>NC_062217.1:168767972-169114847 GCF_902686445.1 Sciurus carolinensis | reverse complement strand
AGGAAAGGGTCAACCAAACCCTTTCAGGGGGACATTGCTAAGACCACTGTTCCTCCTGCTTGCAAAGCTCCTCTTCAGTGGGCTCTCTCCCTCTCTAGGGACAGGGGTGTGGTTTGGGGGTCAAACTCCCAGATCAGTAACCTGCCAGCTGCCCTCCCTTTCTCCAGGCTACCTGTGTCCTCTCAAGCCAGCGTTTAGGCAGAGAGAAAGCAAGGTGAGCAGGGGAGGAGGAGGGTGGGAAGGCTCCCATCCTGATGGATGGCTCGTGTAAGCTTGGACAAACCAGCACCTGCCCTGGGCCTCAGTCTCCCATCCGAGACATGGAGCCGAGCCCTACCTTTCTGGGTTGTGGGAGAATCAGCTGAGATGATTCACGTGGAGTTTCTCTGGTAGATAGTGGCAGAGATGTCCTGAGGAGACTGGGGGTTCCCTGGGTGTGTAGTACATACCTGGTTCTGCTTCTATACCTTCCAGAAGCCCAAATTTTCACTTGCCTTTGACGTTCATGATCTAACCTGTGATTTTATGCTAAATGCCCCTTTTGCTAACTTGGAGTACCTGTGTGTGTGTGGGGGGGGGGTCCGTTACTTACAACTGCAACTCCCAGATTGGTGACATGGGTGTGCAGAGGTGGGGCAGGAGAATACCTTCTGGGGCCTGGTGGCAGGAGCAAGCTGAGCATGTGGGGTTATTGCAATTTACTTGGAGCATGAACACTAGAAGGGGTAGTGTCAACCCGGCAGAGGGCCAGCTGGGGCCAGGCTTGGAGCCCTTCGTGCTGGCAAAATGCCAGTTGTGGGACCTGGCACACAGTGGGTGATCACGGTAGGTGCTACCACCTCCCTGCAGCCTGGGCCCTGCGAACCCCTCCCCTGGCTCCCTGAGAGCAGTCTCCTCTGTAAGTGGCCATGTTGAACTAGATGACCTCCAGGTCCTTTGCAACCCAAGAAACTGTGTCTTCTGGGACTCAGTGACAGGCTTAGCATATGCAATATATACAATGCCAATGTCCAGGCATTTAGACGCCCTCCCAGTCCCTGGGGAGGCTCCATCTCGTCTCTCATTCATGTTCCCATTTTATGGATGAGAAAAGTCACCTGCCCAGCAACGAGTGGCAGAGACACTGCAACCTGGAATTTCTAATCCCCCATTTCTTGCATTTAATCATTATATTCATGCTTGTTTGTCACATGCTTAGGTATCAATTCTTTTTTTCCTCCAACTGATGGGTAATCAAATACCAAAGGGAAGAACCCGTGGAGCCGTAGGGGAATGACAGGCAGAAAGGACAGGTCCAGTAATAAGGGCTGTGTCAGGGAGATCTGCCAGAGTCCTGGCCCCTTAATTGAGAAAGTGTTTGGAAAACGCCCGCTTTGTGCCTAATGGGCTGCTGGGCAGCTGGCTTATTGAAGGGCCGGCTAGGAAACATCCCCAGCGCAGCCCCCTGCCCTGCCCATCCCTTTGATTTCTCTGCGTGAGTCTGCATTTAATCTGCATAACAAAATGCCTCCGTTGTGGTCTGTTCCTCATTTGAAGTAAGAAAAGCCCAGGATTTAGAAACCCAGTATAGAACAAAAGGCCTTGTAATTTAGCAATTTCACAAAAAAAGGAGGAGGAGGAGGAGGAGGAAAAAGAAAGAAAGAGAAAGAGCCATGTCTTCCTTGCTGTTCTGGGTGCGGCCCACCAGCTGCCCCACGTGTCATCGCCCCCCCAGCCTTGCTGGCCCGCACTCTCGGTGGGTGTGTGCTGCGCGGACACAGGTGTCTGACCTCCCGCACTGAAGACCTTTCTGGGGAATCCTAATCATCTGCAGAGTGAAAGAACCGCGCCCTGTCCTGACTGGGATGGAGGCGTTTGATCTCCCTGATTATGTGGTTGTCGCCTCTCCAGGAAGCTCTCTGACCTGCATCGCCTCTGCTGAGGGTCACGCATTCTGCTGTCTCCAGAGAGGTGCTCTCTGCAGCAGGGCAGGCTCTGCGCTCATCAGGCGGTTGACGGCACCGCCCCCCCTCCCCGCCCGGCTCTTTTGGCCCCAGGAATGTTGCTTTGAATCATGATGATCTCGCTGGCCAGTCCAAGGCCTGGTCATTGTTCACACAGGACAGCTTATTGACCCTGCCGCACCAGGCCCTTCCCAGGAGGGTCACACAGGTTGAATCGGCATGACTTGTCAGCCTGGGGTGCAAAGGAGAGGGTGGTTTTGGCCTGGGAAGGAGTGGGCTGGGGATGAGAGGTGTGGGGTGTGGCGGGAGGGAGGGGACAGTGAGCATTCTTGGACAGTCTGCGTCTTTCCTCCTTTGCCTCCTGTTTCCCGGGTCACCCTGGCTTTTTTTTTTTTTTTTTTTTTTTTGCGGTGCTGGGGATGGAACACAGGGCCTTGTGCTTGCAAGGCAAGAACTCTACCGACTGAGCTATCTCCCCAGCCCCACCCTGGCTTTTTGTTCTGCCCACCTGCTAAAGGGCCCTGGCCTATTGCCTCTGGTTTCCTTCTGCACTTCCGACCTGCTGAGAAGAACACAAGTTACTCTGCTGGGGTAGGGAGGCTTCTGTGACCCTTACACAGACTAGATCCCAGAACTCAGGGAGATAATAATTCTTAATCCTACAATCTCTAAGAACAGGTTCAGATTAGAACCAGTCAGCCAGGTCAAGCCTAGAGTTGTCATGCCAGTGGGGACTTGAAAGTCTGATGTCATCTGGCTGTCAGTCAAAAGTCAACAGGTAGCTGTGGTGCATGCCCGTAACCCCAGTGACTTGGGAGGCTGAAGCAGGAGGATCACAGGTTTGAGGCCAGCTTCAGCAACTCAGTGAGGCTCTCAATAACTTAGTAAGCAAGACTGTCCCCCCAAAAAAAATTTTTTTAAAGGGCTGGGCACGTAGCTCAGTGGTAAGCACCCCTAGTTTCAATCCCCAGTACAAAAAAAAAAAAAAAAAAAAAGTCAAGAGGTGGATCTGTGCCAGACTCTCGGAAACCTCCCTGGGACTCCTAATCTCAAACTGGAGGGCATTCGAGGTGTGCTGAACCTCTTAGAGAGTCTTAGGGAGGACTCGCTCTCTCCCTTGAGAGTGCTCTTTCCCCTTTTCCTATCTTTCTAATACCCTAATCCTGATACTCAGAAGGCCCTTGGTGATGGGGTTGTGCCCTGCATCGTCCTGGGAACACCTCTAAAGCTGTGCAGGGCACAACCGGAAGCACTGAGCAGGATGACCCTGTCCCATGAACCAAAGAGCCTCATTCTTAGGATAATGGGAAACCTTCCACAGGTTTTCAGCAGAAGAGTGACATGGTTATAAATGTGGGTTAAGAACAGTCGCACTGGCCGTGGGTAGAGGTGGGTGGAGGAAAGAAAGGAGGCAGGAAAAGCAGCCAGGAGGAAGCCAGGGACGTGAAGGCGAGAGTGGCCAGGTTGCCCCAGCTGTGCAGGGAGTGGGCAGGAGGGCTGGGGAAGGGGTGGGGAGTCTGCAGACTTCAGGACCACTCAGTGCCAGTGCCCAGAAGGCAGAAAATGCCCGAGCTGCACACACACCTTCATGAACAGCACGGAGCGTGGAAAGCTGGCTTCCATTGCCGTTGCCTATTCACAGAGGCTTTCCAGGAGCTTCCTCCCTCACCGTTTCAATGACGCTTGAGAACTTGCTTTGCTCACTGGAGATAATGTGCACACACTTCTGTATCTCTTCTGTGCTAATATTCAATACCTTTCTCTTCTATGACTCAAAGAAATATTCTTGACTCCTACCACCCACTCACCAGCTTGGCCCTGGAGAAGCAGGCAATCTCGGTGCTTGAGATGGAAAAACCTTGGGCTGCCTGTCTACAGGACCCGTGTGCCTGCAGCCCCTCCCCATTGTATGCCCAGGCTGGGATCCCGGCTGGGCCTGCACCTCCAGCAGAATTTGGCAGTCTGATCCCCAAGCTTCCCACCTCCCATGGCACCCTCACATGCACAGGGACCAGCCCCTCCCCTTTATCTTCTCCCAAGGCTGCCCTGAGAAATACCTCTCCTCTACTTGTTAGGGAGCTAGCAATGAGCAAGGACTTGCATGGCAAGGTCACAGGATTTCTTGAAGTTGCTCTTCAAGTTTTCTTTAAATTACTGTCAAGGTAGATAAGGAAATAACCTGTAGCAGATGACTTGAAGAAAAACATCAGATGAGAATAGATAGCATTGAGAGGAGCTAATTGGGGAAATACATCAAGAAAGGATTATTGGGACTAACTCTGGACAGGGTCCACCGAGGTCAGGGTACAGCTGGGAGGTTTTGGAAGGGAGGTTTCTTTATAACACAGGTGTACTGAGGTAACTTCTGAGGGGTCATTGTCCCCAATGCCC
Source organism: Sciurus carolinensis (assembly GCF_902686445.1). Lineage (NCBI taxonomy): Eukaryota > Metazoa > Chordata > Mammalia > Rodentia > Sciuridae > Sciurus > Sciurus carolinensis. The sequence continues at coordinate 169,110,513 of NC_062217.1, read as the reverse complement.
ATTGATTTGTAGATGAAGACCCCTGAATAGGGCCACCATGACAGTTCCAGAGAGGACCAACGAGGGTCAAAACTCCCCTGCCCGACAGGGAAGAGGAGTTGCACTCCTGACGGGTGAAGAAGGTGGACCCCAGTTCTCAAGGCAGATGCCCATCAGCAATAGACCTGGAGACAGCACAGTTTCCTTGGCCATTCTCTGCTTAACCAAGTCCTCTTGATTGGCTTTTCTTGTCTGATTTTAAATTTTCTTTTGCGAGACCACGAGAACCCCACTCTCCTGTGACATACTGATGATCACAGCATAAAGCAGAGAGAAGAGGTGGAATCCCTAGTGCCATTCACTAGGGGGTGAGGCAGAGAGGGAGGCTGGGCAGGAAGAGAGGGCCCAGTGAGAGCGAGGAGGACGACCAGGCACATGGCTTAGAATCACAAGTCCAGTGGAGGAGTGACCGAAGAACCAGGAGGCCATTCAGATGGAACCAGGCAGGGTGGGAAGTCCGTGAACTGGTGTGGGCCAGCCGCTTTAACAGCAGAGGCCAGGCAAGGGTTGGCTCCAGAGAAGGTCACTTCTTGCTTAGGGAGCTCCACCGAGTCACTCAGCAACCAGGGTCCTTCCTTCCGTCTCCATGCTGTCTGTGTCTATCAGCATGAAGGGAAATGGCTGGAGGAGAACATGGGGAAGACCTTCAGATCAGGCCTGGAATATCAGGCCTGGATCAGTGGTTTTTAAACAACTTCATCCAGGTACATTTTGCATATAAAATTTACCCATTTGGGGTGTACAATTCAGTGATTTTTGTTTGCTTCATCAAGGGTATAACCATTGCCATAAATCAGTTTCAGAATGTTTTTATACCCAGCAGTAAGGTCCCTTGTGCCTGTTTCCTGTTAAGCCCTGGTCTTACCCTGTGGGCAGCTACGGTTCTCCTTCCGTCTCTGTGGATTTGACTATCTTTTGCTGTTGTTTTTCTTGTTCTGGTATTGGGGACAGAACCCAGAGCCTCACCATGTTAGGCACACTCTCGACCACAGAGCTGTGGCCCCAGCCCAGATGTGCCCTTCTCCATCCTTGAACTTGAATGGAACCACACAGTATGTGTTCTCTTGTGTTTGGTGTTCTTTCACTTAGCATCATGGTTTTTTTTTTTTTTTTTTTTTTTTTTTTTTTTTTGTCAGAAGACTTCCTTTTTATGGCCGAAGTGCATTCCACTGCGTGGGTAGCCCCTGCGCCTTTGCTTCTGCTCCCTTCTATTGGCTAGGATGCAAGTCACATGGTCAAAGCAGCCGCAAGGGAAGTTGGGAGATGCAGTGTACATGTCCATAGGAATGGAGCATATGGGTTAGCACTCCCCCTGCCCAATTACCCCATAAAACTCTACAAATACACAGACGCCTTGCATGAGGGGCCTGTGTGCGTACATTGCAGAGTCCAGGTCTGAGCTGGCTCCATGAGCAATAGAAAGTGTGTGGGAGGAGGAGGCGAGGGGCACAAGCCATACATGGAAGATCAGAGCAACTTGAGGACACCGATATGACTCCTGCCCTCCTCTCCCAGAGCTGTGGACTTCCACAGGAGGGGCAGGGAAGAGCTTACCCAGGTCCTTGGGGGCCAGGAGACCCTGTTGACATGTGGGTTACAATTAATGGACTGCTTTGAAATACTGCGAACAGCTCCGGGAGGGCCCTCCCAGGGCATGAAGGTGTCTCAGGGCTCTCAGGACCCCAGTGGGCAGCACATGGTGGACGACTCTCAGCTGTCCGTGCAGCTGGATCTCCAGAGCTCGAAGTCCGGAAGCATCATTTTTAGAAAGAAAACATTGCCTCCCCTAGCATTCTCGGAGTCGCCATCAAAGGGGGAAATGACCTCCAGAAAAAAACTGTGGTCTTTGTAGGAGAGGAAAAGAATCCCACTCCCGACCTTGCCCGAGGCCGAGGCTGGACCAGAGTGCAGGGTGAGGAGGCAGCGGAGGAGCCTCGGGAGTTATTTGAGGACACATTGTGCTCCCTTTGATTCTCAGCAATGTTTTTTGCTTAACCATTTTAATCATTTGGCAGAAACAGGGAGGTGAGCTTTCAGGGCCAGAGAATTCCATCGCTTGGAATAACAGGCTGAGCTGCCCACGCTGACCTGTGACTGGCTGGCTTCTCTGGGACAGCTGGGGCCCACACCTGCTCAGGATGCCTGAGAATAGCCGAGCATCTTAATGGGGGCAAGAAGTGATGTTGCTTTTCCCCTTTGGAAATAGACTATTGGAAGTGCAGCCAGAATTCTGTCCGCCATCCGGAGGGCAAAGGGATTATAGAAAATTGCACAAATAACTTCAAGGAGCCACTCTTTACCCCGTCCAGAAAGTCCATCCAAGGGTAAAGTGTCTATTTGGGGAGAGTCAAGAGGAAAGAGAGTAAGAAGAACATTTTGCTGAAGGTTGCAGCCATTTCTTAGAAGAACAGTCAGTTTCCCAGTTCATGAAGAGTGGAGGGGTTTCCATATGCGAGGGTTCCATATCTGGCTCAGACCCCACAGAGAAGCCAGTGACTGTGTTCGGGGCTGGCAGTAGCACTTGGTCTTCTGGCTGGTGGAGACTGGTCAGATCTTGTGCAGACCCTGAGAGCCTGTGAGAGACCCGTTTGCCTCTCTACCAGAAAAACAGATGTGGACAGGTGTTTAGGAGGTATCTGCTCTGGGCCAGGCACTGCTCAACATGGTTCATGTGTTCCCAGGTGACCCCCACAGCTTGCCAGGTACACACCATTGTTACTCTGTTGCTGGACCAAGGAAATTGAGTTCAGCACCCCCATGAGGTCACACAGCAGCAATAGGAAGAGCTGGGACTCAGACCACGGTTGGCCTCCCACACAAGCCCAGGATCTTTGCACAACCCCACCCCCAACCTTGACAGAGTTCCTGGCACTTTAACCTTGCAAGGGTGGCACATCCTTTCTCCAGCTGTGAGCAGGGTAGGATGGCCTCGGGCAGAAACAGCAGCTGCTGACCATGACTGTGGGCTCTTTAATTCGAATGCCTTGAGGACCTGCTGGCCTCTGCTTTGGAAGCAGACACAACTGCTCCGAGAGCCCATTGCTCCATGCCTCTTCCATCTGGGGAGAGCACCAGCAGCGTGGGATCCCTCAGGCCAAGGTGGGCTGTGCTTCTCTGTGCAGGTGGGTTCATCTTGTGACAGTCTCACGTGTCGCAGTCTCGGCCCTGGCCCTCCGCCCTCCAGGCTGTCAGCGGCCTCCCAGCACCCTGGCTGCGGCCAGTTGGTGAGCTGGCGGCCGACTGCACTGCTGGCAGGCATGCTTTTATGACCCTGTTTGTTATTTTTCAGAGCAAACCTCATCGCTCTGCACTTCGGGGCTGAAACGCGGCCCTCTGTGGGGCCCGCTGGGGCTTCTAGCCTTCCCGCAGCCTGCTGGACCTGAAGCTTCGCCTCTTGCTGCTCATCCACGTCCTGCACAAACAGAAATGGCCCCTCGGAGATTTTCAAGTCCTGATAGTCTTACCATTGTGGCGGCTGTTTGTGACCATATGTTTTGCAATTTTGCACTAATGTGCACATCCAAATGCTTTGTCCTGCTGCCCAAATTAAAAGGCTACTATTCGTAAATCATGACTATCATAAAGAAAGAGTGAACACACATCACATTTATATAATTCAACTTTTAATGAAGAAACCATTAGTATGTTACAACCAGTTCAAAGGAAAATTCAAAGATCACAGCTCTAGAGGTAAGCAGCAATGGGTGACAGATTCAGAATCAGATGCCAAGCTGATCAGTTCCCACCAGGCACTCGGCAATAGCATCGGGCGGAGGGAGACCACTTGCCCGTCTACAGACAAGAATCCGGAGCAGGAATAAGTTTTCTACAACTTACAGAATTGTCAAATCACTCAGAGGCAGGAAAGGAGAAGACCCCAGGAGAATCTGGGACCCTGGAGGGCATGAGGCAGGACACCTAATACTTTTCTGTTTCAGATCCTTATGGTTCCTCCTGATTCTCTCCTATGGGTCCAGGTGTGTTTTCCTGTGAGCAAAAGTGCCCAATGATTCTAGGTTATTCTCTCATCCTCAGATGGGGCTCAGAGAGGGCAGGTGGCCCGTCCCAGGTAATGGAAAGAACCAGTCTCCTGGCCCCAGGCTCTGGCTCTTTCCCAAGGCAGCCTGAGGCAGAAGGCAGGCCAGAACCAGTGGGGGCCACAGGCTACAGCCTGCTGCAAATGTGGGGGTGTTAATTTTTCATTCACATGAGTTTTACATTTTACTCCCTCTTCAATCTAGGTTGGGTTAAACATAAAAACAATGTTTTAAATTGGCATGGGTCAAATTGTGTCCTCAGAAATGTGTGTTGGGGTCCTAATCCCAAGTATCTCAGAATGTGACCTTATTTGAAATAGGGCTGTTGCAGTATAATTAGTTAAATTTACATGATGTCATCTTGGAGTAGGGCGGGTCCTTGATCCAATACCATTAGTCTCCTTCCAAGAAGAGAAGCAGACACAGAGAGAAGGCCAGGTGATAGAGTGGAGCTCGAAGGGCAGCCCTGCCAGCCCAGAAGGGACAGGGAAACCAGCAGCCACCAGAGGCTGGAGGAAATTTGGAGGGACCACGGTCCTGCCGACACCCTCCTTTTGGACTTGTAGACCCAAGAACTGTGGGATGGCAAATCTCAGTGTTTTAAGCTACTCAGTAGTCCATAGTATGTTGTCGTGGCCATGCAAAGAAACGAACAGTCACCCCAAGACAATGGGTGCTCTGGGAAGAAGCATCAGGTTTGTCCTATGGCTTTGAGGACCCCACAGTTGTGCCCACCAGTGTGGGAATCTTGCTCTAAGCCATGACCCCCTTCAAAAGCCCACCATTGCCTTAAATGCCAGTGGGCAAATGGGGAAAGCTTTGGAGAGATGTGGACGCCTGACAGGTAGAAGTCCTTGGAAATGAGGAGACTGGCCTGCTCGCTGTAGCTGTGATCAACACGAGGAGGTGGATGGAAAGTGGTGGATGATTTTCAGCCTGGAAGCCACCTCACCAGGCAGGACTCGCCATGTACATCAGGACCAGGGCCTGTCAATCACGGGGTGGGTCCAAGAAGAGGCACAAGGACAAGTGTGGACGGCATCTCCCAGGGAAGGAGGGGCTTTAGGCTGTGGTCCTGGCATCCTCCCTGCACTGAAGTTGGGCTGGGGTCACGCGGTGAGCTGGGTGCAGACAGCAGGGGAGAGCTTGTGATCTTGCTGTGGAGGTACGCAGGGGGATTCTGGGTCTGGGACTGCAGGGTCTCCAAGGTTGGGCAGGACCATCAAACACCCCAGTCTTCTAAGTCCCCTCCTGATCTCACGAGCTGCAGCCTGTGGATGGGCCCTGCTACCGCTGTCTGTGTGGAAGGGAAGAATGTCCTGGTCTCCCAGCCCTGCCACTTCCAGGGCTCTCACGGAGAGCTGGCCACATGGCTCCCAGACATGGGCTGGCTCCCTGATCAGCCACCCTGGGAGCAGCCTGTCTCTGGACAGGAGTGTTCCTCGCCTCTCGTGTCTGTGCCAGTTGCATGCCCGGCCTGTCGGTGACTGACAAAGGCCCTGAGACGGGCGCTGCACCCTGCAGAGCTCACCGCTCCCCACCTCTGACCCAGGCTCTGTACCGGGCACTTCACCAGCTAAGGCTCATTGCAGTCCCAAAGATCCTGAGCATCAGGGAGCAATTTGCCTTCCCCCCACTTTTAAGATGAAGAAACTGAGGCTCAGCTCAATACTGGCTCATGGCTACCCAGCAGGTCAGCAGCAGAGACAGGATTAGAATCCATGTCTGTCTGACTCCAAAGCTGGGCTCCTTCCATGTCACCTCACCAAGAGCCACCAGTGAGACGTCCAGAGGACATCTAGGAGAGAGACCTTCTGCACCCACCTAGCCCCACCTGCTGGGCTCCTCCTGCACCACTTTTCCAGTTTGACTTAGATGTGAGAGCCATTTCCAGGCCTAGGAAGCAGCCCAGGTAGGAATCATCACCATGGCAACCCCGGCTTCCAGTGGCCACGTTGCTTCAGAAAAAAAATGAACCTAGGTTCCCAGCGCTTAGTGCTCTGTGAGGCTGAGGGGCGGTTTAATTGGCACTGTTAGCAATTGGCTCAGTGGACACGCTCTGGGCTTTGTGTCCCTGACGTGGTATCCAGGATACCAGGAAACACCATGCCTTTGCCCCAAGAGGAGAGGGAGGGAGAGTCTGGCTATATTCTTTGCATGAGCTGATCAGAGGGGTTGGCGGACCTGCAGCCTGGCTGGGCTATAAAGCACCTGGGTTGTGTCCCTTTTGTGTCCCCAGATCATCCACATTCCCTCAAAGAGAGGGTCACCTGGACCTTCAGATGAGGGTTGCCTCCCCGCCATCGCCCACTCCATGTTGAGGACCTAGCCCCTCCCAGGTCTCTAGTGCCCGCAGTAGACCAGAGAACCCAGGGCAAGCCTCTCGTGGATGGAAGGTGGCTGTGCTGACATGGCTGACCTGCCGCCAAGTTACCATTCCCCTTTTCCTCCCGCTGAAGGCATCCATCATGGTGACGCTCTCCCGCTTGCCAAGTGCATCCTTTCCCAGGATCCTTTGCAGTTTCAGGTGGCTATGTGACAGAGAGTTGGCCTATGAGATATGACAGGGCATCTCCTGGGAGACTTCTGGGAAAAAAGTTTCTTTCTTTCTTTCTTTTTTTTTTTTTTTAATTCCCTTCCTAGTGAAAGGAAAGAGACCCAGGGGAGACCCTCTTCCTCTCTTAGGGATCAGACATGCTTTTTGTAGGTATCTTGTAACCCAGAGAATCAGGCACTGGCCCAGCACCCTGATACAGCCAAGCTCAAACCTCCCTGCACCTACCCTCCTGGGGACCGCTTGCTCTGTGACATAGGAGCTGTCCTACTGCCAGGGCCTTGCTGCTTCCAGTGTGATCCCAGCTGCAGGTCACAGGAGCCCAAGAGAAGCATGACTCCAGACCCTCCCCACACCTGTTCAGCCACATGTCATACTGGGTGTGATAAAGGCCACCAAGGGATCATGCCCACCAGCAAGTGTGAGCAAAGGGACACTGACCACCAAGAAGAGAGAAAGCGAGAGGGGGAGAGAGAAATACGACCTCTCAAAAGAACCGCCTTTCGGGAAATCTGTTTTCTTGGAGACATGTTTGTGCTCATGCATCTGAGCCAGGAGCAAAGGGATCGGAGCACTTTTCCAAAGGAAGAGGAAGCTTGCCACCTCCACGAGCCCTCGCAGCACCCAGCTGGCCAAGCAGATGTTGGAGTTTCTTACAGGACCACAGTTCACGGCTCTGGGACACAGGGAACATGGGCGTCTGCATTGCATCTTCCTCCCCTTCTCTGACGTCTGGCCTTTACGTTTAGGAAGATCAAAAACTTGCCCTGAAAAATAGAATTCTGCCTGAAGCTTTCTTGTTCAAAAAGTTTGTTTCCCTCCTCAGATAAGCGACAGGGTGCTCACGAGAGAGAACTGCTGAGAATTTCAACTTGCCGGCGTCATCAGGAGGTTTTTGAGAAGTGAGCTCCATCTTGAGCAAGGATCTTTGATTTTGGAAGTGAACAAAGAGAGAGATTCCAGGGGAAACAGAATTTTAATGTTGTTGATGTTTGTTTTCTAGTGAAGTTGAAAGCTGGTGTGCCTGTCAGGAGTCTGGGGGGCGGTCTCAGGGCTGCAGGACGCCAGGGAGGTTGCTCGGTGTCGCTGCAGCAAGCTGCCCTGCCTGCGGTCCCAGGCTTTCCTCCTCCAGACCTCCTACAAAGGGAGGCCTGAGGCTCTGAATGGGGCTGTGGCTTCCCTGAGGCCCCACAGGTAAGAGGTGGGGCAAGGCTAGAACCCAGGTCCGGGTCTCTTCCTCCACTGTTAGCACCGCCCCCATGCCTGATTACATTGCGGGATATTTGGGGTCACCTGTACTCATCCTAATTTTATCAGGAAGCCTGGGGACATGGCCGTGTGCTCAGAATTTGCAAAGTCATTGACCTATCTGAGCCTCAGCTTCCTCAGACAATTGGGATGGGGATAGGGAAAGCCAGCCTTGAACGCCGGTCCTCCCAGCAGAGGGAAGGGGAGTGTAGAGACACACAGGAGGAAGCCAGGGGCAGGAGGAGACTCAGGACAGTGGGAGGTAGCCGTGGAACCAGGACCACAGGGCAGGGAAGGGATGTGGAAAAGGAAATGCTGTGTGGGTGAGAAGGAGCAGAGAGCATTTTAAAGAAAGCTTAGTGCTGTGTGACACCTGTGTTCCCTTCCTTTCCACAGCTCGCTGGAGCTGCCTTCCCATCTGCTCGGGTGCATCGCGGTGTGAGGCAGAGCTCCAGGTGTCCTCTTTTTCTTGAGAGACGTGCAAAATAGGAGCAATATCTCTCCCGTGTGGCTGTGGCCCAGAGACTGAACCTCTACCCCAGCCTGACCCACCCACACTACAGGAAACTGGTCTGCAGCCCAGAAGGCCACAGACACTTCTGGAATCTTCTGAGTAATCGCTGAGCTCCTGATTCATCCACCACTTTGTTACCGAATGATCTTGAGGAGACAGGAAGGCATAATGCTTTACCATATGGTCCCTCCTGCCCTGGCCGCCTGGTGGCTTTGGGAGACTATGTACAGTCCCTGAGCCTTAGTTTCCTCATCTGTGAGATGGAGATGAAGACGCTGACCTCACAGCCTTGTTTTAATAATGGATACAAGGTGCAGCGCCTGACCCTGGTAGCATTTCAATGATGATGATGGTGATGGTGGTGATGATAATGTGATGATGATCATGGTGACGACGATGGTGGTGATGATGGTGGTAAAGATGACGATGATAATGGTGATGGTGTGATAGTCATGACAGTGATGGTGAAGACGATGATGAAGGTGATGGTAATGATGGTGATGGTGATGGTGATGATGGTGGTGGTAATGATGATGATGATAATGGTGATGATCAAGATGGCGAAGATGATGATGATGGTAATGGTGCTGATGGTGATGGTGATGGTCATGATGGTGATGGTGAAGACGATGATGATGGTGATGGTGATGATGGTGGTGATGGTAATGGTGGTGATGGAGATGATCATGAGAGTGACGGTGGTGACGATGGTGGTGGTGATGATGGTGCTCCTCTGGCTGGATCTTTGCTGTCTCTCACTGACACCAAACCTTATCCTGGCTCTTTTCCCTCCCAACACTCAGACCTGAGTTCTTACCCCTATGTAACTTGTATGTGATACCCAAGCTGAGAGATTACCCACAGACGAGGGAGGAGCAGATAGGACACGGGATAGGGGCCAGGAGCCCATGTGCACCCTGCTGAAGTTGCCAAGCCCCCACGCCCATGCATACTTTCCCCAGAGTTTGTATGAGCAGCTGCATGCCATCAGAGGTGAGGTTCCAGATGCTCAGTCCTGTGTCCTGCGTCCTGTGAGCTGGCAGAGGCGGCACCACGTGGTTTTTGAGGCCCTCCCTGGCAGACCCTCCTGAGAAGGTTTTGCCTGGAGCTGGCCCCTCACTTCCTGTTCCCCATCACAGTGTAGCTCCCTCTGCTCGAGCCCCCTGACATCTGAAAATGCCATCAGCTCAAGTCCTTATTCATTTAAAGTGCAACCCTCCCCGGGGTGGGCCCCAGCGGAGGCAGGCTTTCCCTGAGTCCTTTGTGCGCCCCCCGTGGACTAGAGCCTTAATAGCTAAAGATTAACAGGATCGAGTGCTCAGTGCACGCGGCCCCGTGACAGGCCAGTTAGCCCATCATCTCATGCTGCACCCTGCTTCCCTAACAGGAGAGACAGCAGACATCAGTTAAGTAGCCAGAGCCGGGGAGTCCAGAGAACAGAATGCCTGGGAGCTTCCGCCTGGCTCGGCCTGCCTTTCGCTCTTGCCTCAGGACAGCCTCAGCCGCTTCTTCTAACGGTAGGTGGTGAGTTCCAGCTTGCCGCAGCCCAACAGAATGTAAAGTCCGAGTGTCGAGATCAAGGAGAACCTGGAATAGATGTCCTCCAAGGGGACACACAGTCGCCCCCTTTGCACGGAGCTGGCTCTGAGCAGGAGGTGATGCATAGCAGAAAACAGACGCTGGAAGAAAGGGAGAGCGGCCAGCACTTGCCTTCCACGTGGGCAGGGATTGCGGGAAGAAGGGCCTCCTGCGGGAGAGCAAGGGTGTCCCACGCCTGCTTCTGTCTCCCCAACAGGCCAGCTGGAGAGCAGCCTCGCTGTTCTGTGGTGGCAGGATGCCACCCTTCTCTTGGTGCTCTGAGGGACCAAAAGTGTCTCCCTAGATTCACATCCAACAGGAGCCTGTGACTAAGGTTTTGTGTAGAACTAGGGTCTTTGCAGATGTAATCGAGCTAAGATGAGGTTAAACTAAATCCAAGGTGACTGGCGTGCTTAGGAGAAGAGGGGACCCTCCCTGGATGTTCCTGAGTGACTGACCTTGGTCTTCAGCCCCTCAGAGCCCAAAGCCCCCACCACAGACCACCTTGCTTCTGCTGTGGCTCAAGTGCTCCAGGGAAACATGGACACTCTGACCAGACCCGACATTCCACAGGTTTAGAGATGACCACCCAGGGGTCAAGGGCAAAGGCCAGTCCTCTCTGGGTAAGGTCAACACTTTACAGCATAGTAAGTACGTGAGTACATACGTGTACACAAACGACAGTTCCACTCACATGCCCTGACGTATACACCCACACGTCAGCACACATACATCCACATACACGTGTACATATGTGTACTCAGATCGGCACATAGCTATGTCCCTAGGAGCAGACGTGTCTACGCATATACATCAGGAATGTGAAGTGTCATGTGTTCTGGGTTGTCCAAGGAGCTGTCATTGAAAAAAATCCCCCTCCCTCTGGTCCTGTCCCTTTTTCCTGTAGTGATTAGGGAATGAAGGACTGCATCTCTCACCTCCCCAGTCCTCCCTCAGGCGTCTCTGTCCCATCTCCAGGACCCCCTTGGTTGAGGAACCTCAGTAATTCATTCACCTTGCTGGGGTCACCAGTGGTCTAGTTGTCCCATGGACGTGGCTAGCCTCAAAGCATGGGCACTTCCAGGTTGGGAGGCTCTTGCCCATGTAGCCCTGAGCCCTGGAGAGGACCATGTGTGAGCTGTGCTGTGCTGAGACGCCGGCCACTCATTTTCTGGAGCCACGAAGGGCCTGTGATAATTGAGCATCAACTATTCCGGAAATGCCACTGAGGACTGTTTGGGGAGCGTCCTTTCAGTGACTGGTTGGAGCTGCTTGCTGGATGCCGTCCTCCTGCTTTGACGGTAACAGAGAAATTAAAAGCACATGGCAGCTTTCAGGCAAGTTTGAATTTTCAGACCCTGACTGCCTAGCCGGAGGTCTGCGCGTCTGGCCAGACTGCTTCTGGGCTCGCGGGTGTGTGCGCTTCGGGGTTCCTGGGGAAGTGGACGCCAGGGCAGCTTTGAGGTAGAGTCTGGAGTGGGGCTGGAGCGTCCAGGACCCCGTGGGGCACCAGCATTCACCGGACCGCTCCTTGGGCCTGGCTGCTGGCAGGCGGAGGGCCACTGCCTTTGGGATGTGTCAGGCCCCAGGTAAACTCAGGGGAGCCGCGGGCTGCAGGAAGCCCAGTGCCCCAGCACTTGTCTGCGGTGGACCACATTTCGGACTGCTCCTGGAGCAAAGCACAGGCCAGCCTGCGGGGCCGGTGGGAGGCCGAGGGGCAGGTCTGGTGCTCTTGGGCACAGTTTCCCAAGAAAGCTGGCAAAGCCATCCTGGTATCAGCCTCAGGCCTGCCTTTCCTGTGGGTGGCATTTCCTGGAGTGAGCAGGAGGCCCCAGGGTGGTAGCTGTGTGCAAGCGGGACCCGGCTCCTCAGAGGAGAGGGCTTCTCAGGAGCGCAGCCACGGTGGTGCTGGGCGGCCTGCGTGGAGCCAGGCATGGGTGTAGGTTGAGTCTGCTTCAGCAGGGCTTCTGCCTGGAGGGGAGTGTGACCTGCGGTCAGGGCTGCATGTCCCCAGACTTCTACTCCTTTCTGGTGATTATGGGTGGGGTCTTCATGCAAGGCAGGACACTCAGGGGAAGGCCTGGTAATGTAGGGTGCTCCCTGCCCTGGTGCACGCTGCCCTGCTTGCGCTCTGGGCTGTTACCAAAGCAGCTGATCTTGGACAGTGGGTCACTTGCAGGTGCCATTTTACACTGAGCATCCGTGGATCTGAAGGGAAGCGAAACAGCAACTCCACATGGCAAGCGAGGCTTCCTCCAGGAAGGCCTCCCAGCTCTCCCCTTCTCACCCTGCTGTTGGCTGGGACCTTGGTTTGCCTGGTCTCTAGATTCAGTCATTGTTCAGCAAAGTCTCTTTTATCAGTGGTCCCAGGGACTCTCACCCACAAAGCCATCAATGGGACCCACCAGGAAGTCCCCAGTTCCCATGGGCCAGTAGTACCCCAGTTCCTGGGCCTTCCGGAACCCACCCTCCCTGACCCTGCACTCCAGACACCAGCTTCTCAGGTCCCCTCCCACCAGCCCCCTGGGCTTGCACTGAGTCCGGCCTGTCCTTGCACTGCCTGCTCCCCTGTCACCGCCGACAGTCCCTTATCTGGTCTCCTGCCAAGGAATCAAGATGTCTTCTGGCCCCAAGCCTGCCGGCTTCTCCAGTCCAGCATGAGGAGCACCCACGGGCTACCTGCAGGAGGCCCCCATTCCAGGCAGGGCTGCAGGCAGCCACCCAGGCCGCTCTGGGCAGTCCCACATCCCGGTCTCTACTGTCATACAAAAGACCCCAAACCCAGAGGCACAAAGCAATTTTTTATGCTCACAGAGTCTGTGGACCAGAAACCCGGAGGAAGCCTGTGGCTGGCTGGCTCCTCTTTTGTGGTGTTCAGGAAGACTCGAAGGCTCCGGCACACAGGCCACGGCTTGGGCATCTGTGGCATCTCAGCCTGGCATCTGAGACTGGCTGGTGTCTGGGACCTCTAAGTGGGCACATCTGGGTGCCACTTCTCTGCGTGGCTGCCTGGTTTCTTCACAGTTTGTTGGCTGGCATCCAGTCACCAGTGTCCCAAGAGAGCAGAGCTGCACTTCTTGACTTCATCTCAGAAGTCACACAGGGACATTTCCACCTGCTTTGTACCAGGATCAAGGGGAGTGGGATCAGATGGAGCAACGTTAGGACTGTTATCAGAAGAGCTGTGGAGGCCATATGCATTGATTTTTTTTTCTGCTTTGTAGAAATATAATTTAATTGCAGTCATTTAAAACCCATATTAAAAATGTGGATTATATCTGGAAAATACAATCCAATGCCCCAGAGGCCACCAGACTGTCTGCCCTGGCTACCTTCACAGAGGTGCTGGAGAGATCAGGGAGCAGCACCCAGATGGACTGGCCAAGTGTCTACAGACAATCTCTGGGTGAATGCAAGCTCTCTGGTGACCACTGGTTCATCACCCCAGAAACCAGTTCACAATTGTGACTCTGTGACAAGGCAGCCTTGCCGGAGCAGGGGCAGGTGTACATCCAGCCCTGCAGCCAGGAAAGTAGCGCCCACCTGCCCCTCAGAGACCACACTGGTGTTGTGTGTGTGATCCTGGAGCAGCTGGGAGGCTGATCAAGGTTCACACACCAGCCCTTCTGGGCGCTGCAGATCCTGAGTGGACAGGAATGGATGCATCCGGTGCCTTCCACCATCCCTGGGGGCACTCCTAGAGAACCTTCCTGAGAACATTGGTCAGCAGGGCTGACCATCTCACTATCAGGGGGTGGGAACTAAAGCCATGAGATGCTGGATGAAGCGGGGGATGGGACTCATTTACATTCACCCAGGGGTAAAATCTGTGTGCAGTGACTCTGTGAAAAGTCACATTAAGAGTGACAAGAGCGTGGAGTATGGTGAAAATCATTACCGGCTGTCAGGGGCCAACCAACCAGGGACTAGAGGAACCCGAAAACCACACAGAGCAGAGACGCCACAACCAATAGGCTTGTCCTGTATCCCGACCTGCCCACATTAGCTGTGTGATTCTGGGACGGGTGCCTCACCTTCCTGTGCCTCAGTCTGCTCCTCTGTAGAGGGGGAGTATTGGTACCCGTAGGTCATAGGGAGGGTACACGCTCGATGGCGTGTGATGTGTTTAGAACCGTGCCTGCACATGGGTGTCTGCTCCCCTGATTGTGCGTAAGAAGAGGCCGACTCCATTCCCACCACGGCCCTGGAGCCCGGTACTGTTATCACGCCTCTGTTAAGGCTGGGAAGGTTTGCTGGAATAGTGTCATAAGAAGGTGGAGCACAATAAACCTCCAGAGGAGGAGCCTCAGGGGCCTCGCGGGAGGTGAGGAGAGAGGACAGATGTTTTTCCTGAGAAGGGAGCCACCTTTGCAGGGCTCAGAGGTGACTGGAGCTTGGGCACACGTGGAGGGTCCTGTGGAGAAATCCATAGCGGGGCTTCTATCATGTGCCAGGCCCTCTGCCAAGTCTGAGAATACAAGGAGTAGGTCTGTCCCTTCTCTGAGAGGCTCTATAGGTTAGGGCCCATATGACCTGGACACCCAGAAAACCAAATAGCAGTGACTTAAGGAAATAAAGTGTTCTCTTTCACAAAACTGCAAATCTGCAGCCAGGCAGTACGGGGCTGGGGCAGCAGGGGACTACCTGATTTTACTTTCTCTCTTTCATACCATCTTAAATGACGACTTTAGTCCCCATGGGGGCAATTTGGTTGCAGCACCTCAAGAGATCACATTCATATTCCAGGCAGGAAGAAAGAAGAAGATCAAAGACCAAAAACAAAAGAGAGTCAGGGTAGCTGGGTCTCTGCCCTTTAAGAAAGTTCTAGCAAAGCTAGACTGGTATTTATGGATGGTTTAATGGAAAGAAGACCCAGGAAGGTGAATAGTTTCAAAGGGACCCACAGCCATTTTGTCCACTGCCTCTGGCAAAACCAGTGTTCTCTAAGACCTAAAGGAGACAAGATGTGTGGGAGGGAGCTGGAGGGGTCTGTCACGGGAGTTCAGGTCAAGGGGGACAGATGGACGTGTGAGCAGATGATTCCAGCAAGTTGTGTTAGGTGCCATTGCAGATGGATGCCCAGGGCCCTGGGAAGTCAGCAAGACCCACCAGGGAAGACCAGGGGGAGGAGGCCATGTCTGAGGTGAGTCTAAGGGCAGCAGGAGCTAGAAGAGGCAGAGGAGGAGGGAGGAGAGACTGGCATCCCCACCGCAAGACAGGGGCGCTGGAAGATGGGGTTTTTCCCAGTTCTTCTCTGTCCCTTGGGGTGGTGTTGGCCAGTTGGCCAATGGAAAGTGGTGGCCATGGCACAGGCACGTCCAGTTTGCCCTCTGGCCGTCTTGTGATTCGCCCTGCCAGGATAGCGTCTCTACAGGGCAGGGCTTAAAGGCTGTATCTCCAGGGCCCTTCCAGGCCTAAAATCCTGCTAAAGTTGTAAACATTAATGCACGCATACATTACTGGAATTTCACTGAGAAGCAATGCAAACAGAACTTTTTTGCCTAATATGTAATCTTGGAGCCTAATTTTTACTGTGAAGTTATTGCCATGTGCTAGGATTATGTCTGGAAGCTCCATGGGTTTGTTCAATGTGATACCTTTAGTTTGGGGAGTTTTGACGTGTAGTAGACTGTCAATAGATATTTGTTGAATGAATGAGCGAGTGAGTGGTTTTTACTGTTGAGTGGGAGCTAGACAGGCCACTGGAAGACAGTATGTGCTGGGTTGGGGGCGGTTCAGGAGTACCGGGCTTAACTCCTCATACCCCTGCCAGGCATGGAGATGCCAATCACCTTGGATGTGTGGAACTTACCAATATTTTGGCATAGGCATAAGACTTCCAAGAGGATGTTTACAAATTAGAGTGTTTTTAGAATTTATGCATTTCAATTAAACTCGCTCCACTATGTGAAATTGTTGTTGGAGCTGCTATCCCTCCCTATACACTAATTAGCAATCAAGCTGCCAATGTGTTCCGCAGATTCAGCGAAGGCTGACAAAGATGATCTTTGATTCACTGGAAAACAAAATTAATAAGTGTGTGTGATTCTTTCTAATAATCCCACGGCTTAATGAGGCCTGGAAACTTGCCACAGAGCTAGGCAAGCATACCAGCCTGACTTCTCTGGACTTTCTTGCTTGCTTGCTTGCTTGTTTTTTTAAAGTGATGCTGTTTTGCAATGTTAGAGATTACACCTAGCTGAAAAAAATTAATATTCAGGAGGTCTTTCCCTGAGCCTCCCCGTGACCCTCAGGTGCAAGGGAAAGGCACCAGATCCAAGGCTTCAGTTTTGTGGGGGCCACATCTGGCTCCACCTTCTGTGGGAGGTGGACTTTTGAGGACAGGACCCTGCCCAGCCAGGCTTGAGGGAGCCATCCTTGGGCACAGTACTGAGCTGCAGAGAGCAGGTGCTCATCTGTAGGGAACATCGGGAATTTCGTGGGAACCAGAATCCCACCAGACTTTAACACAATTGGTCAAATTTACAGAAGAGTTGAATCCTGTAGGGTTGACATATTGCCACATTTGATCTGTCTTCCTCTGTATGTCTGTGAGCATATATAATGAATATATGTATATTACTAGATATCGTGATGTATACATATATAAAATATGCATATATTTTTAGATATATAGACATGCCCACATAAATCATTTGAAAGTAAGTTGTGACTATCATGACACTTCACCCTCAAATCCTAATCCTTCAGCACATATTTCTCAGGAAAAAAAAACATTTTCTTAGTGTGACATAATAAAAATGTCTACATGCTTGGTCTCTGTCTCTGGTTTCTGGCATAGAACTCCTAATCCCTTGGAATTCCCAGAGGATGGATGTCTTTTGTGCTAATGAGAAGTGTCTTGGGCTCCTGGACAGCTCCAGAATGGGGTCTGGTCTCAAGAAAGAACCATCCATGGTCAGAAGCCTGGCACTCTCTGCCTCATCCCCACCTTCCTAGAGGGGAAGGGGCTGGAGATTGGATAGGTCACAGCCACATACAATGCCCACAGTACTAATGAGATCCAGAGAGCCTCTGGGTTGGTGAAAACATCCTTGTGCTGGGACGGTGGTTGTCCCCTACTTCACTGGGACAGAGGCTCCTGCACAGGGGACCCTTCCAGGCCTCAGTCAGTGACCCTCTTCCTCTGGCTATTCATCTGTGTCCTTTATCATGTCACTTAAAATAAACCAGTAAACATAAGTCTCCCTGAGGTCTTTGAGTCATTATGCAAATTGTTGAACTCGAGGAGGGGGGTCCTAGGAACCCTCTATTTGTGGCCATGCCAGGGACCCACTAAGTAGGCCACTGGCCTCTGAAGTTGAGGCAGTCCTGCGGAGGCAGCCCTTCACCCATCAACTCCACCATCACTGACCTGCAGGCAGCCGGGAGATCTGGAGGACCACCACCCAGCTGCTGTCAGAAGTGAGGGCGTGAGAGCCAGCAGAGAGAAGAGGGCTTTGTTTTCTTCCTTTTCCTTTAACCCGCCATGATACTCTTATTGCCCTTGCAGAGTGAGCCATTTGAACTGTAGACTGTCCACCTCATGTTCTCACGCCTTCCCAACCCAGGACCGAGTTTCATGCCAGTTTCTTAAAACACAGGATCTGCTCCAGGCCCAGGCACTGCAGCTGGGGTCATGTCCCGATCCTTTTGAGTCTAGAATGGCCCCTCCCTCCACTTTTCTTTTCCACGACCGTGACCCCCTGAAGCGTGCAGGGCAGCTGTCTTTTGGAAAGTCCCTCAGCCTGGATTCTTGTCTCCAGACTTTGCCCAACAGGTTTGCCATTGGCTTGTCTTACGTTGTCTTTGCCCCTCTTTTATGTGTGGTCCCCTGTAGTTCCTGTGAGCTGGGCTTTAGGCCTAGAGGTTTGATTTTGGCTCTTTGGTGGGTACTTCCCTGGCAAGGTTTATGGGGACATGGTGTTCCGTGGCATTGTTCTCTGCCTCAGGTGGTGGTCTCATGATTTGGAGGAGTAAACCATGAGATATGTCCATGCTGAGCCCACACATCCCCTTGCAATGACCTTGGGATGTGTCTTGGGATGACAATTTGGCACCTGCAAACATCCTGTTTCCCAGCATTTTGTCACCCACTGATGATTCTGGCCTGACTCAATCATTATATTAGGGTAGCAAAATGGAGCTCTCCCTCTGTTCCTTCTGCATGGTCACTAGTGACATTTCATGAGGAGGGCCTTCCTGTCCCATCCCCTCTCTCACCTCTCCCAGTCTCCTTTCCTTTGGGGAATTTAATCTCAAATCTCAGAAGTGCTGGGAGATGCAATGATCCAAAGTGCACTTCGTGAACTGCCACGTCCCCTGTCTGCAAACTGGGAAGACTAACCGCAGATTCAAGTGGCAGCGGCTATTGGGTGAGGAGCACTGGAACCCAGCTCTGTGTTGCTCAAATGAAGGAATGAGCAAGCAAGTCCCTAAAACAGAGGCTCAGGAGGGAAAGCAAGGCATTATAAAAAGAGCAAACCTGGACTATAGCCACAAAAGAAGTTTCACTTTTTTCAAATCTTTCAAAATCTTAAAACATGTGTGTTCTGTCCTTATTCTCTTAGGTTCTGCTGGGTTCAGTGGTCACGCCTATAGTTAGGACAGCTGGACCCACCTCTTGCTTCTTCAGAAACTACTATCTGTGCAGTTTCTCACATGGCTAGATAATGGTTCTCCACCATTTTTGAGGCAGGGTGCATTTGGCAGTGTCTGGAGACATTCGTGTTTGTCAGAACCATGGGCATGGGTGCTACTGGTCCCTATGATTAGAGGCCAAGGACGCTGCCAAATGCCCTACAAGGCACTGGATTTCCCTGCAATAAGGAAATACCCACCCAAGAAGGCCAATAGTGAAATTTCTTAATTTCCTTGAGAAATCCTGAAACAGAATAAGAAATATTCTTAAAGGCAGAGGATTCAAGGGACTGTGCAGGGAAGGACTGGGAGAGGAAGAAAAGAGCAGAGGGAGGGATCAGACATTATACACCACAGTTTGTAGACCTCAACTGCCCCACCCCCACCCTGCTCCTGGAAGGACTCTAAGTCAGGAATGTGCTCTCCTGCCCATAGTTGGAAGCTGCCAGGGAAGAAAACTGCCACGTCTCCTGGGATTCTTTTAGCCTCCTGGTTGTCTGCCTCTCTCTTCTCCACTTTCCACACCACCCTGCATGTCCCCTGAATTATTGGGCATTCAGGACATTTTCATCCGTGTCTCCTTTATCCTGTCCCCAGTGTGCAGCCTGAACTCATCATGAACCTCTGAGAGTGCTCTTCACACATGATGTCTTGGGTGGTGGCTGCCACTTGTCCTGATCTCCTGCACAGAGTGTTCCTTAAGCTTTTGGTCTGCTTCTGTCATTTGAGGCTAGCAGGCTTTTTTTTTTTTTTTTTCTGTCCTTTGCAGTTGATGACATTATTAATGGTGGGGCGGAGGTGACTGTTAGCATCTTGGAGGATGAGACCTTTTTCTCTATGTAAACAGAGTTGAGAACTGTCAGGCAGGCTAAATGTGTAATGTGTAATGATTTTGAACTTTAGGTTTTATTTTTCTAAATCCCAATTATCTCAGATAATTAGAACTTCAAGAAAATGAATGAAAGCTGAAATAATTGGCCACTTTCTTCATCTGGTGAGCACTCTCTCACACCCCTGTCCTCTCTACACAGAAATCTTCAATCTTAAGCATGCTATTTTTTGTACTAAAATTCAGAGAGTTACTCTACCCTTTCCCCCAACTAACCAACACATTTAGAAGTACTTTTTTTTCTTTTCTTTTCTTTTCTTTTTTTTTTTTTGTGGTGCTAGGGATCGAACCCAGGGCCTTGTGCATGCGAGACAAGCACTCTACCAACTGAGCTAGATCCCCAGCCCTAGAAGTACTTTTTTAATGTTATAAAATAGTGGATTATCCATTGAAATTTTAGAAAATATAAGAAATGAAGAGAAAAATTGCTGATAGTTCTCTAACTAGAACAAGTCACAAATGACACTTCATTTCTTCATTTCACTTTCATCTTGCTTTTCCTCTCTGAATAGAATTTTTGGACATAACTGCAATCATACTGTCTTAAATTTGGAATCATGGTTTTTTAAAAATATTAGGTCATAGGAATTTTTCAAAATTATTGCATCCCCTCAGGAAAATAATTTTTTTGATTTTTAAATTTATGTACTACAGGTGATAAATTTTCTTTGTCTTCCTTTATCTGAGTGTATCTTAATTTCACCTTCATTCCTGAAGATTATTTTTGTAAGATAAAGGATTCTTGGCTCTGAGAACTTTAAAAATAATTTTCAACTGTCTTCTGGTCTCCATGGTTTCTGGTGAGAAATCTGCCGTCATGCAAATCATGGCTTCCAATGCCTAAAGCCTCCTCTTTCTCTGACAGTTGCAAGATTTTCCCTTCATCTTTGGCTTTCAGCAGTTTGAGTGTGATAACTTGGCATGGGTTTTCTCTGACTTTATTTTACTTAAGATTTGCTGAGTTTTTTGAATTTGTAAATTTATGTCTCTTGCTTAATTCAGGAGAAGTTTAAAGATATTTATTCAAATGTCTTCTGCATCCTACTTCTTGTGGGTCTCTTGTGGCATCAATATTAGACTTTTGCTGTGATTCCACAGGAATTGGGTCTAATTTTTTCCAATATTTTTTTCTGTCTATTTTTGGATAATTTCTATTGACTTATCTTAAAACTAACTGACTCCTTCCTTTTTCATCTACATTCTGTTATTGGCCCTAGTTAGTGATTTCTTTGAAAACATTCTATTATAATTTTCAGTTTTAAAACTTCCATTTGGTCCTTTTTATTGTTTCTATTTCTTTGGTGAGAACTTTTAACTTTCTATTTGTTTCAAGAGTGTTCACCCTTACGTTTTGCTTCTCATACTGGGGGTGGACCCCAGAGCCATACACTTGCTAGGCAGGTGCTCTACCACTGAGCCTCACCGACTACCCCCCCTTACTTATGAAATAGAACTGTCAAACCTACATCAAACCCTTTGTCTGATAATTCAAATGTTTGGGTCATCTTTTATTTGGCATGCATTGATTTATCTTTCCCCTTGGGTATTTTTTGCCTGTAGTTTCTGTATGTTAAGTAATTTTGGATCTTATCTGGAATATTTTGAATATTTATGGGATTCTGGGTGCTGTTAAAGTCCTCTGGTGAGTGTCGATTTCTTTACTGTGTTTTGTTTTAGTAGGCAATTGCCCTGATTAGGGTTAGACAGAAGTCCCACACTCATCTTCTGCTGCTGTCACAATGTTAACCTTATTTACAAAAGCTTCGAGGTGCTATTTGGATATGTCTTGTGTACACACCACACAGGATCAAGGCTGGGATGGGGGTCACACTGAAGTCAAGTTCTGTAGCCTGGTGCATTTCGCTTTGTTTGTGCCATATACACACAGCACAGGGACTAGCCTTCAAGCACAAAGGTAAGATGCTCTTTCTCTAGCTTCCTGCTCTTCTAGATTCTTCCATTCTTTCCAGTCCTTGGTGCTCTGGCTGGAAATGTTATTGCTTTTTTTCCCCCAACTTCTTATGTTTTCACATACTTTCTGTAGTAATGGAGTCTACCTGGAACAAGGCAGCTTAGAAAAATAAGAGCGAGACAGATAAATAACGGGCATCTTTCCCACATCACTCTTTGGACCACGAGGACCATTTTTGCAAGTTCCCCTGGTCAGAGGAAAGATCTTTCTTGGAAATTTAAGGCTTGCCTGGCTGCCATGGAGCTGGTGCTGAAGGACCTTCAGCTGGTGCTGAAGGCAGAGGCTTGCCCCAGGGACAGCCAGAGGAAGAGAAAGAGAGCCCAGGGGACCCCCACACCCTGCACTCAGGGGATGCCTCTCTCCTTCTCTACCAGAAAGAGAGGGTTCTCCTGGAACTTGTTCTGGCCACATCTCTGCATACCTCTGGGATTTGGCTGTCCTGCCTCTAAGTTAGGAAATATGGGGGAGGGGGGAACCAGGACTCCCAATGCTGTCTTTCAATTTTTACTTCCCTCCCACTCCCCCTGTTATTATTTATTTCTCAGAATGCTCCCATCACTGTTTTTATATATTCTACCCTGGAATTTTAGTTGTAACCAGTGGGAGAGGCAGGATGGGGTGTACCTCTTAGCCAGAATCAAAGTCTGTCACCTTATTTTTCTTGGCTGTGTAACATTTCAGCAAATATGTGTTTCATGATTCCTTGATATTTTCTCCTGGATTTTAAGTAATTTCTATTTGTTTTCATTATTATAAATAAGCAGGAAGTATCTGTTTCTCTTTGAAGACCAGTTCCCTTACAACAGGTATCCAGGAGTGGAATACTGAGTCATACAATGGGAACATATTTAGACCCCTGTGCTTCCTGCTCTCTGTAATACTCTGCCCCATGTTTTCCCGTGAAGAGGATCTTCTTGTCGTTTAACACCTCAGGAAGCACCTGACTCTTCTATCACCAGCTGAACACCTGTTTTAATTTCTTCATAGCTCATTTGTTCTGTGTTTCATAGTCTTATAATGTCATCCCCTCCAGAATAGGGATCTGTCTCTCTTTCTCCACTATATCCCAGCAGCCAGTATCGTGCTTGGCACACAGTAGAAGCTCAGTAAATGTTTGTCAAACAAGAAATACAGCATGGTCTTTAAGCCTATGTGTTCTTAGACTGCTGGATTTGAATCCTGACTCAGACCTCTAAAGTGTGTTGAAGGATGTAAATGATAACGCATGCCAAGCTCAGGGCCTGGGGGGGGGTGCTTTCAAATTCCTACTTCTGCACCACGGGCTAGTAATCCTTCAGGTTGGGAGAGCGCATGTGGTGGTGAGGTAGGAAGGTGTCATTCAAATTCAAGGCATTATGTCTACTATTCCGCATACAAAAGAGCAGGAAGAATTCCAGGGGATTGGGAAGCCATTACAACCCTCTCCCCAGAGAGGCTGGGTGGGTGGCACTTGCCAACACCCCCAAGGCTTGGCGATATTTCCTTTTGAAGAAAAGTGCTGAAAAAAGTCCAAGCTGGGTGTAAGAAATGACTCTGTAATTTAATTATTTGTAATGACATTAAAAATGTTAGTCATTGTAACTTTCCTTCCTGTGCCTAAGCCCGTCAGAGCAGATCCTTAATTAGAGAGGGGATGAAGGATCTTCGCTCCAGGCCTCTGGAGGGGTGTTCCAGGGAGACTCGGACGTGCTGGAGGTTGTATAGATCTGTCTCCAACCCTCCGGCTCTCCCTCTGCCTCAAGGTCTTTCTGAGCATCTGTGCCTCCACCAGCCCCACTCAATCTCAAGAACACCAGGCCCAGCACCCCCATCCTTGCTCCCCTCCTGCCCCCATCTTTCCATCTGCTGCTCTCCCTCCCTGCCCAGCAAGCAACTGGAATCAAGAGGAGAATCAAATGGCAGGAGGCAGCTTGAGCCGAGAGCTGGAAGGAATCCTGGCGATCAAACTAACAAGCAACAAGCATTAATTTAACGCCTGCTGTTTGCCAGACTCTGAGTTGGGGGAGGGAGGGATCCAAGGCCCCTGCCCTGGAGGTGCTTCTGAGAGGGGGATCATGGAGAGCTGTGTCATCAGTGCAGACTCAGAAGAGAGTGCTTGGCAGGGTTCGGAGGAGCAGCTGATTGCAGCGGGCAGGAATGTGGGGGTGGGGCCTGACTCTAGAGTGGGGAGGAGTCTGCCTGCCACTCCTCTTTGGTGTGTCTGAATAGGGGTAGAGGAACCAGGACTTTGAACTGAGTGATTTGATGACTCTGGCCTCTCCACAGAGGCCCGGAACAATCCATAGCCTTATCTAGTGTGTAGCTCATCAGCGCAGAGTGACTTCGCTACCCCGGGACTCCCAGCCCCTGCTCCACGGGTCCCACTTCCAATCACACACATACTGACGTCTCCCCCTGACCCTCTGGATACAATTCAAGCACACTCAGGGCTGGATTGACTGACAACTGAGCCGTCTCCCTGCCTGTAGTAATTGGGGTTTGCACAAGGATTGTTTTCCTCCAAGAGCTTTGAACTCCATCCCTGGTAAGAGAGCAAGTCTTGCACCAAGTACTCTGGGGCCCTCCAGTTTCCAGGGCCGGTGGCTGGTTTCCCAGAGAGCACCAAAGGGGCTCTGGTTCAGGTGCTAGGTGCCAGCCTCCAGAGTAGGGGACTGCTTGAGGCCAACAGGGGCTTTGCTGGAAACCTCCAAAAGTGTTGGATGGGACCCCAGAGCTGGGGTGCACGCCGAGGTCCTGAACAACTGGGCCCCAGAACTAGAAGGTCCACAGGACACTTTCTCAATCTCCCTGTTATCTTCTTCGATTCTTTCCAAGTAATACTTGTAAATGTGGCTTTGGACAGATCCTAGGGATACAATGTGGGTAAATCAGTGGCAGTCCTCAGGGGCCTACAGTTGATGTGAGACATGGGCAACAAGCTAATAAAAAAAACTTGCCAATTGGTCAAGTGCTGGGGAGGAAACAGTGGGTAGCTGAGCGGGAGACCATGGGAAGCTTCTTTTGAATGCAAGGTGGGAGGAGGTGTCCGAGGGATGACCTGTGGGATGACCTGCCGCGGGAGGGATGTGGAAGGTCGGCAGTCAAGGAAGTGAGCAGTCAGCCAGAGGAACCGTGCAAAGGCTCCAGGGCAGGAAAGCATCTCATGTCTGAGAAACCAAAAGAAGCTGGTGCGGGAGGAGCGGGCAGGGAGCCAGAGCTGCTGTCGGAGGGGACAGGACCGGGACAGCGCCACCCCAAAGCCCGGGGAAAGGAGAGTGCATTTCACTCTGCGAGGGCAAGTGTCGGAAGGGTTAAAGCAGGGGTCCTGCAGATCCAGTTGTTTGAGCTCGTCCCCTGGATGCTATGCGGGGAACAAACCATCTGTGAGCAAGAGTGGGAGGGGGACTAGTTTGGAGGCCACTGAGCAAGGCAGGCTGGAGACAGCGGTGACCTGAGGGAGGGACTGATTTTAGAGTGAGAGAGGGAAACAGGTTCATGGTCCATCCTGGAGGCTGAGGCGACCAGAACTGCAGATGAGGGCTGGGCCCCGGTGGTAGAGGGAGAAGTTAAGGCTGAGCCCCTGGTTTCTGGCATAAGTGAGCATAGGAGATGTCATTGACTGAAAGGAGGAAAACAAGTTTTGGGGAAAAAATCCAGAGTTTGCCTTTGGACTTAAGTTTGGGACACCGATGTGATTATCTGAGTGCAGGTATCAGGAAGTGTTGGACAGACAGACCAGGAGCTCAGGGTGCTAGGGCCTGAGAGTTACGTGGGGACACATCTGCATGAGCACTATTTAAGGCACAGGAGCAAAGGGCATCCCCTAGAGAGAAAGGACAGCTAGGAAAGGGACCAAGAGCCAGGACTAACCAGCATGTGCATCCAGAGGCTCAGCAAGGTAGGGAGGCCTGGTCAGGCAGCTGGGGAAAGGCAGAGGGGCCTTCTGGGCCTAAGATGGGACAATTGTAGGGAGGAAGCCATGGCCAAGTGCCTAAAACTGCAGAGAGAATACCAAGTGGACGGTTATGCTGTCTTCACGGAGTCCACGGATGACCTTGGCAGAAGCTGTTTTGACCTTCACATTCACTTTTTTTTGCCCCTCAATCCAAGGGCAGGCTAGAGCCCCTGGCAACTTGCCACATTCCACCAGCAGACATGACTGCCTGCCCCTGGGAGGCCACTCCAGACCCCCAGGGAGCCGGTACTCCTGGCCTGGTGGTAGCCGTGGTTTGCTGTCAGGGACTTGTGTAGCTCGTGTGCTGGCGGCGGCTTCCAGTTCCCGAGCACGGGAGGGTGGGTACCTCCTGCACTGAACCAACTCTTGGAAGGACGCCCACAGCATCTGGTTAAACTGTCCATCCGCAGCACCTTCCAGAGCTTCATCTCTGCAGACCTGGAACTGCTGGTCGCCATGGGAACAGAAGCTGTTGCTCACCGCTTCCTCTCCGGCTTTCTGGCTCCTCCTCCTCCTCCCCCTTTTCTTTCTTTCCTGTCTTCACACCCACGTGCTCCCTTCTCTCTACATTTCTCCTTCTATTTTTACTCTTCACTTTCCATCTCCCTTGTCCTGATTTCTTCATCCTTTAAAAAAAAAATTCGGTTGTGTAGCTTTGTTAGTTCTCTTTAACTCCCTTAGTGGGAATAAGGTATCGAGCGCAGACGTGTATTCACTCAGATGTATACACACACCCGCCTACCCACATAAACACATTTATAATCCCAGAGCACTTCCAAGCCAACGCTACTCAAACAATTATTAGGAAAAGAAATAGGGAGTGAGGGAAAAT
Organism: Sciurus carolinensis; assembly: GCF_902686445.1. NCBI lineage: Eukaryota > Metazoa > Chordata > Mammalia > Rodentia > Sciuridae > Sciurus > Sciurus carolinensis. The sequence goes on along the minus strand of NC_062217.1, from coordinate 169,084,276 downwards.
GTATTCCAGCCTGCCATTCACCAAACGCTGCTTGGAGTTTGAGGATTTTTCTCCCCACTGATCCTGCAACTCTGCATTTAGATAAGACACCACTTCTCTGGCGCATCTCCGTATGACTTAAAACGGCCAGGGTTGCTCCCATCCTGATAAGCGTAGCTATCAGTCATGTTCAGCTAAAAATACCCTCGGTGCATCTTTTATTTTATGTGTACACACAACTGATCCAGAATCTTCCAAGAACACATCTGCCAAATGCTACAGTCATGAATCAAATCAAGGCAGAGAGCCCGAGACCCCACAGAAGTCAGAGCGATCCAGATTTGGAGCTCTTCGTCTCTTCTGAGGTGGGCCCTGGGATCCGGTGACACCTCTCAGCACCCGTCCAGCAGACTGGCACTGCCAGACCTGTCAGTGAATTTCCCGGGTCCTGGGTGTGGCCATGGAGAGGAATGAGTTGACAGTTCCTGCCTGATACTGTGCAGTCTGTTGTCAAAACAAACAACACAAAACAGTGAATTTTTTTGAAATCAGAGAGACAAAGGGGACCCATAGATGGTTGCCTGGAATGAGATTGATTGACTTTTTAAAAATAAATAGTTCGCGGGAGTCAAAACGGCAAAGCAGACGGACAGTAAGGGCTCAGAGTACTGTTGGGTCCCTGTTTCAGAAACCCTTCACTGGATGGAGCGGATGGGGGTGTGTGTTTGGGTTCCTGTTCCTGTTCCTGGCAGTTCACCTGGGTGAGAACCCAAGATGGTGACACAGCTGAAAATAAGCACTGGCCCACCAGCGCAGAGTGGCCGCCAGTCTAGCCCCTCCTTTGCCCCTGGGTGACATCTTGGAAGGACCAGTCTGTAGACTGGGGCCTAGGCTTTCAAGTAGAGCCCAGAGTCCAGCTTCTGCTGGGCCTCAGAGGAGCTGGGAGAGGGATGTAAGCGCAGGGAGCCCCAACTTCCTTGACCATGCCACGTGCGCGGGAACCCCTCCTCTGCAGGCTGACTGGGTGCAGGTAGAGCTGCTTGCTCACTGTGGCACCTGTCCTTGGAGGTGCCCCAGGTATGCCATGACTTTTGAGTGTCATGTGAGTGTCTGGTGAGACCTGGAGCTGCCTCCCGGTGACTCTTCAGCCTCATCTCTTACCTCCTGTCTGCTTCCACCTCGCAGAAACTTCTGAGGTTTTGGAAGACTCGAGGCTTCTCTCATCCCTGAATTCTTGGCAGGAACTCTTCCCATTCATGGCCTTCTTGTCTGCTGAACGAGGACTCAGCCTCAGACTCAACTCTGTCATTGTTCCCTCTGAGAAATTTTATCAATGTCCCAAGACTGGGACAGAAGTCCACCTGGTGTCCTCAAGTCACACTTCATCGTGGCTGCCTGCTAACCCTCACTCCTGCACCATGAACTCTTGAGAGCTGGAGTCCCTGGCACCTGGCAAGGTGGGGGAGTCACAACAGGTACTTAATAAATGCTTGCTGCAAACATCAATGAATGAAGAAGTCAGCAAACTGGATGCATGGCAGGAGACGGAAGGTCAGTTGGGGGCTGATTTGTGTCCACCCCAGAGATATGTTGAATTCTGAACCCCTGGTGCCTGTGAATGAGATCTTATTTGAAAATCGACTTAGTGACTGTTGAGACTTAAGGACTTTGTGACTTAAGGAGTTAAGATGAAGTCATCGGTGACTGCTGTCCATATTAGAAGAGGGAAGTGGGACATAGACACAGACACAGGAGAGCACCGTGGGAAAGAGCAGGCACACGAGGGAGAAGCCAGGCATGGGTGAGGCAGAGAATGGAGGGATGTGGCTGCAGGTAAGGGGCCCCTGGGGCCTGGAACTGGAAGAGGCAAGGAGGGTCCTAGGACCTTTGGAGGGCGGGTGGCCCTGTTGACGCCTGAATTTAGATTGATGACCTCTGGACCTGCGAGAGAATAAATCTGTGTTGTTTAAAGCTTCTGCCTTTGTAGAACTTTGCTCTAGCAGTCCTGGGAAATGGGTACAAAGCCAACAAATCAGGTTTAGGTGTGGTTGGATGAGAAACTACCTGTACCTTCTGTCCATTACCATCTAACTCAGGGCCAGTAACGTCCAGTGACTGATGAGTCCGAGCTAAACTGTGGCTTGTATCTGAGGTCTGCTGAGGACTGACTGGTGAGAGGTGGAGAAAACTGGGGTCCAGCAGGGTGGAGTGGGGGGATCTCCACCACCTGCAGGCTGTCTCCCAGGCAGGGGCCAGTGGTGCACCCCCAGAATCTATAGTGTGTGGTGTGAGGTTTGGTCAAGGCTGCTAGGACCTGATGGGCTGGGTCGGGTTGGATGTCAGCTCTTGGTCATTCAAGTCCATCTAAGATCATGGGTACACAGAATCCATCCCCAGCCCTAGAGGAAGCAGGATTAAAAGAGCCTTGGTCCAACCCTGGCATTCGGCATGGTGCCTGTCTGGCGAGCCCATGAAAGGCTGAGCGTGGAACTGCAGTGGCCTGCAGGTCGGCCTGCAGGGTGGGGCTGGTTCAGCGGGACGTGGTGTAGCTGCTCACTGCCAGGCTCCATCTGCAGCGGTGGCCCGTGGTGGAGTGAAGCTCCACACTTAACCTGCACTGGCCATGTGGGCTCTGGAGCTGCCTGGGCTGCACCCACAGATGCAGGCAGGTCACTGTGATCCTAGCAGGCCTGCGATGTGGGGGCTGGGGACACTATGCTGGGAGGCTTCCTTGTTTCTCATGCATCAGACGAAGGCTCAGGTCTTGGAATGAGATCCTCCTTGGGGTACCTCCCCCAAAGCTTCCTAGGTCATCCTGCTGGGGGACCCCATGACTGACACCATCCCTGGGCACCGGGGAAGCCCTGGGTCATCCCTCCATGGTCTCTAATTTCAAAAACCATGACAGGGAAGAAGAGAGGGGTTGTAGCTCTTCACTCATGCCTTGCCTTCTCTCTGGATTATTCTATGCAACCAGAATGACTTGTTGAAGGGCGTCCCTTAGGGAGCTTTTATTGGCTTTCCATTTGAGTCATACTTTAGACATTGAAGGCTGACTGTCAGCCTCCGCTTTTGGGGATTTGTTAACAAAGATTTACTACTAACAATGGAAAGAAATATCTGGAGGCTTCAAATGGCCCAGCAATTAAACATGTCAGATGGCAGCCTGGACGAAGGCATTAGAAGCAAGCACAGGGCAGGGGGACAGTAGCAAGAGGCTGGTCCTCGGGCTACCGTCTGTCAGTATAGCCCAGCAGAGCATCAATCCCAGAGCTCTTTCCCTTCCTGGGCATGGCACCACTTAATCACCTTACTCAACACAGATTTGGTACTTGGGCAAACTTTGTTATTTAAAAAAAAATACAGGGAAGCCCAGTGTAGCATGTGGTGTGAATTTACAGAGTCAGAATCCACGAGGTGAGAGGCCCCGGCAGGGCAAGTCCTACCTGCAGCCTGGGAGACATGAGCAGGAAGGCATGGTCTCCACCAGGCTCCCCAGAATCCTTTCCTGGACTTGGAACCTCAGGGCAGAGGGAAGCGAGGGTCCCTTAGGTGATGCATGTGATGCTCAGATCCTATTCTTGTATGGTCTCCCAGGGGGACCAGAGTGCCTGAACTGGGTGGCAGGATGTGCCTGAGTCCTGCAGAAAGCTTGAAACCACAGCTTCAAAAGGGCAGACCTGTCTCTTAAAAGGGAGAGGCAATACTTTAGGTCATAGGAAAATGTTCACTTAAACTTAGAGCTAATGATAGACTTCCCGACTTTATGTTTACTATTTTAAATCTTTTTCTTTTTTTAGCTTAGGGTATCATTTGCCGATAGTGATATTTACATATAGTGAAATGGATGGGCAGTGTACACTTTGCTGAGTTTTAGTAAACATATGCAATCCACACCAGTCGTGACTCGCGGCTCCCTTGCTGCAGAACCTCTCTCAGTCAGTGACTTCTGTCTGTTTTGACTCTCAGTCAACTCGGCACACCTGGACAGTCTGTCCGAATCCAGCTGCTCTGGAAGGCCCTGCTCAGCTGTCTGGTCCTGCAGCAGCTGCTCCTGGTGCCCCTGGCAGGTGGATCAGGCGGATCTCACTTGCATGTCTGTCTCCCTGCTCAGCTGCAGGTTGAGTCCCCCCAGGCAGGATCCCAGCCTGCCCAGGTGTTTGCTAAGTGAGTGACCAGTGAAGGAATCAGCAGGCGACCTGGCTCAGCTGCAAACAGGATGGTTTCTGCACTTGGTCTGGAGCCTCTAGTCAACAGTCGCTGCTCAAACTGAGATCTCAAAACCCTTTCCCTCCTAGTGTTACTCCAAAGCAAGGCCCCTACTCCTGTCCCCCCAGGTTTCCTCCTCCCTCCTCCACCTACAGTACTCCCCCCAACTCCAGCAGACTCTGTCCTCCTAGCTGGCTGGAATCTACCCCCTCCTTTCCTTCTTCATGGTCCCTGTGCCCACCCCCAGCCACCACTATCCCTCCCATGGAGGCTAGGGTGGCCGACAGGCAGGGTGGCCTGCACCCTCACTTTCCACTCAAATCCCAGATCCCATGCTCCTGACCCGTCTCCTCCCTGCCCCCCATTTCTTCTCTCTTTTCCTTTTCTTCTTCCTCCTTTTCTTCCTTTTTCCTCTTTCCCTTCCTTCTGGTCCCTCTTCTTCCCTTCTTTTGCTCTGAAGTATTTACCAAAAGCAGCTTGTTTTGTCAAGGTCGTGGCTTATTTATTCAGCACCAGTTTCCCCCACACTAGATGTGAGCCCTGTGAAGCCAGAGATGAGCCATCCAGGACCCTGTCCATCAGCATGGTCCCTGGCAGGCTCCAGTCCCTCTCGGCACCAAGAAGGTACTCACTATTTGATGGTGAACCTGGAGGAGGGTATCAGTGACTCTCTGGTGGAAATTATGAGAGAAACATTTTAAAATAATTGTTCAGCAATGCCAGAGTTCATGGAGACCCTGGTTGAATAGAGACCAGGGCCAGTCCCTGGGAACCTGGTGTGGGTCTCAAGTTGCAGCCTCCTAGGCAGACAGGCATGCAAATGAGGATCACCTTCCCAGGAGGTCAAGGCTACATTGGAGAGCTGGGGACAAAGAGATGGGGTGAGGAGAGGGGCCACCTGGTCCCAGGAGAATACTGCACAGGAGGGCTCTGCCTCACCAGGCGATCCCCAGAAGGGCAGTGCAGGCCTTGAGGTGGGGGTAGAGGACCTGCATGGTGAGACCATCTCCCTCCCCTGAGTGAGGGAGTAACACACCCTGAGGACTCCCAGGTGGCACTGCTTGCCCTCAGTGTTGTTATCCCCAAGTAAATGCATTTTCATGATAACATCTTACAAAGCACAGAAATCTGAGAAAAAATTACAATCTGACTTGAATAATGGTCTCCCTTCCAATTACTGAAAGCTGTGTGGTTTGAAAGGAAAAGAGTTTTCCATTAGGAGGTCTTTAAAACTAGCCATTGTGATTAGACCCACCTTCTCCATTTCAGCATGAGTGTTAATTACCACAGAAGCAGGTGTCCCCACCTGGCAGCAGCCTCTGGCAAACACTCCAGACCAAAGGGAGCCCTCTTGGAACCCGATTGCCTAGAAAACGCACTCAAACACCTTGCCCAGGCTCCTACAGGTGCCTCTCGGCACCAACCTGGAGGGCAGAAACCCCTAAGTCCCCACAGTGACTCCAGATGGGTAACAGGCATTTCGCCTGGGGAACCAGAGCTGGTCCTGGTCAGGGAGGTGGCCTCATGGGGGGCAGTCAGGTGTGCTCCCTGCTCTCCCTGGCACCGTTCTGGGCTGCTTTCCCTGCTTCTGGTTCTCAGTGGTTTGGGACCCTGCTTCTCTTCTAGAAAATGTATGAGAGCAGCTTGACTCCTGACCATGGGAGAGGCTTCCTGCATAGACTTCTTATCATTGGACGCCCACCCTATCCCTTTGGAGACAAGTTAGATTGTTCAGGGTACATGGGACAAGATGTGGTACTTATTTATGATTCCTTTGTTGGGTCTGTGTCCCACAGTGGGGGATCTGCAGTTTGATGTTTATGATGTGGTGCAGCTTCTGGATTGAGTTTAAGCTTTGCTCTGATGTCATGTACTTGAGTCCGGGAGCTCAGAAGGATCTGCTGGGGCAGACATGACATGTGGCTGGGGTGTTTGGGACGTGATTTGGCAGACCCATCTAGATCCCGTAGCTGTCTGAAGGAAGAAAGGAACCCCACCCCCTGCACGGGAGGCGCCTGGGTGGACGGGCAGAGGCACAGCTAACTTTACTTAGCACCAGCCCTCACATCTGTGCAGCATTCCCAGGAGGGGGAACCAAGCAGGCTGAGGGTCCCATTGTACACACCAGGAGGCTGAGTTGCCATACGCTTAGAGAGTGAGATCGGCACATGGTCTGCTAGCGTTGGCCAACATGCCCTCCACAAGTCTGAGGAGGATTTCTGGAATACTATGTGCCAGGTGTGGGAATCAGGAGTGGGAGATGGGAGGAGTAGGCAGGGGTTGGCTGGAGCTGGTGAGTCCTCTACTGGCAGTGGGAGGTGGGAGAGCAAGGGTGTGGGGAGCCATGGAGTGGTGTGACTTCACTCCACCTGGATGTGGCTGGTGAGTGACAGGTGGAGAGGGTGCAGGAAGGCAGGCATGGCTAGTGCAATAGAATAGAGACTCAGAGCCAGAGCATGGATACCATCCTCAAGGTGGCAGGGAGGCCCTGAAGGGGAAGTCTCCAGATAGAATTTTCTGGAAAGGGCTCCCTGAGGAAATGAACCTTGAGACCTGGAACATAAGAATCATTTTATTTATGTAACTAATAACTGAGGAGGCTGTTTCATTTGGAAAAGAAAGCAGTGTATTCTGACGTTAATGGTTATGCTGTTCTCGTTTTGCTTCTGAAGCTCGTCTACTGTTTTCTCCAAAGCTGATTCACTGAGATGGGGTTTTGATCATGCTGAGACCCTGCAAGGACCAATAGGAGAGTGAAATTCTTAGAACCTCTCAGTAAATCCCCCACTGCTGTCACACAATAGCTGTGCCTGGAAACGAGCTTAATTTGGATCTCTTGGCTGTTTAAAAAATTAATTGGTCTGACTCCAGCTTTTTCTTCTTGGAGAACAAGAACCTGTTGTAAATTTTCAAGTGGCTGTGTCAAGTAGGGACATTCTGAGCACTGTGGACTCCCCAGGTCCTCAGTGTCAGGGCTCCACACTATGGGACAAGGAAGGGCCACATCCTGGTCTCACGGGAACAGCAGGATCTGCCCCAGCCCCTGAGCAGATTGTACTGATGCCAAGAGGGAACTGAGGGCTGTGTTGGGAGACTAGGGGCAGCAGGGCAGGAGAGGCAGGTGGCCTTGGTCCCTGCTGAGCTAACGGCTGGGAGTGGGAGCACTCAGAGGGAACACGGTCCAGGCAGAAAACCTGGAAAGTCAATTTCTGTGAACAATTTTTATAGAGCACCTACTGTATGCAAACACTGGGATCCTGAGCAGGATGAAGAGAGGAATTCGATTTTGGACCCCGCTCTCAAAATCTTTTCAGCAGCCATCAACCACACTCACTGAGCACCTTCTATATGCAGGAGAGATGCCTGCTGCCTAGGATGCAGCCATCCATGAGCAGGAACCACTTCCGTGTCCTCCGCCTCCACCTGAGGTCCATGTACAGGGAGGGAACTGGGGAGCCCAGGCTTAGAGACACAAGACCTCGTCACCCACTGCTGGCAGGGCATGCTCTGAGTCAAAGGAGGAGTTTGCTGAGAGAGGAGGGGCTCAGAACACTCCAGGTAGGCACAGCCAACCCTCAATGGCAGGGTGGTGACAGGGAAAGAATGAAAGGGCATGGTGTGGAGGGGATCTTTCTCCAGGTGGCAGTGACCATCTGCACCTCACACTGACAGGGCAAATAGTAATGAAGTGAGGGTTACCAGCAGCTGCAAACCCTTGTTGAGTGCTTACCATGCTCTGTGGGCTGAATGTGCCCAGGTTGGACTCCTCACCCCCAAGGCGATGGTGTCAGGAAGTGAGGGGTGATTAGGTCAAGAGGAAGGTGCCATTGTGAGTGGGATTCATGTCTTTATGAACAGGCCGACGGAGCTCTTTTGCCCCTTCCACCACAGGAGCATGCAGCAAGTAGGCACCATCTATGAAATGGGCCTTCACCACATTCTGAATCTGCTGCTGCCTTGATCATGGACTTCCTGGCTTCCAGAACTGTCAGAATTAAACTATTGCTGTTTGTAAGTCACCAAACCTATGATATTTTGTTATGGTAGCCCAAAGAGAATAAGTCACTTTGTGGCAAGATGTATGCAAGCTGTTATGTGCATTATTTGATTAAAATCTCACCATCATTCTCTATGAGGTTGTCATGGGGTCCTTCCACCTGGCAGTCATCCCTGCTCAAGGCTCTTAGTTGGCAGGGTGGAATCAGGATGGCAGGCCTCATGCTCATGCTGGTATGATGACCTGTCACTTGCCTGTGTGTGTCCTCAACCAGGTCACTACTGGATTACATACCTCCATGCAGAATTTTTTCTTTATTAAAATATAAGATTTAAGTATTCCATATTTAACAACCTCCACTCATCCTTGTGATGGAAAATGGAAACAATAAGGACAAAAATGCTTTCTATTTTTTTCCTGGAGTTTGGAAAGTTTAGTCTTACGGTTTGGATATGAGGTGTCCCCCAAAACTCATGTAGCAATGCAGGAATGTTCAGAAGTGATATGATTAGATTATGAGAGTTGTGACCTAATCAGTGAATTAATCCATTTGAGGGATTAATAATTTGAATGGATTTCTGGGTAGTAACCACAGACAAGTGGGGCACGGCTGGAGGAAGTAGGTCCCTGGGGTAGTGCCTGTGGGGGTTGTTCAGTTCCTGGCTCCATAGGCACTTTCTTCCCCCCCCCCTTGTGGTGCTGGGGATTGAACTCAGGGCCTTATGCTTGCAAGGCAAGCACTCTACCAACTAAGCTATCTCCCCAACCCTCCATGGGCACTTTCTCTGTGCTTCTTGGCTGCCATGAAATGAGCAGCTTTCCTCTGGAGAGTTTTCCACCATGTTCTGCCTCACCTCAGGCCCAGAGTGGTGCGATCTGCTAACCAGTGATTGAACCCCAAATGGTTTTCCTCTTCCTCGTTGTTCTTGTCAGGTATTTTGGTCACAGCAATGAAAAGCTGACTAACGCACTTAGATTTGAAAAAGATGTAAAATTTTATCCAGACTGCAGCAAGAGTTGCCGACGTCAGTTGCATACCCAAAGCATCAGATCTTGGACTTTGAACATTAACCTTCTTAGAAACAGAAACGGATTCTTAGTGACAGAGTTTACTAACCGATGTGATGACTTGCCTTCATTTGCACACGGAGGGATTAATGAGCTTGGGTGGGAAGAAAACAACCTCTGTGCTGCTCCAGGTTTCCATCTTTGAAGCCTCATTCCCTCAAAGCACACTGGAGCTCAGGAAGTGATTTACAACATTGGGCCAAGTCCTCTGTGAAACCCAGGTTCGAAGGAATGATGCCAACATGTTAGAAAATTGTTTTTCCTCACTGTGCCCCTGAAGGTAGGTGTAATTGGATGTAGTAAATGATTGTGTCTCCCTTTTTGATATATGTTTAGTATCATGATCTTAGGTAATAGTAGCTTCACTGTTGGGAAACCTATTTTTCTTACCGGATAGAGGTATTTACATAACACAGTCCTTAAATGGCAAGAGGACATTTTACACCTGATTCTAATACACACATTTATTTGTTTATCTGTAAAGTATCTCATTCCCTAGAGGTAATCAGAAAGTTGTGGGAGAATAAATGATTAATCTGCTTTTCCCAGTAATTAATTTGGGCTGACTCTAGAAGATACTGCCATAGAAATGGATTGGCATATTCAATGAAGTGGAAAAGAAAAAAAAATCAGTTATGTTGATCAACCTAAGTCTTATGTCATTGAATGGCAACATGTAGAAATTATTTAGTGATGTGTCCTGAGTTAATGTAATATTCAAATATTCCCTATTGGCACAAACGTTTTAGTGGGAAAAAATGCATCTCAGGTATATTTTTCTTTTTCATTGAGTTCATGATCTCTGACATTTTCTCTGATTCAGGCACAGTTATTCTTTGGCATTCACAGGGAACCAGTGCCCCTGCGGATACTACTGTGGAAACTCAAGTCTGTTATATAAAAGGAACAGTATTTGCACAGAACACGTACACATCCTCCCAAATGCGAGGTTATTTTTACCTAATACATCACAAATGCTCTGCAAACAGTCGTGATACTGCATTGTTTAGAGTACACTGACAACAAAAAGTGTGTTCATGTTTAGTACAGACGCAGTACTTTTTTTCCAAATATTTTTTGACCTGAGGTTGGTTGAGTCTGTAGATGTGGAACCTGCAGATGCAGAAGGGTTGTCACCAGCATCCAGTGGTGACAAATGTGAATGCGGGGTTCGTTGAGGGACATGTATCTGCTTTCCAGATCGATGGGACACTCTTGTAGCCTTGCCAGCAGTGCTGGGGGCTCCTCTTATCCTCACCAACACCTGATGCCATCCAGCTTGTGACGCTTGCCCAGCTGGTAGCTAATGACACCTCTTCATTTAAATGTGCCTTTCTCTGGCTCCTAATAACTTTGAGCAGCTCATTTTCAGGGATCAGCCTTTTCAGTTTTCTCTTCTGCCTGTTCATTGCCTTTGCCCATTTTTCTACTGGGACTCCTCTTTCTTTTCCTTAAGTATTGCAGATATTCACTTTTTTGTAGAGATTTTATTTAAGAAGTCCCCCCCATCTCTAGGATGCAAAAATATTTTCCTCTTTATCTTTATGTTTTCCCTTTTCATGTTTAATTCTTTAGACCATCTGGAGTTCACCTTTCTGTGTGGTGTGAGGTACGGATCCAGTTTTACTTCTCTTTGTATAGATTTGGGTTTCTCAAGGCCAAAGAGTAAAGAATTACCTTGATTTTCATCGTTCTCATATAATGAATGTATTATCCCCAAATATGACACAGAACTCTGCACTTAGTTCTCTTTTGGATGCATTAAGCCGTAGCCTATTTTGGAGCAATAAAACTTCCTTCCATCTTTTCTCCCTGCCTTTCTTTTCCTTTCCCTCCTCCCTCCCTCTCCCCCTCTTTCTCTCTCTTTCTCCTTTTTATTTTTAAATGTGGCTTTATGATGTGCCTTAATACCTAAGTGGGTAAGTCAACACTATTTCAGCTGTTTGAGGACATTTTTCTTCCTCATACATTTCAGAGTACATTTATTAAGTTCCTGAAAAAAAAAAAACCTGGAATGTTTATTGCATATACTTTATTTATGGAGTATATTGCATATACTTTATTTATGGTTAATTTATTCATAGACCCAATGGTTGGGGAGGAACCATTGGTTCCCCAATGGCTGGGGAGGATCTTTATTATGCCAGTTGTCCTACTCGAGAGCAAGAGATATCTTTCTTATAGTTCAACACATTTTCCATGACATTGACTAAAGTTTCAAAATTGCCTTGCCATAGGAGTCTTGCTTTCTTCTATAGTCTTGGTAAGATAAACTCCAAAATAACTCATAGGCTAGCTGATGTTATGAATGGATCTTGCATTTTATTACATTTTCCGGTTGGTTAGTGTTGGTATTAGAGAAATGGCATTGATTTTTTAATGTTTATATTTGATCAACCAGTCTTGTAAAACTAAGTCTTATTTTGTCTGATATTTTCATTTGTTTTTCCTGATTGTTTTACCTGTAAATTAAAGATATTTTTATTTTCTTCTGAAATTTATACTTTTTCCCCCCCAGTATCCTTTTCTTTCCCTATGAGCCTTGGCCATAATGTCCAGGATCAGAAATGATATCCTGGCCTTAAATCAGGTCTCCCAGAGAGTTCATCGTTTGTTCAACTAATTATTATGTTTGCTATAAATTTTTATTTTCTAATCTTATCAGGTCAAGAGTTCCCTTTCTTTTATAGTTTGCTAAAAGTTTCTTTCCAAAATAGATGTTGGAGTTTATGAAACACTTTTCTGATTCAGACTAATTATTGATTCAGATTATCACATAATTTTAGTCTTTTGGTCTATTGATGTGATGAATTACACAGATTTTCTATAGTTGAACCATCTTCATATTCCTAAAATAAGGCCTATTCGAGTATACCTTATTTTTAAAAAGTTAGTTGCTAGTTAATATTTGACTTAGATTTTTTTGCATCTATGTTCAAAACAAAATAAACCTATTATATTATTTTCTGATATTTTCATTCTCTGGTTTTAGTATTAAGGTCACATTAGCCTAATAAAATGATAAGATAATAAGTTTCATCCTTCCAATTTCTGAGGAAAAAAAACATACAACTTCTATAAGATGGGAATTTAGCTTTTTTAAGTTTGGTAAATTCACCTGGAAAATTACTTAGATCCATTTTGCAGAGATTGGCTGACTCCCATTTCAATTCCTTTATTATTATTCTATTTGGGTTCTCTCTTCTCATGTCAATCCTAACATTTTTATTTTTTCTGGGAATTTATTAGACTTTCAAATTTATTAGGCTCACAATACTTTGAATATTTTTAGTTTCCATTCTGTCGGTTTAGTGGGTGGTTGGTGTGGGAGAGAGCAGAGGCCCCAACGCAGAGTCTTCTCTGGGACCCCTGGTTGGGGTTTAGGTGACTGTGGACTATAGGCCTGCTGTTCTTTTCCAGTCCTGGGTCTCTCCAAATGGGTAGACCAGCGGCACTTGCTGACCCTGCAGAGCCCTGACCCTGGCACAGAGTAATGTGCTGGAGCTTCAGACCTTCCTGACCCTTTCTTCGATTCTGGGCTGGACCATAGCTGTTCCATGCAAGTGGCAGTGAAGGGCTGGAGAGAGGGGTGGCATCTTCCTAGGCCTTGTGTCTTGGCGTCTCACATGGAGTTCTTCTTCATGCAAATAGAGACACCAAAGGGATAATTGTTTCTTTTCTCTTGGGGTTTGTGCACTCAGGGACAACAGGAATAGCCCCAGAATTTTTAACTTTGAAGGACTTAGACCTTAAGCAATCTTGTTGGAAGGAGGGGCTGGCGCCGTGCTGGGGTCTCTAGCCAGCCCCATGGTGACCACTGTGAGGGTGCATGCTCCACCTTCACTCTGCTGCTCTGCCTGAAGCATCTTGGCCGTGGGTGGGCTGACATTCTTAGGCCTGACACTGCGGCATCCACCGTGGAGCTGAGGTTCTGGAGACAAACAGTCGGAGGTTCATTCGACCCTGTGACTTGTTAATTAAGTTCCTTCAGAAGTGACTTAACTATTCTAGTTTCCTCAGCCGCAAGACAGGGAATTATTCTCTTCTCACAGGCTTTGGGAGGAGACTATCAGTCAGCAGGGACCAGCAGGAAAGAGCAGCACACACAGATGACTGAGGTACAGAGGTGTGGGCAGGGATGAGGTGTTGGGGGCTATGCTGTGCGGACTGCGCCGGGAGGGCGCCTCGCAGCCAGCCAGAGGTTGCTTTGATCACATCGGTGGTGAGGAGGTTGATTAACATAAGCACACCCAGGTGATTTGTCATTGGCCGTATCCAATTAAGTTCGCGCACACAACGCGTGCACAGGTGTTCCCCAGTGTTCCTGATCGTGTCTGCTCGTTTTGACCTTTACCATGATTGGGCAGCTGGCTCCTCGCCTAATCTTTGCATAAGTGGCGTCAGCCCTACCCTTCACCTCCTGGAGGGGATATAAGCCGACTCTCCTCCAGCGCTGGGGTTCGAAGTTCGAGCCCCCAGGTTTGAGGTTGGAGGTTCCGGGTTCGAGGTTCCAGTCCCTGGGTTTCCTGAATTTACAATAAACCGTTCCGAATTCAGAAGCCTCGCTATTTGTCTCCCGCGCCAAATTGACTCCACCGGACGGCATCAATGAGGGGGACTCATGGGGGCTACTGAGGTACCAGAGTCTAGTGGCTGCAGGCTCCAGCCTGCAGGAAGTCATTACACCCACAGGCTTGCAAGGCTGGGGCTGGAAAAGAGGACTCCAGGGCACTGAAGAGATGCAGCCACCAGCAGGTCCCCTGGGGCAGGGATGTGAAAAGGTTGGGGTCAAGGGGAAGAAATACCCAAACCTCTCCTTCCTCTCATCTTCCTACTTTTACTGGCACCTCCCATTGGCCAATGCCCATCAGAAACCAGAGGACACTGGCCCTCAGTCCTCAAGGGGGTGCCTCCCATACAGGAAGGCAAGGGCTGGCGACCCAGGGGTGCACACAGAAAAGTCAACACAGAGTTGAAGCATCAATGCTGCTGTAAGCAACACTGCACATAGTAGGTGACTAAGAAATTCTGGATTTCCTGGGATGCCCAGTAGGCTCTTGCTCTTCTGAGTTCAGCATCTCCCCATGTGTCTGTTGGGGTAGTTTCTTATCAACTTTCCTAACAGAGTCTTCTTATTTACAAGTGGACTAGCTCATGCCCAAGCAAGTCTCCCCAGAGACCAAACTGAACATGAAATCCCAGTAGAGACTGTGGCGAGGAGAGGAGCTGAGGTACAAGGGGGACCCATGAGCTAAGATGGCTTGTCAGAAGATGTCAGCTCTCCGGGGCACAGGAGTAAGAATAAGCACACTGAAGATTGAGTATGAGATGGGTGATTACATAGTGATGAGGCTGAGGACTTTACAAAGGATGCCTCCATTTAAACCACCACATCTCAACGCAATAATGAACAGGAAAACCCTCCAGCTTCGCCATTGTGATCATAGTTGCCATAACAACTCGATGTCTCTCTCCGAGCATCCATCTCTAGACCGTATTTTTAGAAATGGTTGTGCCTGAGTGTGTATTTTTCTTTATATAGAAGCTAATTTTTCAAATTACTAATCTTTCGAAAAAATTCCATTTTCATTCCCTCTCTGAAAGTGTAAAGCTTCAGGGATAATTAGGGAAATGAGCAGGTGCGAAAGTCCGTTATGAAAAACGCTGTGCAACGTATTGATGTCTTGGCAATATTTGTTTCAACAGAATGTTCCTTGGACCTGCACACGCTCTTGTTCCTTGTCAAGCAGCTTAACATAAATCTCCTCTGTGGGGCTCATAAATATTTGAACAATTATTAGCTGTGTAAGGTGTTTGAGGATTATTTGACAAGCGCAGATTTATGTTGTATAACAGAAACTGGCTTAACAGCATCCCGAGTCTAAAGGATGAATGAACAGACAAACACTGGCTTATCATGCTTAACAGAAATGCATTAATGGATTCTCGAGTGAAGCAAACAATGGCTGGCTTGTAATGAACGCTGTTTTAGGAACTAAGAAACTGGGGATCCAGGCTGCCATTTTGGTTTTCTTCTGCCCAGCTGCTGCTCCCAGTGCGAGTGTCTAGTTTTACAGCATGACTCTCCTCCAAGAATCCTCAGCATTTTACCAAGCTCACTTAGGCTTTGAAGAGATGCTCATGGCCCTTTGGGTAGGGTTCAAGACTAAAGTTAAACAGACCCATTATTAGGTTGGGAGCAAAGAGGTCAAAAAAAGGATCACTCTTTGATGCCACGGAAGACCTTAGCCACCATGCAACAAGGAGTTACTGAGGATTTCTTCTTAAACTCTATTGGTTTCTTGGGGGATATAAAATTAGTAGATTATAATAATCACTAGTTTAAAAAGAGCTTATAAGTGCTGCACAGGAGGCCATGAAGAGTACGCATTACCATCTTTGCCCACTGGAAGGGGAGAGAAGCAGAGAGATTGCATGGGCTCTGGGGTGATGTGTACCTGGAGAGTAGTGGGAACTGTGAGTGCAGGGTGAACTGCAAGCCAGAGCTGGTGGGAGCAGGGACACCCCAGTGAGCAGTACACCAATAACCTCTCAGTTCTGAATGTCCAACTAAAAGAGTGGAAGTGGGAACAGGGGAGGAGGTGGGTTGAAGAATAATGTTCCATAAGAGGCCCTGGGACTTTCCATAAGTGAACTACAGCAGAGGCTAAAGGACAGATGGGACACAAAGGTGACCTGAGGAGGCTTCGCTGGGGAAGCAGAAGAATGCAGTGCCCTTCCCAGGCAGCCAGGTAGAAGTTGGGCTGGAGAAAGAGGCTTGGAGACCAGGATCGAGCTCAGCTTTGCCACCCTCTCTTCCTACACTTCCTGAACTCTGTTCCCACAAAACTCCAGGTATGCAGCCCCAGAGAGAGGTAGACAAAGGGCGCTCTAGAAACTGCCATGGACTGCAGTTCTGGGAGAATCTCCATGCTGCAATCAATTCTCGTTCTGTTTGTTCTGCTTGCTTTAATTATGTGTCTCTCCAGGGAAAACAAACAAGCACACATTAGCAAGAAGAACAGCCATGAGTAGGACTGTTTCCTGATTCCAGGGATGTGCTGAGAATCACACTTGGGGACATTCTCTGGATGCTTCCCAGACACTGCAGTACAGGTTTGGCGTCTATTATTTACCTTAGAAGTGCCAGGAAAGCAGCACAATGTTTTTGGAACTCATGGATTTGGGGCTGCCAAGATTTACTCAGCCTGACTCTAACTACCGGACGAAGCAGGGTTTCCTCTTGACCTTGGTGACCTGGGGTGGGTCTGGGCCCTCAGCCTCCTTGTAAAATGCAACTCTGTGCAGCTGAGGCGTTTTATTGGTGCGGGAGTGCCTGAGCCCACCCCTGGGAGGTTCTCTAGGTCTGGGTGGGCCTGGGATCTGTCTGCATGCTTAGCAAGCCCTGGCGGCTCTGATGAGGTGGTCCAGGGCATACCCTTGTCCTGGACAATCTCTGCAGCCCCTTCTGGTGAGGGCTGCCAGGCTAGCTGGGACCTCCAGGTGTGTGGCTCATTGCTGGAGTCCCTTTCTGTTTTCCACTGAAGCCCCATGCTGACCTGTCCTGTTGTCTGGAGTAGCTGGCTTCGGATAAAACAGCTCCTGTGAGTGAGCTCTGGGGACACATCATGGAGGAGAGCAGGTGGAATCCTGCCCATCCAGGCTTCTTGGAACACCAGGGCAGGGGGAGGACTCTCCTCCCCTCTCACTCTGGTGGTTCCATTCCAGAATGTCCTGGAGGTTTGACAGCCAGGTCCAAGAATCTTGATGCTTCCAAGCAGGCCCTGCCTCAGTCTGCAGCCTTCCCCTCTCACTCTGCCCAATCTGCTTTGGACTTTGACCTGGAAACCCAGAAGACTGACCCCCAAAAGGGCCTGGTTGGGTGACTTAGGTGGGAGTAATGAAGGAAAAAGGGATGGCAAGAGGGGCCCAGGCAAAGATGGCACTGTCCTGGTCCAAGCCCTGCCCACTGTGGGGCTCAGAAATGTGACTCTCCACACTCCAAGGGGAAGGTGGAGGTCTTGCCCTGGTGTCCAGATTCAGCTCAGTGGCATTTTGGAATCACATCTCAGGCCAGAAGGGACTAGGGAGGTGAGAACTGAACCCAGGGCTATAGGGTCATTTTTCCCTGTAGCAGGCAACAAAGATGTCTGTACCTGAATCCCTAGAACCTGTGACTAAGTTACAGAATGGGCAGTGCAGACAGATTAAAATCAGCACCTCTGGAGAGGGTGGTGGTCCTGGGTTACTAGAGGGCCCCTCTAATCACATAAGCCCTTTAAAATGAAGATTTTTCTCCAACTGCAAGGAAGAAAGATTTGGTAGTAGTGGAAGATTTGAAGCTGCGGGGTGGATTTGAGGTGCCAGTACTGGCCCTCAGACTCAGACCCAGACGCAGGGATATGACCGTCCTCTAGGAGCTGTGGAAAGCCCTGGAAGGGATACAGTCAACAGCACTGAAGTCTGGCCTCCATAGCCAGCAAGCAAACAGGACCCCTGTACAACAAAGGCCAGAACTGACTGGCTTCAGCTACCCTGCGTGGGCTCAGAGGCAGAGTCTCCTCCAGAGCTCCTCAGAGGACCCCATCCCTGCCCACCCTGGACTTCAACCAGAGACACAGGAGTCAGGCTGCTGCCTGCAGAGTTTCCAGGTAATAAGCCAGTGTTATTTTAAGTCACTAAGTTTGTTGGAATTTTTTTTGGGTATGAATAGAAACCCCAAGCAGTTCTGGGTTCCCCAAACACCCCAAGTCTGGAGAGTAGAAGTCAAAGGACTGTGGGGTCCCTTTCCACATAGGAAAAACCTGCACACAGTTGTCCAAGGTGGGAGGCACATTCTGGAAGGGAGGCAGGGCAGGGCGCTCTAGGTAGGCTTGCTCTCAGGACTAACAAATGTCCTCTATGGCTCTGGCATGGTGGCCTTGGGGTGACTCCATTCTCTCTCCAGCAGAATCACAGTCACATGGGAGAGAGCAACAGTCCTCTAGGGTCACTAGGCCCTGCCCAGAGGGAGGTTTATCCCAGGTTCCTGGGGACCTCTGGAATTCCTCATTCACGGCTCCTGAATGTCCTGGCGGTGGGAATGCAGTTCTGGTGCGAGGGGCGGGCCGGGGTGGGGCGGAAGGGCGGCAGGCCGGGCTTCAGCTTGGCTCTAGCTGCATCAGCACTTGGGGCAGGTCTGATCTCTAGGGTCACGTTTCTCCACCTGTAAAAGGAAGGACTAGACCAGGTGCCTGGAGGTTGCCTTCTAACTTGGGAACTCGGGACTCCAGGGGAAAGGGGTGCCCAGCGCGCTGGCCAGCGTGGGGAAGGGAAAGGTCGGGGGCAGTCCCAGGCGGGCAGGAGCTCCAACACCTGCCGGCGCGGCGGGCCGCGGGTCGGCGGGGCGGAGGGAGGCGGGCCGAGCCCCTGCGCCCGCCCCGCGCCCGCCCGGCCCAGCCCCGCCCGGAGGGCCGGTCACACCCGTCCGGCCGCCGCCTCCCGCGCCCGGCGCCCGCTGCAGCGCCCGCGCCCCTGCCCCGCGCCTCGTCCTCCCGCCGCCCGCCGGCGCTCCGGTCACAGGGACCCAGCCCAGGGCGCGGGGCGTAGCGGGCATGGCCCGCCCGGGGGCCGCCTCGCCCGCGTTGGCCCTGGCGCTCCTGGCTGTGGCCCTGGCTGGGGTCGGAGCCCAGGGCGCGACCCTCGAGGACCCCGACTATTACGTGCAGGAGCTCTGGAGCCGGGGGCCCCGCGTCCAGCGCCGGGAGCCCGAACCCGAGCCCTTCTCGCCGCCGCTGCCCGAGGGGCCCCGGGAGGAGGAGCGGGAGCCGCGCCCGCCCCAACCCAGGCCGCCCACCAGGGCCACCAAGCCCAAGAAAGCGCCCCAAAGGGAAAAGTTAGCCGCAGAGTCGCCTCCGCCACCACCAGGTAACTTTTTGCGCTGGGCGGCCCGAAGAGGCGACCGCCATCGCTGGCCTGTAGGGGACACTGGGACACTGGCTCCCAGCCCACCTCCTGTGGTGCCCACGCCTCCGTGGGGACTGCATCTGCCTCCCTGTGCTCCGTGGTCCCCACACTGAGCTGCGGCAACGCTCACTCCAGCTCTGCCTCTTTAGGTGGGGAAAGCTCAGCAGTTGGGAAGCTGCCCCAGGGAGCCAGGACCCTTGTGCCCCCAAGCTGACATTCCTGAGGGGCAAAGGATCTTTCTGCTGGGCACTTTCTCCTGCTCTGCCTTCTTCCTCAGGCTACATAGGCAGCGTTTTCTTGAGAGTGAATTTCCTTTTTGGCCATGTGAATGATTGGCCTGTTTTGGCAGATGGCCCTCTGTGGAAAGCTCTGCCAGAGGGCCTTTACCCAGCCTGTGTCCCTCTCAGGCCCTCCCTCCTCTTGTCAGTGGGTCCCTTGAATCCTCTGGCCCTTGGGGTAAGATGGCCCATACAGCCTCAGTGGGGACCCCGTGTGGCTCAGGACCCAGTGCCCCAGGTGTACCACGGTGGGGAGGCCAGGCTGCCTGAGACCTGGAAAGCTCTGTGGTGGCTGGCGGCCTGTGGTGGGCCATTTTACATCCATCCCTCACACCCTTCTCAGATCCGCCCTGCTTTTGCCAGCCCTGTCCCGGGAAATGACTTTTACTTGCTTTATTCCACTAACCTTGCGAAGGGGACTTTCTCTTACTCGTTCCTTCCAGTGGTCCTTGCTCATTGCACACGCTGCAGTCTTAGTATTTCGGCAGTGGGGAATGATCAGGGTTGCAGCCAGGTTCTCTGGCCTTGCAATAGCCTTTCTTGAGGCACAGGGACACTGTCACAGAGCTCCGGGCATAGAAGTTGACATCTTTGTTTGGTTAAACTGCTCCTGGAAGTCACCAGTAAGGGTAGCAGGGAAGGGGTGGTTGGGGCACTCTTGAGAGAGTGTCCCTGTGTAAGCACCCTCTTTACACATACACAGGTAGTTCTGTGAGTTGTGCGACCATGAACTGAACCATCCAGATTTCCCACTGTTTCCAGAGAGTGCTGGGAATTAAGATGTGTAAAAGTCACAGTGGCTGCTAACGTTCGTGGACAGAGCCTCCCACTTGTAGGATGTTGACTGTGACTGGTCTGTATGTGCACCCTTCTCGTGTAGTTCTTCTGTGACTCTGGAGGGTAGCTGTCCTTGCTAACTTACTGATGAGGAACTGGCAGCACTGGCAGTTGAAGTAACTTGCTCAATGTCACTTGCTGACTTGGGAGATTTGAAAGCCCTTCTCCTGTGCTAGGTACTCAGGCCTGTTTGGTTTGATGGTTGGAGTAAAATTTGCATGAATTGTTGTCTTTTCTCTCTGCTATGTGCTTGGCATGGCTAGCTGCTTGTAGTCCCTGGGGTGGTGGTAGGGGAAAGGTGGATGAAGCTGCATACTGCTTACCAGCCGGGTCGTGGGCTCACTAACTTGGGGATCTGGAGCTTCTGGCTCTGCTTCCAGAGCCTCAACTTCGTCACCTGCAGATAGGAAGAGTAGCACCTGTTGCTGCCTTTACTCTGTCCATGGCTGCAAAAGCCTTCCGACTGTAGTTTCCAGCACACCTGCAGCTTACAGGTGTGCTCACCCTCCTAGGAGCCCTTCTTTCATTCCATAGATGCTTCCTAAGAACCAGCCTAGCACCAGGTGCTGGGGAGACCCTAGGGATAGAAAGCATAGGACAACCTGTCCCCTACGCTCTGGGACCTCAAAGAAATTGGAGGACTTGGAGAAAATAATTAGAGGTAAAAGTATGGGGTGTCAAATAAATAAATAAATAAGGGAGCTTGGGCAATGCTGATGTTTAGGGCCTGCCTAGTGAGCCAGTTTGTTTTTGGGGGATCTCACTATGATTAGCCATCAATCCTGAGGCAGCTGCCTCCACTTAAGAAAATAGCTCAGAAAGTCACAGCCTGCCCTCATCAGTGTCCACGGGCTGATGTGTCTGTGGACTCAGATGAGGAGGTGGCTCTCCTTTGTCCTTTGAGCATAGCACTTGCTGGCCTTGGAATGGGGTCTCTGAAGGAGAAATCAAGGTGCACCTTGATTTGCAATAGGTCATTTTGCTTTTGGAAAACCATCTTGGAGATAGAGATTGTGGGGCAAGAAGCCGTTTATTCTATTGGATAGCAGCCCCAGTTCCTGCAAGAAATGTGTCTCTGGCATCCACCTAACAGGCTTCCCCAGCCCCAAAACAGGCCCTGGAGAATTCCAGAATGTCTGAAGAAGTTGTCCTGCCAGTGAACTGCTTCCAAGCTTTCTGCTCATTCAAATGAATTATGTTGGACTTTTTAGAGCTTCTCTGCACTAGGGTCATCCAGGTGTTGTGACACTTATCTCACACTTTTATTTAGTGCCTAGGTTTTATATTTTTATTTTTAAAAATTTTGGTGTTTGCACAGTAGACCCGGACCTCGAGTAGTGGGAGAGACAGGTTTAGGAACAATCTAGATTAAGGGAGTCAGTTTTGTACAGTTAAACTGTGCTAGGAAACAGTTGTTCCCCCTTCTAGTGGTGTCTTGACGTGGACACGTCTCAGGATGCCAGAGGCACGTTCATCTCTTCAGTGGGCTGTTTTGTAAGCAGGCTGTCATCTTGTCTTGGAAAGGTTCTTACTGAGGAAGGAACACGGGGCCAGCCCGCAGGGTAAAGTCCTGCATGCTGGGTACCAAGCACAGGCTGGGCACTGAGGTGCCACCAGGGAAACTTCCACACCATGAAACTGGTTCATATACAAAACTATTAAAAATAAGTGTAAAATTACCTGCAGGCTATGTGTATAAAGTGTCTGAACATGAATGAACATTGTGTTCAGATTTGAGTCCCAATTCCAAGATATCACATCTTGGAATATATATGCAAATATTGGATATTGGATATTGGAACATATGCAAATATTCTAAAATTCGAGAAATTCCAAAGCATGAAACACTTCCTGCTCCAGGCATTTTGAATAAGGTTTACTCCACTTGTACCATGTTTTCCATGAGGAGAACCCCGATACCCAGAATGGAATGAAGTCTTTGAAAACATTTTTTAAAACTTTTAGTTAAAAAGAATTACAGACTGACAGGACATTGCAAAAGTATCACAGTAAGGTCCCACATCCCCACCCGCAGTTTCCACCAAGGATAAACCTTAGCTAACTGTAGCTAAGGTTGCTGCGGCAACCGTGACATCTTGGACCACTGTGTGCAGGTCTGAGGAGGTTGGTGCCCCTGTGTTGGGGGATGTTGAGCAGCATCTTTGGCCTCGACCCACTGGGTGCCAGTAGCACCTTCCCCCAGTTGTCATTGTCACAGCCATGGATGTCTCTAGACCTTGCCAAACGTCCCCAGGGGGTTGAGAGACTCTGCTGTGTACAATATGAAAACCAGGAAATTGACATTTGAAAGTACCGTTAACCAAATGTCGCATTTCACATGTTTTTACTATGCTTGTGTGTACGTGTTCCCTTGAGGATGTGGGACCATGGAATCTTTCTTTTTGAGTTTGTGGTGGACTTTGGTATCGTAGAATTTCTGAGGTCTTCCTTGTGAGCCTCAGCTCACTCCTGAATGTTAGAACTTGGAGGAGCCTAAATGGTCATCGAGTGAGGATTGCTCTCTGGCAGGACTCTGACGGGGAATGTGCAGTCCCTGTGCACACCTTCTGCAGGTGGACCTCACCACCTCCAGGCTGCTGGCTCACTGGGTGAACAGTACTGGTTGCTAGAATGTTCTTCTTCATACAGACTTGACAGCCCACTTCTCTCTAGTTCTGTTTATTCAGCTGCTTCGAGTTGAACTTCACGGTTTCCAGATCCCTGCGGCTGGAATGCTTTGGGGCTCAAGGTGGGAGCCTCAGGATCCTGGTCGGCATGGTCCCAGGATGAAGAGTAAGACGAAGGTCTGCATGGTGGACAGGCCAGTGGATTTGGGGTGTGCCTGCTTTGATTGACATCTCCAAATTCATGACTTTGGTTAGTGGCCTCACTCCTTTTAGAGAATAAGATGGCACAGAGTAATAAACCATAGTTACATAACTCACCCTTCCACTTAGCAATAAGAAGCAAAATAATAAACAAGACTCCGAAAAAATGATGGGAAGATTTTTTCCCCTCCAGGGCACCATGGCTGAGAAGGAGGCTCAGATATGCAGCATTTACATTGGGTTCCTGCTTGTCCCTTTGCTTGCGGTTTTCTTTAGGCCCCCGGGAGGCTGCATGGCCGTTAGCATACGCACAAACCCGCACTGCCACCGTCGTCCTGAGCCCACGGAATTTGCAGAGTGGGCAACGAGCCATGTTTGCTGGCGTGTCTGTGCCCAGAACCATCCAGTCTGCATTTTGTACTGTGCCGTGTCTCAGCTGCGGGGGAAAGAGCCAGAGCTGTTATCTGAGCGCGTGTGATGGTCGACAAAGGCCTTTCTGCTGCAGGCGCTGCTGCTGGTGGGAGGAGGGGCTTCCCTTCTCAGCTTGTCTGCTTCTCTTCCCCGGCATTGTACTGTTCGGCCTTTGGATGGAAATGTCTTCTCTGGGGCGAAGCTGGGGTGTGAGGATTAGGAGAACGTGTTTGTAAATATTTCGGTATCACCATGATGCTATTACAGCACCCAGACAACTAACAGTCCAACCTCCAGGCTCACTGTGAGTTAGATCCGAAATGCGTTTTGTCCAGGGTAACTTCCTACAAGACTCCAGGGAAAGGACCTGTTTGAAAAAAAAAAAGAAAAATCAGCTTTCGAAGGCACCACCGCCCTTTCCAAAGTGCTTTCCAAAGTCAACTCGGCGCTGGCACAGTCCCTCCTGCCTGTGCCCATGGTTCCAGATATAAGGACTCAGGCTTGGATAATAAAGGGTGGGGGACCCTTCCAGGGTTGGGGAAGCTGGCTTGCATGCTGTGGTTCCTAAAAATAGCCAGCATGTTTCCCTGTGTGCCTCAAGGTCCGTGGCTCCCAGATTTCATGGTGGTTAGTGCCGTCAGTGCTGGGGTGAAGGCAGCCTGGCCCTGGAGCCTGGATGGAGGTGGAGCATCCTTTGGATGTCCCTCCGGGGCTGGGGACCTTGAACTCCCAGTCTTGGCATTGCGAGCAATAACAGGTTTAGCCCCTGTGGCCTGCTTAGGTCCCTGCCACTGTGGCTGCTGCTCTGTGATCATGAAACCCATGAATTAGGGTTTCTCTGGCTGGCTCTGGGAAAGGACTGCGTCCCCACCTGGCTGGCACCAACTGGCTATGCTTGGGCATCACAGGACGATAGAACACCTTTAAATTTGAACCTCTGATGTTGCATATTTGTATGGAATACCTGTTCCTTGCAAAGCATGTGAGGTGATCCCGGATCCAGGTAACTGGCATCAGAGTCTGGCTCTGCCACTGAGAGGGCCTGTGATGTTTCCAAACCTTGATTCCTCACTGTGGAGACGCTGATACCCTCACGCTTGCAGGGGAGGTGTGATGTGTGTGATGTGTGTCCAGCCTGCCAGGCTCTGGAGGGCAGCTCAGTGGCACCCCTCCCCTGTTCCTCAGGTCCTGCCAGCCACCCCCTGGGTTGTTAGTGTGTCTTTCCCCCTGTTCCCCATTGTCTGTTCACTGTGATGCCTAAAATCACCTCCCAGATAAGTCCTGCTCTCCAGGACTTCCTGTCTCCAGCTCTGTTCTAGGTGGAGCCCAAATGGAGACAGGCAGTGCCCGCACGTGCTCGCCTATGCCTACCTCCTGCTTGTGCCTCCTTAAATTAAAAGTAAGGAGCCCCATCTGGTCATGAGTCAGGAAGGGGCTGCTGACTGCATAGAGGGTGGGAGTGGCGGTGGTCACAAAGGCGCTGTGGTCACAGGTGACCCCACTGTCCCTCAAGCCCTGGGCCTGGAGGACAGTCTCCTGCATGACAGTCTGGCCCCTGGGGGCAGGGCCACCCAGGCTAGTTCTCAGGGACGACACGGCAGAGAGGCAGAGTGAGAGGAGTGTGGGAGGGGCTGCGTGGTTGGCTGCCCGATTGCCTGGGTTTGGTCTGGTCCTGATAAAACGTACTTGGGAAATTCCACCGGAGCCTCTATGTCCCCAGCCTCCGCTCCCTGCCAGACACAGAGATCACCGATGAGTGGAAGGAAACACACCCTTCAGCCACTGAGCCACCTGGGGATTCTCGTTTCCTCTGGGAACTGCCTGTCCTCAGAAAGGAATGGAGCCCAAGGCCGTTCCCTCTGTATCCTGCCCTCTTTCCTGTATGCACGTCCATGTGGAGCAGGAATATCTAGCCACTGTCCTCAAGGCTGTGTCCGTACACCTGCCAAGTCCCCTGGCCCTCGCTGTGGGAGGGGCCCTGCAGGGCTGCCCCTTTGCAGTCAGTAGGAAGGCTCTGATTATTGTCTGTCCTGAGGCCTTCAGGCTGCATTTCTGGGGAGCTCCCGAGAACCCATTTGGTTGAGTTTTTCTCCTCAAGTGAGTTCCTTAACAAGAAGCCGGCAGGGGCCTCAGAGCCCTGGGCCAGGTCCCTCCTTCAGAGGGATGCAGAGCCCTGGGGGACTGGAATTTCCTGGGAAATGGCAAAGCAAAGGAATTTTCAGTTTCTGGGGTTGCTACTGTAAGCTCCTTGTGTAGAGAGGGGGAAATAGTTTTCTATTAAGCCAGATGAAGTATATTTATCACTGTAGACCAGAATAGAACATGTGGCCTGCACTGGCACTTCAGCTTGCTACTTTTAAGGAATTCTGTCTTGTCACGCAGCCCAGATGGAGATGTTGATTTGATTCTGGCTCCTTCTCCAAGCACTGTTTCCACCTCACTTCTCCTTTCATCTGTAGAGACCATATGTGGCCCTTCTTCTCATATGCTAGGAGGGGACTACGGAAGGGAGCCCAATCCCTTTGGGAAGGGCTCAGGTCTGGAGTCAGTCTCCTGCTCTGTCCCCTCCTGGCTCTGTGAGTGACCCTTCCTGCCCTCTGTGGGTCGATGAGGGCCAGTGTCACTGCGGGCATGCCTCGTGAATCGTGAATCACCACAAGTGTTAGCTGTGAGCCACTGGAACAGTGCCTTGTGGTGTGTGGGGCTCAGGCAAGACGTGGGCCATGAAAAGAGAGAAACCTTCTTTTGTTTGGGGGTGACCGCAGGTCACTCACATGGCTTGGTTCCATCTGGGAGCTTGCTCTGTGGCGGCACTGTGTCTTCTGCTGAAGAGGGAGCCCAGGTGAGGTAAGGCAGGTTCCTGGACATGCTGGCCGTGCAGAGCAGATGGGTCGGGACCCCACACTGGAGCCAGGCCCTCAGGATGGTGCTCCTGGCCACTGCCAGTCTCCACCCAGCGGCGATGTCAGTGCTGTTTGCCACTCCACTGAGGACCCCGTTCCCCACAAGTTGGTCATATCTTGTAGCCCTTTATTTCTTGGTAGAACACCTCATCTCCCCACAGCAGACTCAGCGCCCCAACAGCTGTGATGCTGGTTTTCCTGGATAACCAAGGTCTTTTTTGCCCTCTGCCTGTCAGGCTCTTCTGGAAGTGGCCGTCTTGTCTGTGGTGGACCTTGGCCTTGATAGTCCCGCCCATTGCTGCAGCAAGGGCACTGAGCAAATGTTGGTGTGGTCAGGTCTCTGGGTTGGTCCTCTCCCAGCCTTTATGAAGTATCAGTTTTCTGGCTTCTAGACACTGACAAGGACACTTAATTTTGTGATTTGTTTCAGCTTACATGAGAAATGAAAGCTGTTCCCAGTGGGCATCACCCGAGAATATGACCAAAGGGGACTTCCCTTGGCTAGACCCAATGCACCTTGGCATTCTTCAAGATCTAGGGTAGTAAGAAAACAAGAAACCCTTTTTGGGAAGCAGGTGACTAGAAATCTGACATGGGCTTCATTAATTGGCACAAGCCCCAAGCTGTTTTGGTATTACAAGCTGCAGTTGAAAGTCTCTTTAAAGCACCGGACTCTTATTCCTGAGTAATTGAGCATCTCACTCATTCACTCATCGCAGCCTGCCATGCCCCCGACTCTGGCAATGGAGCAGTGAGCAGAGCCAGATGCAGCCCCTGCCCTTCTGAGCAGACTCGTCACAGTGCCACTGTGCTGATGCACCCGGACAGGTGTGTGGAGCTGTGCAAGAGGCTGCTGGAGCCCCCAGGTTGTTTTCCCCCCACAATGTACGCCACCCCCGGGGACTGGGAGGCTGGCCTTCGGTTGCTCACAGCTCTTCCCGTCTCTGGAGAAATTCTCGTGGAAGGCTGCATCTCCCAGATGGCAGCCCCTCGTCTTAGGTGGGGACAACTGTGTGTGTGTTTTCTGCTCCAGAGCCCCTGGGTGACCAGCTGAGCCAGTCTCAGGCTGAGACCACAGCCTTGCTTGCTGGACCGCCTTCCTGGCCTCACCCTGCTTCTCTCCCTCCCTCTGGTCCTCGGTACCTTGCCTGCCCTCAAACTCCTGCATTAGGCTCTGCCTAGAGGCAGCTGGACCCTGACGGAGGCTACAGAGCCCATCAAAGGAGGATTAGATTCAGACGGAGAGGTCAGGAAAGCCAGCTTAAGGAGACGAGGCCAACACTGAGACTTGCAGGGTGGGCAGAGCTAACTAGTTCAAGAGTGAAGGGCAGGGCACCCCAGGAGGCTGAAGAGCACGTGCCAGGTTCTGGCGGGTGGAGGCACGAGCTGAAGGATGCCAGGCAGCCGTCTGGATCGGCGGGGAGCTCAGGGCGAGGAGAAGTAGGAGCGTAGCCGGCGGGCTTCTTGGGCCTCGGCAAGGTGACCTTCCAATTGATGGGCAGCATCATTACCTGCAGGTTCCCAAGCCAGGGCCTTGGAGAGATTTAGTGGGAGAAGCTCTGTGTGCGGGAAAACGCTGGAGTCAGGACCCCAGGCTTCCCCTTCCAGCTCCAGCAGCTGTGGGCTGTGTTTGGGCCTCAGAGAAGGTCAAGAGCATTTTTCAGTCTTATAATAATAATGACAGGCAGGTGTGTGTCGCTTTTATCAGAAGCGTGTTTAACATGCTTTTTTTCCTTTAACTACAAGATGCCCCGTGTCTGGGGACAGGGGCACAGAGCTGAAGATGGCTGACATGCAGGAGAGGACAGTGAGCTCTGACACCCCAAGGTGGGTCTGACACGTGAAGTAAAGGAATCTTTCTCTTTTTTCTCTTTTTAGGTAAAAATAGCAACAGAAAAGGCAGGAGAAGCAAGGGTCCTGACAAGGCTGCCAGTGATGACCACAGTGTCCCTGCGCCTGGAGAAGCTGTCAGAGAGAGTAAGTGAGCCCCTCGGAGAGCCCCACCCATCGGCTGCCTGTGCAGGGCAGGCACGGGCCCTGGGTGCTGCAGCACGACCTCAGATGCCCTGAGCCCCAGGGGCGCTGCCAGGGCCTGCCATGCCTTCTTAGCCACCGTGCAGGGGTGAGAACACTCACACCTTAGCTCCCAGCCGGACTTTCCCAATCAGTTCATGCAAGTTATTTCTGAATCTCCCGGGGCCTTTGGGCCATCCCGCCCCTTCCTCCTCCCCAAGACATCACTTCCTTTCTTGTGGGACCTCTTACCTGCCCACAGCCCTGATTGCACTTCTTACCTCCCAGCCTGACCCAGGGGCCCCTGGAATCAGAGATCAAGTCTTCTGTTTTGAAAGTATGCTGTGCTAGGCCTGGCATCTTGCACTGTGTGAAAACATCAGTCCTGTAATTACTTAGCTTAGGGTGTTTGAAGGAGTTAGTTTTAGACTCATGGTCAAACTCTGGTCTGCTAGCTGAGTATTTATTATAATTAACTATTCCATTACTATTATTTTAAACTATGATATCCAGTATCACCTTTCTGCTGATACTAGTAATAGCAGCGTTTGTTAAATACTTAAGTAACTGCCAGGTACGTGGCCTAGTATTTGACATCTCCGAGTGCCCCTCTGAGCATTGAGGGTGTTATTATTATTGTTGTTATCCATATTTTGCAAATGAAGAAAATGAGACTTGTGTTATGCAGCTTACAGTTGACAAAACAGATTTGAACCCAAAGTTCTCTGATGCTAGACATTTGCTTAGCAATATTGCTGCTTAAAGTAAGCAGAGCATCTCACAGAGACAGGACTCACTTTCAGCTGCTATGTGAACCTGTAAACTGTGTCACACAGTAAACAGTCACAGAGGGAATTGCATGTCCCCCCAAGCACAATGTGGGATTTGGAACTGTGAGTCCAAGAACCCACCATCAAAGAAATCACAGGTAGGACTAACATTCCAACATACAAACAGAAGTCAGTAATGAATGGACTTCTGCAATCACCTACCAAAGAAAAAGTATATTTCATCATGAAGTGGGCAGGTGGCTCTGTGCCCCTGCCCACGAAGAGAACTAGTCTATCGGAGGCTGTATTGAGGACCCGTGTGACCTGGGGGCTGTGTGTGTTTCTGGGCTTTACCAGATGCTGGGCCCTTTGGAGTCTTAACTAACTGGGTGGTGCTGGGCCTCAGCTTGAGTGGCCTTGGGTGTTGACTTTTTGTCCTTCTATCCAAGCGGGTTGGTAAAGCACCCATTGTCCTTCAGGATCACAAATGCCACAGGACTGGGGAGGCTTTGAGCGCTGGCCTTAATCGTGCCCTGGGTTCTGGTTGCTGTTCGAGCTGGGCGGGGTCCTTCTTCACTACCTTGTTCATTCTTAATGCTTTCAAATATATTTGGTGCAGATGCTTTAGCAGCTTCACCAAAAGGATTGGGCTGAATGATCTTAGTTCTTCATTCTCAGAATTGGAAGTTGTTAAAATTTGGGGAGACAGCTTCAGAGAGATTTTCGAAGGCCCGTTTTCTCTCATTCTCTTTCTCCCTCTCTCTCTCACTGACCTGACGTTGCCTCCTTTTCTGCCACCTCACCCCTGGCCCTGGCTCATTCGGGGTTATTCTCCTGACTTGGCCTCAAGGTTCTGTTAGGATGGGCTCACTCACTTGAAAGGCAGCCACCGTGGCTCTGATGTCCTATGTGTGAAAATTCTTCTGTTAAAAAAAATAAGATTGAGGAGAACCAGGGAGGGGAAGAGCAACTGGGAGGTCCCTGATACGCAGCTGTGAAAGAGCCGGACGGGGTGCCGTGGGGTGTGGGCAGGTGGCATGGCCGTTAGGAACTGGCCTGGAGTCAGGCAGCAGCACCTGTGGGGTGCTGAGCATGGCGGGGTCTCAGGCACACAGCTGGGCATTCTCAGGACAGAGTCCACCTCCTCTTAGCATCTCCTCCGGTCATACTAGGGGGCCTTGATGGAGGTGTAGCAGAAGGTCAGGGCAGTGCAGATGGCCACTACATCAAGTTCAAGGTGGTGGACAGTGCAGATGTCCACTACATGACATGCAGGGCAGTTAGTTGCTGGAGCAGATCTTGACCACATCAAGTTGTGTGGTGGATGGCATTGAAGGATTTGTCTCGTTTGTGGAAGTCACTTGGGGATCTTTTGTGTTGTGGAGAGAATAGGAATCTGCTGTCACTCTAACTAAGGAGCAACATCCCCTGTGTCAGGGCTCCATTTGCATTCTAGATGTTGTTCTGTAATAATATACAAGGTCGGTTAAATTATTGGTTTACTTAACCTCCATGTCCACACTCTTTGTCATGTAATTTTCAGTTCCCTTCTTAAGAGGCAAAAACCCCTTGACTTTGGGCTGGTCCATGGGCTTGTTTAGGCCAGTAGTATGAGGAGAAGTGACCATGTGCAAGTACTGAGCCAAGGGCTTAAGAGGTTTTGCTTATTTCCAAATGCACACACTTAGGTCACTGGTTCAAGGAGACTGAGCAGTGAGTGGAACAGATGTGGGTCCAACCCGTAGACTAGAGCATTTGAGCTGAGCCCAGTTGATCAGCAAGACACCTGAGAAAGAAATGCTTATTGTGTGCCATTAAGAGTTTTTAATTGTTTGTTACACAGCAATAGCTGACTAATACAACAGAGATAAAGAATATCCTTGATTGTTTAGTGTTCCACCAATTGAATAGTACATCATTTAATCATCCAATGATGGACATTTAGATTGTTTCCAATTTTTTGCTACTATCAACAGCGTTGTAGTGAAATTACCATGTGCCATGCCATTTACCATGTATAACTTGCAAAATGATTTCCTACTTGGCAATGACTGGACCCATTTCTGGCCTCTGCTTCTCTTTTTCCAGCCAGATGGAAGTGTGTTTCTCACAGATGTCCTGTGATTTAAGCCTCTGCTCATGCATCCTTTCTCTAGGGACTTGGACCAGTGGCTGAGCAGGTGGTTGAGAGGACAGCTTTGGGATTGGGTTTTACACTTCTTGGCTGTGAGACTCTGGATGTTATTAACTTAGCTATGGCTCAGTTTCCTCCTCTGTAAAGTGGTGATAACATCCCTTTTAGTGGCATCCTGTGAAGATTATACCATGTCTGCTGAGTGTAGCAGACACAAGACACACTAAGCCCTCAGCAAATGTTTGCTGATTTTGATTGCCATCTTGGGATTTTTTTGTGTGTTCCTTGGAAGAGAGATCAGAGAACTTTTATAAAATATCAACTTGTAAATATGTTATTGGTTAAGAGGCAAAATTGAGGACATTATGTAAGAACTTATATAACCACCTAAAATGTAACCCTTAAAAAATTTTTTTATTCTTATCTCATGGGCCATCAAAACAAGAGGGTAGGCCCTGTCTGGCTCTCCTGAAGGTTGTGGTTTGCTAGTCCCTACGTTAGAATGAGTGTTTGGCAAATGCTGACTCCAGAAAGACCTCCCTGGCACATCTCTTTTTCACACTTCTGTGCCTTTTTCTCATTGTCTCATAGTGATTACTACGTGTGGCTCTTTGATTCTAAGAGAGAGTGAATGCTCAAGTGCAAGGCTCTGAAAGACTTGTCTCGCGGTGCACACACTATTGGTAGCAGCACTTGACAAGAATGGTACACCTGTTTATTGGACACATGCATTGTGCCAGAACTAGCACCTCAGTGTTCAGGATGGACAAGAACTTAGGTGTTCTTTCCGGATCCAGGCTCAGGAGACAGAGCTCTGCTGTCTTGGTAGCACACGAGTGTCACGAGAAGGTTTTGTTCTCTAGGGAGTCTACGTGTTTGAAGGTGGGCTTTTGGGGTGTGATAAGTCTTGAAGGACAAGTTCTCATGAGTGGGATTAGTTCCTTTATAAAAGAGATCCCCAAAGCTCCCTACTCCTTCCACCAGTGTGAATGCAGGGAGAAAATGACTACTGTCTGTGAATCAGAAAACAGGCCTTTCCTGGACACTCAATCTGCTGGTGGCTTGGTCTTGGACTTTCCAACCTCCATAACTGTGAGAATAAATTTCTGTTGCTTATAAACCACGTAGTCTGTGGTATGCTGGTTGAGCAACATCAATGGAACAAGGTAATATTCCAACAGGAGGATGATTCTCCACAGTGCTGCCTCTGTCTGCTGGATATTAAGTGTCCATTTAAACATGACTGTTACAGGTTCATTACTTCATTTTTCTACTCATGTTTGAAATACCTCACTCTCTTTATTGCTAAAGCTTTTTAACAAATATTGATATCTGGTAGAGTTTTACTCCTCTTCCCTCCTCTCTTCTCCTTGTTCTTCTCCCCTCTCTTCTTCCTTTTTCCTCCTCTTCTTCCTCTCCTCCTGCTTCTTCTTCTTTTGGTTATTTTTGACCCATTGTGTGCACATCTGTGTACAACCACACACACATACATTTATGCCATCTAGGCGATTTCTACAAAAGCTCTCTTGAAATTCTGGTTAAAATTTCATTGATTTCACAAATAAATTTGGAGAGAATAAACATATTTACAACATCGAATCTTCTAATCCATGAACATGGTATATCTCTTCAGTTGCTAAATTTTCTTTACTATTCCTCATAATTGTTTTTTCTACAGGTCATACACATATTTTAATAGATGTATTCTCAGATAATTGCTATTATATGATGCTTTTAATTTTAATTCCAACTCATTATTGCTAGGATACAGACATATAGTTGATTTTTGTATGTTGGTTTTATATCCAGCAACCTTACTCAACTGTTACTACTTATAAAAAATACATTATTTAGGATTTTGGTGCAAAATCATAATATATGCTAAATAATGACAATTTTGTTTTTTCTTTCCATTTCTTAAATCCTTTGTTTATTTTTGTTTGCTTCTTTGGTAAAGATTTCATTTTTTTCAAAAAGAATAGATTTTTCCTTTTGGGTTTAATTTCTACCTTTACATATTTAGTTTTCTTCACGTGTCCTCATTTTAAATATTTAAACACCTATTGTACCTTTTTATTTTTTAACTTCATTGTATCATTTTTGTTATTGTTTTTAAGTAAAGGCCGTGTCTCTTGGGTTATAGTTAAGAAGAATAATTTCTGGGAAAAGTATTTTCAGGCTATTACAGCAAATCATTTTCAGAGCACATTGTTTTTGCAGTCCTTTGGCTGGTGCACCCTTTTCATCTTCTTTTGGGACATTTTTATTCCCCATGACTGCACACTTTACTCATTTTCGAATGCAGCAAGATCCAGATTTTCTCCATCAGGGGGCGGGCTAAGCCTTTTCTCAGATCTACACATGTTGACCAGGTCCACCCCCAACCCAGTCCCCAGTACAGCACAGACCCTTCTAGCAGGCTTTTATCTTTCCACTGGTTTTCTTCTGAGATGCCAAGTTCATTTTCCACTGCTGACTTAGACACGCTGTTCTGATGGGACTCTGGGAAAACGGTAATGACCTGTGTTTGGTGTTACGGTGTTCTCCTTGTCTCCTCTTGTAGGCATTGCCTTCCCCCTACTTTCTGTTCAGCTGTTTTCTGAGAATTTCTGAGGCGGATAGTTATAGAAAGTTGCCTGGGTGGAGAGGTAAGCTCCTGGCCATTCCAGAAAGCCACATGTGTGCTTCATAGACAGTGTCTAATTTTCTAGTTGCTGCAGACCCTGGATTTGCTGGAGGCACACACAGTAAAAGAGGGATGAAAGGCTTTTTTGTCCCTCCTTTGGGAAACCCTGTTTTCCCCTTAACTATCTCCATCTGACTCACACGTGGTGACTATTAGTCCACATCTGGTATTGGGTTGAAGCGTTGTCGGGAGACTTTCCTATTTTGTTTCTTCATGTGTTTTTTTGGGCAAGTTTGGGAGAGGTTGAAAATTTTTAAACAAGAATTCCCCAAAGTCTGTGAACGCTGGTGGTTTTATGAGATATATTAAATAATCCTGAACATAGTGTGAGAAAGTTTTTCCTTTTAAATTCTCTTTAAACACACACACAACTTTTTTGTCCCCCTGAAATAATTATAGAACCCAGGAAGTTGCAAAAAGATGTTCAGAGAGAAGAATCCCAGGCAGTCTTTACTCTCCTGATCAGCGCTGATATTTTGCATAACTGTGGTACAAGGACAAAGTTGAGAAATCGGCGTTGGTGCAAGCCCCAGAGTATGCTCTGACTTCATCAGCTCCTCGTGTGCAGGTGTGCGCAGGTTCAGGGGAAGACTACTGTCCCGCCAAAGCATCTTGGTGCTGCTGCTTTGTAGCTGTACGATGTCCCTCACCCAGTCCCTAACTCCTGGCAAGCACTGATCTGTTTTCTTCTTCATAATTTTTTTTTGTTTTTGTTTTAAGACAATTAGACATATGGAATCATACAGTATGTTAACTTTTCAGATAGGCTTTTTTGTTTATTTGTTTATGTTCAGCATAGTTCTCTTTCATGCCTCCTGAATTGGATTAAAAACTTAGTCTGGAATCAGCACAGTGTTGTAGTCAGGAAAAGCTAAGCCCTTTTTAAAAATTTGGTGAAGTCTAACATGTATACAGAAAAGTACAGAAATCATACAGAATCGTCCTAGAACTGAATTGTCATAGCCGTTTGGATTGTCGCAGACCCCATCCACACATGGTGTGAATGCTCCATTAAACTATGGCTCAGAAGGAGGAGAGGGCACTTGCAGAACCTCTGGGGTCTCCCGCTGCCCCAACCTGACACTCCTGGTTCCTCCTCAAAGATCTCCACCCTTGGAGATGACTTGCTTGGTGGAACTTGGTGTACTCTAGAGCCAACTTCTTTGCGCGGCTTTGTGTTTTTGAGATTCATCCCGACGGCGGTGCCTTGATTATGGTATTCTATCACAGAACTGTGTTTTTCCTTCCTTTTCATATTGATGGGTGTTGGGGTTGTCTTTGGTTTGGGGCTAATACAAAGGGCACAGTTAGGATCATTTTTGTGCAGGTCTTCCAGTGCATGTGTGAATGTGTTTTTGTGGGGTATTCCTCCAGTGGAATTGCTGGATCCTAGGGTATGAGTATTCATCTTTAGTAAGTACTGCTAGAGCTTTTTTCTAATTGATTATACCATTTAACATTCCCACCAGCAGTGAAGGAGAGTCCAGTTGCTTCTTTCCTTTGGAGGTGGCATTTGATTATCAGTTTTCAAGATTTTATTTGTACTGATAGCCCACGGTGGTCTTAGTTTGCATTTTCCTGATGACTAATGGCTAATGCTTCCTTGTCATCAGCTGATGTTTTTGTGAATTCTCATCTTTTGTCAAGTTACTCATTTATATGAGGGTTCTTTGTTTATTTGCTTTTCCTAGAAAAATGCTGCAGATATGAGTTCTTGGTTGGATATATGCATTGCAAGTTTCTTCTCCTGCTCCTTGGCTTACCTTTTCACTCTAGCAATGATGTCTTTTGAATAAAAGATGGTCTTAAAAATTCAAAATGTGAATTTTAAATTTAAAAAATCATTAATGTTTTATGATTAGTGCTTTTTTCTTCATTTAAATATTTCTTGCCTCCCCTAAGGTCTTGAAGACTTCTCCTATGTTATCGTCTAGTGATAAAATTTCCTTTTACATTCATGTATTTTCATTAAAATTAACAGCAAGACTAACTCAGAGATTTCCCAAGACTTGAGAGGCCCGTGCCAGGCTCGAGTCCGGGGCGTCAGAGACCAGCGGGCGCCACTCAACATGGTCTCAGGCACCAGGAAGCTGCCTCCCTGCTTCTCATCCAGAGGGAATGTCAAGTTCAGAAAGGCAAAGGAAAGAATCCCATAAGTCAAAGCTCTTCCATTTATAGGCAACAACGAAAACAAAGTTCCGGAGGGCTGGGAGTTGTCTCTGGAGCCTGTCCCCTGGTCCCTGCCCTTAAAAATTCCCCACTCTGTTTCCAGCAGGCAACCACAGCGGGCTGCAAGGACTAGGACCCTCTCTGCCAATTTGGTGACAACTGTCCTAGCTTCAGCCCCCTTTCCTGGTGTGACCCAAACACCAACTGAGCAACTGGCATCTGTAGTCTAGTTTGGAGTCTTCAAGTCGAACAGAGGTGGCATAAAGATATTTGGCCTCTTCTGTCACACTTGATTTTCAGCTTCTAACTCAGACACTTAGTAGCTGCTTAGCTGGGCTTAGCCTCCCTGAGTTTCTGTTTGTTCCTGTGGGAATGAATGGTATGTCATGTCTCATGGCCATTAGGAAGATTCATTCTTATGAATGACTCGACCCTCGTACAACAGCTTTCCCGCCAACCCGTCTACACCCTACAGAGTTGGGATGTTGGGGGTGGAGTGTTGGAATTAGTGCCCCCATTCACGACTTACATGCCATGTTCTGACTGTGCCTTGTAACTTCCGGGTCACAAAGTCCTCCCTGGTATTAAAGATGATGCACATGCCTAGCTGGCTCAGGAACCTGTGTGCATGCAGGGTAGTTTACATGGTGATAAGGACCATGAGGACTAATGGATGTCCACCTGAATGGTGATACCCAGTTTGCAAAGTGTCTGCAGTGCAGGGGATGCTAGCAAGGGACAGATCTAATGAAGCATGGGTGGGTGGGGGTGAGGCAGGGACCCATCCTCACCTCCCAAGGAACAGAGCCCAGGGTTGGGGGATTGCACCCCACTCGGCGTGGGTGTTCTGAGAGCCCCGCTTGCTTTAAAAGAATGTATGCTCATCTTTGATGACTGTCACTCTCTTTTCCTCCAGACTGTGACAGTTCTCAGATCTTTAATTAATATATTCCCGAAATGTTTATTCACACCTTTCCCCGTGTTCTGCTCACCCACATGCTTCTCAGGATTAGAGCCTTTTTCTTCCTAGAAGCAATGGGAACGTGATTTGATGGTAAAAGACATGAGCGCTTGTTTTTCTAGGTGATGGGGAGCTTGCCTGAGGATAGTGTGGTGGTCCTGCTGGCCCAGATCCCCTGGAGATCCGGGTCCTGGTAGCAGGCAAGGGGCCCTGCAGCCCAGCTGGGAGCTTATCAGAGCACTGATGAGGGGTGCATTGCTGTGAATGAGACCCCCATTTATTTCAAGTGTTCTTTAAGCCTAGTAACCATCACGTGGCTGGACATCATAATATAAATACGTTACAGTTCCGTCAAAGACTTGTTTTTGCTTTCTGCTCACAGGTGTTGAACTTGCTTTGAAGCATGTTTTTCTCCTTCATTCTGCTTGACCGTGAATGCACCTGTCTTCCTCAGCATTGTGTCCTGGAGGCTGACGGAGAGTCCTCATTGTTGAAAGGCAGTATAGTGATTGACAGGTCCTTGGACAAGGACCAGAGGTTTCTTTGAGAATTTAAAACCAAAGGAATTCTAAGTTCTTGTTCCAACTCTGTGTTGTGTTTAGAGTCTTTGGCTGGCAGGGTTCTCGCATCTTGCTGTCCCCAGGGTTATGTGCCTATGTGTCACTTGTCTCTGGCACGTTATCCCAGCGGTTCTCAGGGGGTCCGTGCTTGTGGTGTGGGGGGCGGGGAGCTTTCTGAGCATTTATGTCTGAAATACCCTGAATAGCCTGCCTGTGAGCTGATAGCTGGTGGGCCGTGAAGCCCAGATTCTAATTTATTTTTCCTCAAGCCTTGGTGCGTGAACGGCCATTGAGAAGTCTTGTTAGTTTGATGACTGCCCTTGGTCCTCTCCCAGAAGTCACAGTGGGGCCAGCTGGGGATGCCCTTTGTCTCCTCTGTCCTCCTGTATTTCTGGTTTTGAAGACAGGGGAGTGTCCTTGGAGCCCGTTCATCCTTGCTGTGGATTTTGCGTGGCTGCCGTTGCCCCAAAGAAACAGCCTTTGGAGTTGTGCTGTGTTCGCCGCTGTCCCCATTGTGTCTGGAGTCTGAAGTCCAGAGTGCAGCCCAAAGTCCTGGAGATGTCACCACAGGGACCAGCAGCAGCCCTGGGCGCCCGAGGCTGCTAGGGCTGGCAGGTCCCTATGAAGCCAGCCCACAGTGGGGCTGACCGCAGCTTGGTGTGCACACTTCAGTTCCCGCTAGCCTGGAAGGGGCTGTGGATGTCCAGTGCGAACTGCTGAAGGGAAGGGGAGGGAGCACTCAGGGTGTGTCTGAGAGTGGCAGACCTGTGCTGCAGGGCAGGAAAAGCTCCCTCCGCCAGGGGCTGTGGAGAGAGGTCCAAGCGAGGAAGGAAGGTGTGTTTGAGAAGGAAGGGGAGAAGACAGACTCCCTGTCACGAGAAGCAGGTGGGGGCAGAGTGGGGAGCTGTCCAGAGCGA
Organism: Sciurus carolinensis; assembly: GCF_902686445.1. Taxonomy (NCBI): domain Eukaryota; kingdom Metazoa; phylum Chordata; class Mammalia; order Rodentia; family Sciuridae; genus Sciurus; species Sciurus carolinensis. Next base: position 169,045,611 of record NC_062217.1, on the reverse strand, counting down.
GCGCCCTGCAGGCCCTGTACTGAGGAGACAGGAGAGGCTGGGGCTCAGAGAGGGCCACTGAGTGACCAGGGCTATGTGAGAAGAGACAGAAGCCAGAGCACAGAATCCAACACCCAAGAAAGAGTTGGGAGGAGGGAAAGTGAGGAGCTGTGGACCCTTTGGGGGTTGGTCAGCAAGAGCTGGAGGACCCGCACGCCACAGCTGGAATAGGCCTGCTCTTGGTCTTGCTGGCCCCCAGGGCTGGACAGGCCGGTTCGCACACCTGTCCCACACTGGCCTCTCGGCAGCCCTTCCTTGCTGACAGCATCCTCGTTCCAGGTGGATGCGGCTGGCTGGGCGAAGCAGGCCCGCGCTGGGTGGTGCCTAGGGGATGGCTGGAGATTGAACAGGTTGATGTGGGCTTGGAAACACCGCTGGGGTCATTCCTCTCCTGGGCGGCCCTGGCTGGGAGGTTCCTGCTGTCTGGATGACGAGAGCTCTCGAGCTCTGATCTGCAACTGTCACCCATTCCTCTGTGCACCTTCTGCTCTCTGTTCCTCCAGTCACTCCTCCAACCTAAACTCGCCATTGCTGGTTTCTTAACCAAAGGAGCCTCACTAACCCCTGGGGGTCAGAAACTTTGCCTTTCAAGGACACTTTGTTCTCTCAGTGTGCATCATTTCTAGATGCTTCTAAATGGCGTTCCATGACAAGGCTTCCATCCCAAAGTAGATGATCTAAAGATAGCATCTTCTAATAAGGAAGAAAAAAAAAAAAGCAACCGAGTCACAGTGCTCGTTCACACAAGAGGACATCTACAGCTGGCGAGGTCCGTGTGTGTTTACCTGGCTCCCCAGCAAAGGGGCCACCAGACATACTGTGGATGGAGTGGGTGGACTTCTGGTTTATGCAGTGACTCCATTGTCAAGGAGGATGAGAGTGGACATTTGTCAGATGTGGCAGTTCTCAGCGCTGCCAGCTGTGTGGCGTGTGTGTGTGTGTGTGTGTGTGTGTGTGTGTGTGTGTGTGTTATTATATATATACATAATCTATAATCTGTTCATCTGGCTGGTTGTCTATCTGTGTACCTGCTTGTCTGTCTGTCTGACCATATAATTGATATAATCAATATAAATGGAAGTTGCTTAGCTGGATAAAGGGATGGAATTTGCTCAGTTTTTTTGCTAAGAAGGAGGAACTGGTGGATATAAGACTTCCAGTGTGACTCTGAAGTCATTCATTACAATCATGGTAGATTCTTTTAGTATTTCTGATGCTTGGTTAGGTGGGAATGCTGTAGAGCTATAATGAGCACCTGGATCTGGAGGGACAGAGCCAGTGTCTTCTTCCCTGTCTGGATCTGAAACACCCCTGTCTGTTGGGATCCGAAAGCACAGTGGCAGAGCGGAGATGAAGAGTGGCTTCTCCAGCCCGCGAGACACCAGCTCAGAACCTCGCATCAGCCAGCAGGTGGGACCTCTCAGCGCAGGCTGGTTGTTCCTGGGCACTGATGGTCTGCAGAAGGACAAGCTGAGGCCCAGTGGCAAGTGGAAGGCCAGGGAGCCAGGAGCAGGGCAGAGCAGCAGGGGAGAGTAGGGGCAGTGGGACAGCAACCTCTAGGGGGAGAACCAGAGTCAGCCTGGCTCTGTGGGGCAGGGAGTCCCATGTCCTCGGTGCGTCAATGTGCTTGACCACCAGACCTTGCCCTGAGTTCTGACCAGGGACCTTTGGGGTAGGAGAGCCCAGAGAGTCATGCAACACCGCAGAGAAAGCATCCCTCATCCTGAATGTCCCTTGGGTAGAGGGAGGGATGTGGGCTTATTACTTGGGCTCAGGGACCAAGCTCTGGGGCTGCTGGATCCCCAAGAGGGTAGAGTAGGCTGCTGCTTCGTGTTAGCTAGCTTTCCTGTGCTATGACAAAACTCCTGAGAAAAACAACTTAAGGGAGGAAAGATTTATTTTGCTTCAGTTTCAGCCCATTTTCAGCTTTGTTGATTCTGGGCCCGAGGTGAGGCAGGACATCATGGTGGGAGGATGTGGTGGAGGCAAGTGCTTGCCTCATGGTCACTGGGAAGCCCAGAGGGAGGGAGAAGCTGGGGTAAGATATAGTCTCCAAGGTCACGCCTCCAGACCCACTCCCTTCCGCCAGCTCTCACCTGCACTTTGTACCCCTCCCAGGGGTCCATTCAGCTAAGAATCCATCCACGGGTCAATCCACCAACGAGGTCAGAGCCCTGGTAACCCTGTCGCTTCCCCAGAGCCCCACCTCTGAAGTGCTTGGTTAACATTTGGAACTAAGAACTTGCTACGTCCACCAGACCCACATAGCCTCTAGCCTGAGGAGGAAGCCCAAGCCTAGTGAGGGAGTGGCTGGGGTGACCAGATTACCCTCTGAGAGGTCAGCCTTGGTGGTGATGGGTACTTGCTGCTTGGGCATCCGCATTGCGCGGTCTCTCTCTGGCTCACTGCACGGCACCCCTGCACTGTGCGCCTGGTCCCACTTGCTATGAGGGCTGCTGTTCACTGCGTGGCCCCGTTCCCGTGGCCCTTCACTTCCTAGGTGCCTCCCTCCGGGTTCCCTGTAGGACCCCCCACCCCACGTGTCGCCCTGCCCCTCCCCCTCTCCCTCCCCCTCCCACACCCCTTGCTGCAGGTCGCTCTCGGCGCCATTCAGAGCACCAGTGCTCACCCGAAGCTGCCCTGTGCTCCTGCGGTGTCCCGTGGGGACACGCAGCACCTCACCTGCTGGCTCCTGCTCCTCCACATGGCAGGGACCTGGGCTAATGAACAGTTCCTGGTCCCGGAAGCCTCCTCCCCATGGCATCACGTGTCAGCCTGGGGCTGAGACCCTCTGCTCTCCAGCTCTGCTGCCTGCAGCCTTGTCTCTGGTGATGGCCTCAGCTCTCGGGGCCTTGGTTTCCTTTTCTGAGAACTCAGGGGAAGGCCCAGTAGTGTCTGGGGTCCTGCTGGCAAGTGGCTGTACAGCACCTGCCGGCTGTTGTCTCGCCAGGTGCTCCAGCCTCCTGAGACCAGCAGCCTTTTCCCTGTGGAGGGTTGTCCTGGATAGACAGATGCCCCATGACTCCTGGGGTGCCCCAGGATCCTGGGCACCTCCTCAGTGATCACCCACATGACTGTTTGCATTTACCCCACTGCATTTGGGGTTGTCTAGTAATTCTGGTAGAGATAGGTTTGTTCACTTCTTCTTGGGGGTTTTGTGGCTTTCTCCAAGTCAGATGCTAAGGCGGAGGTGTTACTTGGAGACTTGGATTCTAGCACAGTGGCAGGACTATAGGTGAGAACACCAGGTTCAAGCAGTGAGAAGGAGGTGTCCTGGAATCCCAGGGCACCCCAGGGGATGTAGGATGCCTGTACATCCAAGAGGAGTTTCATCAGGAAAAATCTGCTGGTCTCAGGTGGCTGGAGAGCCTGGCAAGATGTCAGCCACCAGGCCTGCGACTCGGCCCCATTGGTTAGTGCTTCTCTGCATAGGCACAATGGCTGAACTTAGAAGGCGACCAGGGGCCTGCCCAAGCACTGGTGTTTATTCTAGGGGCGAACTGTACTTAGTAGCTGTTCTCAAAGTTGTCAGTTTTGCCAAGAACAGAAGACAATAGATTCTTTCTATTTATGGAAGGAATCTTCATTAGCATGCTCACTGTAGAGGCCAGAGTTACTGAAGCAAAATCAACAGCTTCTGATTAATTTGCACAGCTCAACCATGGGATGGTTCTGAAATTGTTACCCAATTCTCTCCCTGACTGAGTCACCTTGTGGAAGGGCCCCTAATTGGGAGCAGCCTCAGACAGCAGCAAGGACAGCAGTAGAGAAGGAATACAGAGCCTACGCACCAGAAAGCAGGTGCTGGCGAGAGGCAAGAGCGTTGACAGTTGCATTGACCATATCTGTCTGGAAACACGGGTGTGCCGGCGGCTGGGGGTCATGGGGAAAGGAAAAGCATATGGCCACCTTTGGAAAACCAGAAACATTTCTTGGCCGCATCAGGCCTTGTTCCTAACAAGCCTCGTTGTTTCCAGGTTGCCCACCTCTTGGTCTGGAGACCTTAAAGATCACGGACTTCCAGCTCCACGCCTCCACAGTGAAGCGCTATGGCCTGGGAGCGCATCGAGGGAGGCTCAACATCCAGGTACCAGACCTTCGGGGGCCTTCTGCTCGCACTGCTGCCCGCTCTGGTCACAGACACGCCAGGGTTCACTGAGTGTGGGTTGGATACGGTGCTTGGCATTGAGAACGTGTTAGCCGGGCTCTCAGGACAAACCCGGGCCTTGCCGCGTAAATCTCACTGTGCAGAGAGGATGTGTCTTCTTCAAAGCCCGCCTTTAGTATAACTGAGGTCACTGGCACCTAGACCCAGGTGGGTCTGCCTCCCTCTTCAACGTGTCCCGTCCACACGCCCTCCACCTGGGAGGGGTAGGAGCAGAGCGAGAAAGGCCTGGGGCCTGCTCATGGCGAGGGGTGGCCCGGGGAGCCTGTGGCGCTGGTCCTCCTTGGCTCCTGCCAGTTTCTCCTCTCCACCCTGTTGGCCTCCTCCAGGTTGTTCAAATCCTAGTGCTTCCTGGGGCTGGGTACATCACACCTGGCCTTCTCCCTGAGGCTCCGGGGGCACTGTGACCTTGGCCCTCAATGCTGTCAAGGGTCCCTCTCTAGTGACTGTCCCCACACACTCTGCACGCCTCACAGTCTTGACCCCAGACTCTTCCTCAGACGGTTCTTCTTCCTGGAGCCCCTCGGCCTGCACATGCCACACAGTAGGAATCCCTGCTGATCCGTGGTGTGGGTTTCCCGTCACCGCTGTGACAACTCGGTATAAACATGACCCCTTAAGACGACACACACTCTTTCACAGTCTGGCGGCTGGAGGTCTCACTGGGCTAAGTCAAGGTGTGGATGGGGTCGCTTCCTTCTTGGGGGCTCCAGGGAGCAGTTGTTTCCTCCCCTCATCCAGCCCCTAGAGGCGGTCCTGCTCCTGGCTTGCGGCCTTGCCTCCTTCACAGCCGGCAGGGCGGCTGAGTCCTTTGGTGCTGCCCTCTTTCTGGTTCTCTTTTCTGTTTCATTTTATAAGATTCTTTTTAGTCATAGATGGACACAATACCTTTATTCTATGTATTTATTTTAATGTGGTGTGAGGATCAAAGCCAGTACCTCACACATGCTAGGTGAGCGCTGTGCCACTGAGCTGCAACCCCAGTCCCCCGTTTCATTTTAGAGGACCCTGTAGATGCCACTGCCCCCTGATGCCCCAGGGCCATCTCCTCACCTGTGCAACCTGAATTCCATCTGTAGTCTCCATGCCCCTTTGCCACGTGGCCTGACATGTGCCCTGGGATGTGGGCCTCTTGGGGGACGTTATTTTAGCCACTCTCTCCGGGGCTGTTCCCCGACCTGGCTCCTGCTGACCAGCCCTTCTCAACCTGGCGTTTGACCTGTCCTGCCTCGTGCTGCTCTCTCCTGTGCCGTATTTTATTTCTCTTTCCCCTCTGCTCTGTAACCGTGTGCAGTTTCCAGACCCTTTGTGCACATGCACTGACTCACTCTGCGGAGGCAGGTGGTCCTTCTGTCCCTGCTACACTCAGGCTAATGGCTTCTAAGTGGCAGCGTGGACCCCCACCGTCATTGTAAGTGTGCTAGGTTTCACTGCTGTGCTGGAGGCCCCTTTCCCAGGGAGTGCAGGGGCTCGCTCCAGGTTTTCTGAGCCGAACTTCTACTCTCCCACCCCAGGTCCCAGGCTTGACCCCATCCGGATGGGTTTTCAAATACTCTTTTTTTAAAAAGCTGTTAAGAAACATTTGGATATGTACAACTGGAAACTGCAAAAAACTCCTCTGTTGTACACATGAACTCTCAAAAGAGTTTGACCAGAAGTTTCTGCTGTCAATCCCTGAGTGTTCCAGGCACCCTAGGGTCCTCCAGAGAAGAGCCATAGTCAGGCCCAAGCAGGGCTAGGTCCACATGGAAGCCCAGGGCTCTTTTGTGCATTGACAAGGGGGCTATCATCTGATGACCTCAATGCTTTCTCTATAAATGAAGTTATCCTCTAAATAAGAGAGTTCATGTTTACACATGCTGTCTGTCAACAATGGCAAGGCCCTCTTGATCCTAAACTTGTAGGGTGTGGAGTGAGAAGGGGGTGTACTGAGTCCTTCCAGGTGGGACTAGATGACAGAGCGTGGCAGCAAGAGTTTGAACTTGTTTTGGATGTTTCTCCATGCTGAGACCCTTCCAAGACCCTTGGAGCAATCACCTCATGTCTCTGAGCCTCAGTTGCCTCATCAGAAAAATAAGCCTCCTGAGCAACCGCAGGGTTGACTGAGCAGTGACACTGGGGATGACAATTCAGGAGCATTTGCTGGGTCACCTCGTTCCTCTGCTGAACACCCCTGGTGGCTCCCGCTGCTCTTTGAACAAACTCCCAGCTGGGCCCTGGGTGAGAGCCCTCTTGGTTCCTCTGCGTGGTGCTGCCTCTCTGAATGCTCCTTTACTCGTTTCCCTGGATGTTACCTGAGCTGTCCCCCTTGAGTGGAAGCCCCTTGTGAGAGTGACCTGGTCTTCTGCTCCTCTCTCTCCACATGCCCAAAACAGCACTTGCAGCACAAAGGAGCACAGAGAATGTGGCCGGTGGGGACAGTGTTTGTTCACTGCCTGCTTCGCTGGGCCCTGGTGGACGGCTGGCCTGTCCTTACTTCCTGGCCATCTTACCACCTCCTTTGTCCTTTACCCATGGGAGGCAGAGTCCAGGGAGCAACCAGGCTCCTGACCATGAGCCTGCCAGCAGAGCCTACTCCCCAGCCATCTGTCGGGGTGCCTGGAAATCACGTTTGTCTTTATGGGAATTTTTCTCTTCAGTGGTATATTCTTTTCCCTGATGTCTCTACCCAAGAATATCTTGAGACCTGCTCTTCAAGTGTGAATGTGCTGCTCTAATGACCAGGGCGGGGCCGGCCATCCCTCCTCCTCTGGTCACCACCTTTGCTAACTGGCGTGGACCTCAGAGTGTGGAGATGGGCTTGCAGCAGGCTTTGACTTGGACCCCACAGCAAGTAGACTAGGTCAGGCCCCCGCTTGGGGTTTGTGCCTCCCAGAGTCAGCTCCCTAAGCTTCGTGATTCCGCTGCTGCAGGTGCACAATTAAAGTCAACTCCAAAAATACCTCTCCCCACACATAACGGTTTCAAATGCAACTTAAAAATAACTACATCTTGTCTCACATATGAGTATTTTGTAGGCGTGTCAAGCTAATGGGATTTTAAGTGCGAGAAACAGCAAGGTGTCAGAATTAGAAGTCATATTTAAATGCATATTCTAGCGCTGCAGGCTGCGAGCAGGTTGAGTACAGTCCTGAGCTGACCCAGTGCTCTCTGGGCACGCAGTGGCCACGGTCTAGGCTGGCGCACACAGTCACAGGCTGGGAGGTTCCAGTCGGCTGAGGGGTTCAGTGAGGTGCGCGCCTCCTTGGAGACTCGGTTCACAGTCGGGAAAGTGCAGGTCCCACCTCTGACTCTGCTGCCTTCCTGGTATTGTGAGGACAAAGAGGAATGAAGAGAGAGAATTGTCCCTCAGGGGACTGTTTCAGAGTGCCTCCTCTGGCCAGGCACAGAAAGCACAAGGAAGAAGGTCCCTGCTGACTGCCCACCTTTCAGGAGCTTGGGTCGGTGGCAGAGGGAGAGCAGACCCTGAGAGGTGTCCACACTGGGCTCAGTGCCTTACACACGTGGCTCCATTTATTATTCAACAGGAGGGACAAGGGTCATTATTATTCCCTCTGTCTTGCATAAAACAGACAGAGAGCTCCAGTGACTCAGCTCGGATTTCCCAGGAGAGGTGGATTATGAATCCCAGCAGCTTGAAACCTCAATTTGTTGCCCCTGACAGTGCTATAAAGCTGCCTCCCACGTTGGCAGCTGGGGTGTTCTAGCTACAACATCTGGAATGATGGATTGGCTGTGTTCCTCTCCCTTTTCTGACAGGGAGCTCATGTAGATTTACTCATCTGTCCCCTTGCCAGGTGATGAACCTCTTGCCAATAATGTGCATCCTGCTTTCTTGGATCTTCCTACACTGTCAGCTCAGGGTCTGCACATGTGCTTCAGAGGGGCTCTGGACAGTTGCTGCAGTACTCATGGGTTCCACAGCTACGGTGGAGATGTCTAGAAGGAGGCGGGTCAGCTGTCACTTGCACACTTCCTTCTATGTGATTGGCAGATGCAGGAATGCTGTCATGACACATAGAAACATTGACTCATGTGTGATTTTTGCCAGTATAGCCATCCTTTCACATCGGTGGGGGTTTGGTTCCAGCCCCTAACCTCCTGGAAACCAAAATCCACAGCTGCTCAAGTTCCTTATCTAAAATAATGACAGTGTTTGCATGTAACCTACCACATCCTCCTATATATTTAAAATCATCTGTAGATGACTTGCAAGACCTAATATAGTGTAAATGCTGTGTACATAGTTGATATTCTGCATGGTTTAAGGAGTGATGGTAAGAAATATCATCATGTTTAGCACCAACACAAATCCTGATTCTGAAGGGTTTTGATTTGTGCTTGGTTGACTCAGCAGGAGGGCCACTGTGCAGTAATGTTGGTGGGACCAGGTCCCAGCCCCTGACCACGGAGTGCACCAGCCTGGGCAAATGTGGAGGCTGTAGGGAGTGTGGTCCTGCAGGGTGCTCCTGGCCTCCTGTTCCTCCTGTCTCAGAGTGGCCACGTGCTGCCTCATTGCTTGGTCCCTTTGTGAGTGTCGTCCTTGCCTCTGCAGCTCAGCAGCTCCACTCTACTTTCTGCCTGCTTGCATCTGCCTGTGCTGTTCATTTGCTTATCTAAGGTCAGATCCTACCATGCAGCTGCATTAATTTTTTTTTAGCAGTTCAACCTATCTTAACTGTGCTAACCTTTTTAGAATTAATTGTTTTCTAGTCTTTTGATCATGGAGCTGCATCGATATCTGAATGATCTGGCTAGAACTTGGTTTTCTCCATGAACTTGGTTTTTTTGTGCAAGGTATTACAGACTGTGACCTTTTACTGGAATGCATCTGCCATGGTGTAGCAGAAGCACCTGCCTCTTTTGCCCTCATTTTAAGCAGAGGACTTTGAAAGAATCCTCACAGTTCAGTGTACAGCTTCCTTTTTTCCAAGTAGACTTTTACTTACATTATTGTATTAATATAAACTTAGAGAAGAAACCAGTGTCTACGCTTGACCTGGACATCGGAACCAGATAGATATTCCAGGAATTTGAGGACAGAGGCAGGCAACAGGAAAGCAAAGACTGCCCTCTTCCTCTGATTACTCTTCCAGTGTACCCAGGACCCTGCTATACTCAGTCCTGAGGCTTGATCTCACTTAGAAAACATCAGTGGTCTCCTCTGCTCTGGAAGCCAAAGACAGATTAGAACTTAATATTTGGAGTCTCCAGGAGAGCACGCTGACTATTACCTTTAAATTGCTGTAGTTAGTCTTAAGAGCTAGCCTGGTATTTAGATGGTTTGTCTAATGGCAGCACTTCACCTGTCCCATCCCCAGAGCATCCTCTGAGGACCCTGAGAAATTTGCCATGCTCATAATTTAAGGAAGGGGGTTCAGAGGCAGCATCCCACACAGTTAGGGTGCTGGATGGTTCCTTAGCTGGAGGGCGCTGGGCTTCAAGCCTTGGCTGTTTCGAAGGCCTGGGTTTCTATCTCACTTGTAAGTCTTCAGAGTTATGGTAAGGTGAGCCTGAGCCATGCGCAGAAGAAAATGGACCCTGAGAGCAGGTGCCTGGGGGCAGGTACTGCTGTGGTCCCTGCCTACGGCGGAGGACGGAAGGAAGCCGATTCTCAGGTCAGAGCCAGGAGGAAAGGGCCAGTGTGTACAGTCCCAAGATAGAAGGTGGTACCCACACTCACCCTCCAGTTGGCTCTGCTGTTATTTGTGCCTGGCTGTGACATTGGACACTGGTGGCCCACTTCTTGACTGTCAGAGGTGGCTCAGTTTGGCCCTTGAGAGAAGCTCACCCTTGTTCCCTTTCCTAAGCCATCTGGATATAATAGGACCCTCTCCCCTCCAGCCCTGGAATGAGCATGGCTTCTCTCTGGTCCTTCCATTGAGGGACATCTACAGAGCACCTGCTCGCTGGTGTTGGGACCCAATTCCAGCATTCTGATCCTCTTGTACCTGAAGTGAGGTATAAGACTTGAATACAGTGCTTACCTGGGGCTTCCTGGGTGCCCCCACCTGGGAAGACAGGAACTTGGTTTTAGAATATGAAACCACTCGAGGTTTATCTTGGTATCAAAGTTTATGTGCCCGGTCACATCCCACACATGACCCTCTGCACCTGGGGCCCCACCCTGGCCAAGGAGGAGGCCGTGTCTCACCTGGTGGGAGGAAGCTGGAGCTCATTTTCTCAGACTTCACCCCTGCAGGTTCCATGCCTGCCTGACGCTGGACCCTGTCCCAAGTCCTTGACCCTGAAGCCTGCCTATACCTTCCGACCTTCCGGAGTCTCTGAGCTTAGCCTCCAGCTTTGGTTGCTGGCTGCACAAACCTTGCTGTGTCTCAGCAGGTCCTTCGGAGGGGCTAGCAGGTGCAGGGTGCTGTAGGGGCAAAGCAATGGTGATGGTTTTTGAGTCAAGGAATGTTGCTCTCATTCCGACAAAAGGGCTTTGTTCTGCATCTGGCTTCAAGCGACCGTCTTGGGAGACAGTTTGGGTGCCAAAACACTGGAATTTTTGCTATTTGAATTTTTATGAGAATAGCAGGACCAAATGTTTAAAATCAGGACTTCCTTGGAAAATTAAAAATGTGTGTTTACCAAAAGGATGATAGTGTATTGCTTTTGTTTCTCAAGAAACTTCCGCTGTGAACACAGGAGCTGCCGGGACGGCGCAGCAGAGGTCCGAGGGGCCAGAGCCACCAGAGCCCTGACCTGTGGTCATGGACTGTGAGGGGACCCAGGGTAGTCCTTTCCACTTCTGCTTTCCTTTAATGTGTCATGGAATTCATATTTCATTTAGTCTTCAACATCCTCAGAGGAAAAGCTCCATTTTAGAGATGAGGAAGCCGAAGTCAGAGGCTAAGGAACCATCCTCTCCCACGGCCACCAAGTGCAAAGCTGGGACTCAAACACGTTTTCTGGCTACAGAGAAACCCAGTGCTCCCCAGCCCCTGGGGGTGGTCCAGCTTCCTCCCCAGATCATGGCCTCTCATCGGACTTAGCTCCCTGACCACGGGCTTGAGCTGCCCCTCGTGCCTCCTGGGCCCATGTCCTTGCATGGTCCCACATGTCCGAGGGAGCTCAGCAGTTGCACCACGGAGAATGTGTGTCTGCTCGCTGCTGTGACCACCCAGGGCCATCAGAATGGGGTCCTGTGGGACTGGGCCCTCTGGGTCAGTGGCCCAGCCACATGCCAGTCAGCTGGCCAGCTGTCTCCTGGTCATGGCAGTTGGGCAAGGAGGCCACTGCTGTCTTTTACTCTGAAGTCCACTGGCAGAGACTCCCAGGGTTTGAGCACAGGAGTGGCGTGCCCTGGCTTTCCTGGGAGCGGGACCAGCCCCGTGACTGTGGCTTCACAGCAGGTAGTGTCCAAGCAGCGAGGCCTGTTGGGGATGACCTCAGTGCCCCACAGGTCATGATGGTGGCTCGGGCCAAGACAAGGGTGACATAGCTGATGACCCGTGGCTGGATCGAGGGTGTTTTGGAAGCAGGAGTTTCCGATGAGGAGACAGACGAGGTTTGGACAGGGGACAAAGCGACCCGAAGAGTCAAGGACGTGTCTGCTGTTGTGTGACCTGCAGCTCATCACCTAAGGGGAGACAGGTCGCTAAAACTTCTCCTTAGCCAAGTCCTGATTCTAATCTGTAACAGAAGGAGAGGACATGTGCATTGGTGTCCTGGGGCTGCCCTAGCAAGATGCCCCAGGCAGCGTGTCAGAACGCAGCAGTGTGTTCCCTCAGTCCTGCAGGCCGGGGCCTGAACGCAGCGGCAGAGCGCTCTTTCCCCAGAGCCTGGAAGTGGTCCCCGTTTGCCTTTCCAGCTCTGGTGGCCTCAGGTTCCCTGGTGGTCCTTCCTTTCAGGTGCCCACCCCACCCTCTGCCTCGGGTCACCTGAGCCTCTGCCTGGCTTCCTTCCATGTGTGTCTGTCTCTGTGTCCAGGTTTCTCCTTCAAAGACACCAGCCCTGTTGCATCCAGTGCCCACCTGTCTGACCTCATCTTAACTATTCTATATCAGCCTTATTTCTTTTCGTCCATATTTTTATTAGTGATTTATAGTTAAACACAATGATGGGGTTAGTTGTGACCTCTGTGTGTGTGTGTGTGTGTGTGTGTGTGTGCATGTACACAATCTAATAATATAATGTGGCCAATATCTTTCCCCAGTATTTCCCCTTTTCCTCTTCCCCTCCTCCCCCTGGTCCCTTTACTCTACCCATCTTTTGATTTTCACGAGATCCCTTCCAACCTCTTCTTTCCTTTTTCCTCTCTAGCTTCCACGTAGGAGGCAAGCACACCACCTCAACTTTCTGGGTTTGGCCTCTTTTGTTCTTAAGGCCCATCCATTTTCCTGCCAGTGACATGATTTCATTTTTCTTTATAACTGAATAAAACTTCATTGTGTCTATGTACCCCGTTTTCTTTATCCATTCTGTAACAGTCCTATTTCTAAATGAGGTCGCATTCTGAAGGTCCAGAGGTTGGGGTTTATGCAGATCTTGGGGGCGGGATGTGATTCAGCACTGTGGTTCTGAAGTCCAGAGTGGAGCCTGGAAGACTCTCCTGGGTTGGAGAACTTGGGCTAACCTGAAGCAGGATTAGAAGTGTTTATCAGAGAGGGGTCAGGAGAAGGGAGAGAAGAACGTTCTAGCCAAAAGGAAGAGCATGCAGAAAGGCCCTGTGGTGCGGGAGCGTGACACATTTGAGCAGACGGGGCCTGGAGCGTGCTGTGGCTGTGGAGCAGTGTCTCGGCCGAGGAACCTACGACCAGGTGCCGTCCAACTTCAGTCATCAAGTACTAACAGACTTCGACCCCAGTGAGGTGTCTGATGCACAGGCACCAGGGCAGCCCTGAAGAAAGGGACCATACCGTGTTGAAAGACGCAGAGCGCGGGGCCTTTGATCCGCACGGCAGTGTCGATAGCGCCGCCGCTCTGGAGATGGTCTTGGCAGTATCTGCCGAGGTTGAAGATTCTCTTTGGCCTGACATATCACCCTTGTGACCAAACGGAAGCGCACTCACCTGTGTGCAGACTGACTGTGTCCGTGGCCGCTTCATTCATGATAACGCTCAAATGGAAGCAGCCACGCGCCCACCCAGGGGAAATGGAAAGCCATTCGGACGTGCACACAACGAAGCACCGCACCACAGTGAAAGGAGCCCATTTGTGCTGCTTGTGGTCCTGTGGCTGGACCTCCCAGGAGCTCTGAGCAAAGAAGGCAGGTGCAAAGGCAACATCAAGGTCGGCTTCCTTTACACACGCATTACAGGAAAATCAGTCTAGCACGAGAGACGTCACAGTGGTGGTTTCCTCTGAGGGCGGTGCTCTCTGGGCAAGGCCCCAGGGAGGCTGCTGTCACCAGGTTCACCTGGTCTGGGTGTGGTTATCTGGGTGCATGTGGACCTACACACCCAGGACTTGTGTATATTTACAAACCCAATGAAAACTTCACAAATAGCTGATAAACCAAAGAACTACATCTCATTCAGACTTTTAAAAATTAATATTCAAGACACCTAGACCACTGGAATGGAATACAGTACCTCTAGCTTCACATATTTACATATTTGAAACAGCAAGAACATATGTATTGAAGGAAAACCTCTTTAATAAATGGGAAAAGCTGGATATGTATATACAGAAGAAAGAAACTAGACCTTTATCTTTTACCAGATATGAAAATCAACTGAAAAGAATCAAAGGCTTAAATGTAAGACCTGGTACTGTGAAGCCACTAGAAGAAAATACAGGGGAAATAATTTAGGACCATTGGTCTGGGCAAAGACAATTTTGGCTATGACCCTAATAGCATAGGCAACAAAACCAAAAATTGACAAATGAGTTTATATCAAATTAAAAAGCTTCTGTACAGCAAAGAGATCCTTCAAAAGTGAAGAGATAATCAAAAATACTTACAAACTATTCATTCAAAAAGGGATTAATTTCAGGAAAATATAAGAATCTCAAGCAACTCAGCAGCAAAACAAAAGCAAAACAACAAACAAAAACCTCAAAACAAATAGTCCAATTAAAAACTGAGTGAGCGGCCTGAGTAGACATTTCTCAGAGGAAGACCCACAATGGCCAGCATGTGCCTGAAACATGCTCAACATTATTCATCAGCAGGGAAATGCAAATCAAGACTGCAGAGAGACAGGACTCACCTCAGTCAGAGTGAGTGTTATGGAAAAGGTAAGCATTAACAAATGCAGACAAGGGGGATTCTCATCCACTGTTGGTGCAGGTGTTATGGAAAACAGCACGGAGATTCCTCCAAAAACTAGAAATAGAACAACTGTCTGATCTAGTGGTCCCATTGCTAGATGCACATTCTGTAGGCACCAAAACCAGCTTATCTAGGAGACATCTGTGCTCTCCTGCTTGTTGTGGAACTATTCACCACAGCCAAGAGATGGAATCAACCTGAGTTCCATCAACAGATGAATGGATAGAGAAATGTGGTATATACTCAGTGGAATATTATTCAGCCATAAAAAGAATGGAATCCTGTCATTTTCAGCAACATGGATAGAACCAGAGGATGTTGGGTTGAGTGAAATGAGTCAGGCACCCAAAGACAAAGGCTATATGTTCTTGCTCATTTGGAAGCTAAAAAGTTGAGGTTGAAGAAGTAAAGAGTAGAATCATGGTTATGGGAGCCTGGGAGAGGAGTGGGAAAGAGAAGAGATGGAGAGTGGGTGGTTACCCGGCACAGGAGGCTTGCTGCCAGATGCGAGGAATAACTTCTGATGGTCTGTAGCAGTGAAGGATGACTGTGGTTTTCAACCATTAACTGACTCTTTCAAAATAGCTGCTCGAGAGGATTTTTCATGTTCCCAGCACAAAGAAATGATATATGAAGTTTTAAATATGCCAGTTCCCCAGATCTGATCCTTGCATATTGTGTATAGATACTAAAATGTCCCTCTGGACCCCACAAACCTGTGTAGTTACTATGTGTTGATTAAAATTAAAAAGTATATAAAAATGAATGTTAAGAATAATGTAATGAATGAAATGAGATGATGAAGAGGTAAAAGGAGAGGCAACAGGAAGTAGAAATAATTTCACTGTCTTTGGTAGGAAGTTAAAAGGTAATTTAAAAAATACAGAATTAACTATGCTACATAAAAGGTTGATGGTCACTAAATCAACCACTAAAAGATAGAAAAATCTAAAATCTCCAGAGGTCATTTGCACTTAGAGCAAAGTAAAGTTAACATGTCAATTGATAAAATAAAACGAAAGCTAAAAAAGAAAAAAAAAAATTGAAAACCCCCAAAGTTAAAAGAAGCAGTAAAAATAGAATAAGAAGAATTGATGACTCAGCGCATATCTGTCAAAGGACTAAATTCACCGTAATAGAAGGAAACATAGATTTATCATAAAATGAATGTGGTCACAGGCCATAGCAGGTGTGTACCTATAATAAGATGAATCGCACCTGTACCCACAAGGGCTTCCATTTCTTGGGTGCTTATTTGTGCCAGGTCCTGTGGGGAGTTTTACATGTGAATGGTGTCATGACCCCAGCAGTCCTACCACGGAGATTCCATTGCTGTCCCTAGTTTATGGACAGGCCAGTGCAATGGGAGATACTCAGACATGAGCTGTAGAACCAGGTCTTGAACTGGGACTCGTGGACTTCAAGGGGAATTCCACACTGAGCTGTCTCTATGGAGTGCCAGGAATCTGGTCTTTATGTGGATTGCTGACAAATGAAACAACGATGATTTATTTTGAGAATTAAACTTATTCCACAGATACTCAATTTTAATGGCTAAAATGTTTTTCTGATTTAAGTTGAATTTAATTAGAAATGTTGTGAAAATATTCTTTAGTTTTTTTTTCAATTAGTATATTTCTGTCTTCATGTTTCCTTTCTTAAAATAATTAATAAATGGTTTGTGGTGTAGTAATGGATTTCGTTTTTTAGCATTTTTAATTTCAAACTCTGGATGTATACTGGTTTTCTGGGCTAGTGCAAGGATATAATTAAGAAAACTGGTTTTGGGTTTTAAAAATATCTATAAAAACCAATGAGTATTTCTTTTTATCTGACTTTATTGATGATTTAGGTCTAAATTGGGACAAGGTGTTTTGCTAATTTGCAGAAGGATCAACTGGTTTGTATCTGATCA
Organism: Sciurus carolinensis; assembly: GCF_902686445.1. Taxonomy (NCBI): domain Eukaryota; kingdom Metazoa; phylum Chordata; class Mammalia; order Rodentia; family Sciuridae; genus Sciurus; species Sciurus carolinensis. Next base: position 169,029,273 of record NC_062217.1, on the reverse strand, counting down.
GTTTTATAGGTTTATCACAGAGATTTATGGAAGGCAGACATTCAGATGCCATTATGGCCATTTGATGGCAGATTACTTACTTAACTGTACTAATCAGAAGTCACATCTAACATTTTTAAGTAACCCTGCCCTTAAAAGTGATATCTTGTTAGTAACCTATAAAGTTTTAGCCATTGCTTCTAAACTTTTTTTCTCAAAAATATTTTAAAATAATGATCATTTTATTCTGTTTCTGTCTAGATAGCCCTGGGCTACATCTGCAGAGTAGCAGCTGTAAGTCAATTACCTTAGAATTGCTAAAGAGTTACATTCACTTGGATATGAGTTTTTAATTTGCTTCCAGATGTTTTTGTATTGCTTCTCATGATAATGAAATATGAACAGTGCAGATCAATGGCTTCACCAAAGCAGAGGAGTTTGGGATGCACCGTTTTCTAAACATATGATACAGCAAAATACCTTGCATAATGCCTAGCACACAGTAGGTTCTCTCTAGACACCTTGAAAAGTCAAAGAAAAACAAAAGGCTTCCTGTCTGCCACACTGGATATCTATGTTTCCCTTTCCTTTTGCTTTCTGAAATTAAAAAACATTTTTATCAGTTTTTTTAGAAAAAAGTCAAAGAAATCCAAGTGTTGAAACGATGTAACAAAAAACTGGTCTCCTGTCAATGCATTCCCCATTCTATGCCGCCTATGATAGCCTTCGGGCTCTGTGTATGGGACAACTGCTTTAGAGGTGTTATTTCTTTGGGAATTTTAATCTTTATTTTGAAAATGTACAGATCGACATGTAATAATATGTGAATTTTTGTCTGTCTTTTGGATTCTTGTCATGCAAGATGAGGCAATAAGTTCATCATCCCCTTGCCCCTCTTTAACACTTCCAGTTACATCGTGTCTCAGTATTTGGGTAGATTCACATTTAAGATTTTCATTATTATAACTGTATAAATACAACTCTTTACTGAACCAAGAAGTATTACACCTTTGAGCCTAGAAAATTTATTTCATATTTATTGATATTATGTGTTTCTAGGATCACCCTGATTTTTAAAAGATCTCCTCCCCATATCCTATGACATGACTGGGTCTGTAAAACACCCTTCAATATAATTTTCTGTAAGACCAAGCATGTTGGGTAGTTTTAGTCCTGCTTTTATCTTTCATGTTTCTGTAGACATCCTTCCAGGAGCCCTTGCCTGCTGCATTCTGGTTGCTTGCTGCGTCTTCTGCATAGATAGCTCTTGCCTTGGGACGTCCTTCACCATCCTTCTGAGAACTGTCCTAGTTTGGAGCTCTTTACTTCTGGATCCCGTTGATTCTTCTTTCCTGTTCTGCCTTATTTCTCTGGAGTGCATCCTTGAGTAGCTTCATGGAAATGGTGCAGGAGAGAGAAAGTTTTAAGGATCCGTGAATCTATTTTACCATCATGATTGATAGTTTGGTTGAACATAAAATTCTAGGGTGAAAAATCTTTCTGAGAATTCAAAAATTTGAAGGCATGGTCTCTCCAATCTTGCAGCTTCAGATGCTGCTGTTGAGACTTCTGGTACCATCTTTATTCTTCTTTAGTTTTACATGTATTTGCTTTATTACTTGTTTCTTTGGTAGCTTTTAGAATTTTCCCTTTATTTCTGATGTTTTGACATCAGAATGGTGTGCTATACTCTTTTGTTAGCATTTTTGAGACTTAAACCTTTCAGATATGGGAAATAATCTTACAGTTTTTATTTGGCACATTTTTCCCCTCTAAGATTCTTGATTTTTTTCCTCTGCTTTCTGTACTTTTATCCTATTGTCTATTTTTGTGTTTATTTTTTTGAGATTTTTCCAATTTTCTCTTTCTAGCTTTTGACCAACTGTTTAAAATATTTAGCCTTTACATTCTTAATTTCCAAGAGCTCTTTCTTGTTCATTGCTTTTTCTTTCTATTTTTATTTTATGCAGGCAAGATGTTCTTTCTGGAGACACGAAGTATAGTTTCTTTGAAGTTTTCATCTACCTTCTCTCACATTTTCATTAATTTTTTCCTGTTATAAACTTGGCTGCATAGTGTTCTCCAGCTGAATGGGGGGAGGGAGCTGGTGCATTTTGCTGTCAATATACTGAAACCACTGAGACCTTCAGAGACTCCCTGCCCTCCTCTGTGCCTAGTACACCCAAGTCCAGAGCTTCTGTTGTTTGCTTTTTATTAGGAAAAAAATTTAGATTCTTTGTGGAGTGAGAGTAAGGATGTGGGGCTCTAATTGTTCTTATATGCATTAGAAAGCAATCCCCTTTTACAGTCCCAGATCACCTTCTAAGACACCTTGAAATGCAAGTTCTGAGCTTTTCTAGGTTTAGGTGGCTTGCTTCTCTGTGGTTTACATTTCCTCTGAGGTTTACATTTCCTTCTCTTCTGGAGTCATCCAGGATCTTCTGTGTGATTTCAGATAGTCACGCAGTGTAATTTAGGACTCATAAATGCCTTCTATTTTTTTTTATCAGAGTTTGAGATTCTACTTCTGTATCTTCTTTTCTTTGGGAGGACACTTGAGAAAAGAACACAGAAAAAAATAAGATGTTTCCTCTATCCTCTTGAACCAGAGAAATTCAATTTGATTGATTTTTAAATAGATAATATCAGGTTTTCTCTTGGTTATGGTATTAGTAATTGCCATATTTATCTTACATAAAATGGACTCTTTGGGGTGCATTCATTCTTTAAGGTAAAGAAATGATGCACATGACTTAGTTGCCTTGAGAAAATTACATTACTCCTCAGTTGATTTGCTACTGTAGTGGAATGAATCACACGGTGCTAGCAACATTTTCAAGATGAGCTTATCCTTTAAGGCATCAAACCTTTTATTTCAACAACTTTCAATTAAAATTTCTCCTAAAATTTTCAGGTATTTCTCTGTATTATTAACTAGAAAGGGCGAATGTGCTTTCTTCCTGGTTTCTCAGAGGCATCTTATAAATATTGCATGTGGCACTGTGGTACAATTTGGTGACATCTCTGGGGCTGGTACGTCCTCTTCCACTGAATTCTCCCAGGTGCTTGTCCTTTAAATTCAGTAATTGATTTTGCAGAGGTGGCTGTCATCTTCCAGTGAGTCATCTTCAGGCATGGCTCACCATTCCTCTGACACTGTACTACATTTAATTGACTGGTGTGTTCAGGACGAACTGAGATTGGCAGCAGAAGCAAAATCTCCCGGCTGGCAAACCAGAGACCTTAAATTTAATTGCAAATCCTGGTCAGTAGATGTTGGTTTAATAGCTTGAGGATAGCTCCTCTAGACTTCTGGGATTCCGTAGGGTAAACATCTCAAGCCGCGGGTCAGCTCTGTGCTGGCTGACTTTGCCTTAGGCTGGGATTATACAACCTTGGCCTCACTGATATTTAGGCCAGGCTGTTCATCACTATGCCAGTTTTCCTGTGCACTGTAGGATGTGACTGTAGAATGTTCAACAAGCATCTCTGGCTTCTACCCAGTAGATGCAGGGACCACCCCCATTCCCCATAGTGACAGACAAAAATGATTTCAGATGTTTCCAAACACCCCAGGGGGGTGGCATTGGACTCCTGTGAGGACTTTAAGGTTATGGGTCTCCTTTTTCTTCAAGTTTTGTATACTTCTGTTCTGTGTGTTTGAAGTTGTAGAAAATAATGGCAGAAGTTAACTGGAATGAGTTGCACAATTCCCTGTAATTTTGTGAAACTTGAAAAAATTCATAAGCCATCCACATTTCCACATTTTACCAGTGCTAAGTGAGTTTCCATTGCCTTAAATATTTCCATAAGTAATGTTTATGGAGTACAAACTGTGAATCCACCCTATGTGCCGGACCCTGTTGTAAGCACAACAAACATCCTCAGGGAAAAATGATCATGGCTTCCACACGGACAGAGGGGGAAACCTAGGCATAATTTGGGGTCAGTGGCCTGAGTTTATACAGCATTTAAGTGGCTAAGTTAGGATTCATGACTGACCAGGTGGTGGGACCTCAGAGACCCTGTTCCTGGTGATGGCTGATTTTAAGATTGCACTATGGTAGACTACTTCATCTGCCAATCCTGAGCACCAGAGGACAGGACCGCACACGTTTCTCATCTTTATGCCCCTGTTGCCTGGGCTGGGACTTGATGTACGGTGGAGGCATAGTGAAGGTCTGCTTTACTAAATGAACGGGGACCATTCTAAGCTGCAATCTTGCCTGTGGTGGACGAGGACAGGGGAGTCACAACAAACAGTAAGTGCATATTAGGGCTTCGTGAGAGGAGACGAGTTGTGATATTGTAGGTCATTAATGTGTTACAAATCTCTGTCATTAGGAGGGTAATTGCCTCCCGATGCAGAAAGGAAGCGGTGGACTAATTACAGCCCTCCGGCTAGATTCCAGGCCTCCTTGCTGGCTGACGGGCTGGGAACTGAGATGCTTTGCTGAGTAGAGGCACCACCGCTTCCTAGGAATTAACGCGTCACAAAGCACACAGAAGAATTGGTGACAGGCACGTGATGAGAGTGGCCTTCCTCTGATGGTTCTCGAAGGCAGAAGCTGCAGCACTTCCGGGTCCTCCCGGACGTCTCTGAGGCCATCTAGTTATGGAGGGGGTGGGTTTCTGTTGACTGATGGCTTCTTACGCTCACCCTCATGGAAGGTGCCAGGATCTGTTTGTATTCTAGCATTGGCCCTCAGTTCTTTGAGATTGGCTTCAGGGTGGCCTGGGACTGCACAGACTGCGGGTGGTCCTGATACAAGGCTCACGTGAGCTGCGGGGAACCCTTGGCCATCTTAGTCTGTTGTCACTGTACAGTGAGCTGCACATTTCTGCTGCCATTGAAAGTCAGGCCATGTAGAGACTTGGAATTGAGGTCGGGAGGATGAGCTGGCCTGTCCTTCTACCATCCAGACTTCTCATTTCGTAATGTCCTTGAGAAATGGCCAAGGAGAAACAGGATCAGTGCAGAAAGCGTCTTAGTAAACCTGGATACTTCCTGTGTCCTAAGTGTCCTTTATAAATTTATTTATTTATTGGTCCAGGTCTCATCTCTTCAAATAGTGATAATGTAGGGAAACTTCACCACCTTGGAAAGTCAGAGCCAAAGAATTTTTGGTAATAATAGTAACTGGTACTGAACACGTCAAATAAGTCAGTCACTACCAGACAGATATTCACTAGTTAAGCACTCTCAGCCCCCAGCTCAGCACCCAGCTCAAGTACCCTGCTCCCTGAGGCTTCCTGTGTGGTCTCCTGAGATTCAGCGTGCTAGCCTTAACGCTTGACAGCATTTTGTCCCTATTCCTGGAATCACACCTGCCCCACTGTGTTCTGACTTATCTGTTTTCATCTCTTCCTGCCTCCTGGATGGTGAGGTTCTGGGACAGAGTGATTCACCTTTGATTCCCCAGCACCTGGCGTGTGTGGGCTGGGGTGTGGGAGATGGTTTTTGTGTGTTGGATGAATGAGTAATAGGAGAACTCATTAAATTTCATCTTTCACACTGGGCAAGAAGAGGACACAGCACATGGAGACATTTCCAACTTATTAATATGAGCAACTCCCTTTTATGACTTAGAATAGGACTCGAGGGCACAAGAGCTGTGCTTCTTCTCCCCGTGCTCATTTTCTCCCATGCCCCCTCCCTCCTCTCAGTCTTGGGAAAATGTGTGTCTTAATATTCTTCAGTCTGGATCTTTCTGAAGCACACCCTCTTTTCTTTCCAGGCAGGCATTAATGAAAATGATTTTTACGACGGGGCGTGGTGCGCAGGTAGGAACGACCTTCATCAGTGGATTGAAGTGGACGCCAGGCGCCTGACCAGATTCACAGGGGTCATCACGCAGGGACGGAACTCACTCTGGCTGTAAGTGGCCTGCACTTGTGCTTCTGGGGCTCTGTGTCTGCAGTTCATTGTTGAAGGGTTTGGACAGATGGGAAGCTGGAGCGAGATATTGGGCAATGGGTAAGGCAGAGGTCCATCTTCTAGAAAGACACCTTTCCATGTACAGGAACAGAGAGCAGGATCCACTTGGAACGTAGGATAGAGCAGCAAAGGTACCGTCCAAAGCCATAGTCAAGTGGCTGCCATCTTGGATCCATGGCATGATCTTGGCATCCAGACAGGTGAACAAGCACAGCCCCAGGTGAGAACTCTGGACATGCTTGTCCTAGGATGCAGGATATGAACCATCCAGACTCTGAGAAGAAGGACTAGAAGCCTTGACAGCTTACAAGTGAAGGAATACTCGAGCAATAGTACCAGTGAGCGTGACCTGGTGTGAGGCCCAAGTGAGATGCGAGGCCGTTTCTCAGAATTGAACTTGGGGTCAAGGCGGGGGCAGTGCAAGCGTGACCTGATGGTAATCCCAAGAGAAGCGTCTGCAGCCCTGGAAGCCCTCCATCCCCCGATACGTCCCTGCAGTGGAGCTGCGTTCAGCTTAGAGGAAGGAAATTCAGACACATGCTGCATGTGGATGGACCTCAGGGACGTGATGCTAAAAGTGATTAATGAGTCACAAAAGAACAGGGAGCGTACAGTTCCACTCACACGAGGACCCAGCATGGTAGGATGCGAGGCAACAGAAGTGCAATGGTGACTGCCAGGGGCTGGGAAGTGGGGGGTGGGGGGCCAAGTGTACAGTGTGTCACGTGGGGAGGGCGAAATGGCAGCAGTTGCCAATCACTGGGAAGGTACTTAGTGCCATGGATTCCACACTTATAAATGGTTAAGATGGTACGTTTTATGTCATGCATATTTTATGACAAACACATGTGAGACAATCTACCCTCCCCTTCCACCCAGCCCTGGGCTAGCTGTGGAGGTGGGGGCACAGCTGCCACTGTAGGAGTTCAGTGGCAGCCCCGTGGACAGAGGCCTGCAGGGACTTGGGCGTGCCTGGCTTTGGAAGGGCCAACAGGACTTACACACTTCCAGAATTTAAGTGAGAGTGCTGCCTGTTCTGATGTCGAGGACACAGATGCGCACCCTCTAGCTCTGGCAGCAGCCCCTCCCTCACACGTGCCTGCTGAACTCTCCAGCTCTGTTTCTTGACATCCTGCGGTATTTACTCACTACCTTTTGGCAGCCACAGGAGATCAGGCCGTAACTTGCGGGCGAGATTAACTTCTGGAGAGGTCAACATTAATAAATAAACCAGGACAAAAGAGCTGAACCTGGTCTCTATAGTCACACTTAACCACCTGTCATTGTCCCTGCAAAGGGGCCCTTCTATCACACAGAGGCAATTGTCAGGCAATGACTCACCACCTGTTTTCCTCTTGATTTCTTTTTATTTTACAGATGATATGGTAGCATTGAGCAGCATTTTAAAGCATTATCCCGGATCCCACTGTCATGTAAACAGATTTTTTTACATGTGGCCATCGTATTGCATCTCCAATTGTGTTATTTTTAACTGAATATCTCGGCAACATCTTTCAGGCTGTGACTCGGGATTCATAATGATCATTGTTAATGGCCTGTAATTTACTCAGCCTGTCCTTGATCACCGTCCCAATTTTCTGCTGTCGCGTATCATATTGCAAAGAGCATTTCCATACTTTTTCTCTGTTTGAATTATCTCCTTCAAACCAGTTTCCAGAGCTGGAATCATCGGTGTGTTTGGACAGCATTTGGTGGCATATCTGTGTTGCCTTGTGGACGCTTCTCCTTCGCTCTGCTTTTGGCGGCTCCTTGAGTAGGTGCTGTGTGCCAGCTTTTGTCCTGCAGCTTGGATTTTGCTCTCCTTGGTGGCTTATTGCCAGGGTCATTACTTTTACCGTTCAGATTCTGAAAGGCAAGAGTCTTTGAGGGGGGAGGGGTCACTGAAGTTGGATTGCTCAGGGAAAATGGAAATTTGGAAAGAAAGTCTGGTTTGAGATTCTCCGCAGGGACAAGACAGGGATTTTCACTTTCGTGAATGGATATTAACCTGTCTGGCCACTGTCACTGGAGATCCAGTGGTCGGGTTATTGGATTAGAAAATAAGGGCAGGGTAGGGATAGTGCTCATGTTCCATTTCAACTGGACGCACAGGGGCCCTGGGGCAGGCAAGGCAGGTGGTGGGACGTTATCTTTCTTTGGTTTAGCCAGAACATAAACATCCAAGGGGACGGCAAGGCATAGAATTTCTTTTCAGAGTTAGAGTTTTTAAAGCGTCTAAATGTATTTCAAGTTGAATTATCCTTCAGGGATCATGGAAAGAAGGAGTCTGCTGCATCCCAGCATGTCTTACCTCATGGAATAGCAGTGCTTCCAGCGTGGACTGAGTGAGTAGTCAAGGGACATGGTGGCACCCAGCTGTTTTCTCCCAGGAGCGTGAATAATGCCAGAGGCAACAGGACTATTCCAGCAGGACCAGAAAGCCGGTCAATAATAGATACCACTAAATACTGATAGTGAAAAGGAAGCAGTCGTTCCTCTTTCTGTCACCCCAAGTCCTGTCCCCACACTGCTGCCAGCAGATAGCATCAGTGTTAATGTTCCTGGTCATTGGTGTCTGTTTCTTTCCCCACTGGGCAGTGAGTCCCTTGATGGCAGTGGCTGTACGTGATTTTCTGCATCCGTGGGACCCTCTCTGGTCCCAGGCATCTATTAGGTGCTCTATAAATGACTCTAATGCATGAATGGCAGCATGAAGTGAATTCACGAAGGTTCATTCACACTGAATGGTAATGGGTTGACCCGTGACTGTGAATGACTGAGATCAGGCTTCAGAGGTAAGGGGGCAGAAGCAGGGGACTCAAAGAGAAGGATGAGGGAGACTTGAGAGATGGCTGGTCTACAGAACTCACAGATTTGGAATCATATCATGGCTCTTGCTGGTTATGAGGTTTCCCTTCTCCAAGCCTCAGTTTTCTGTTCTCTAAAAAGGGATGATCATTGTTTATCTCATCAAGATGTGATGAGAGTTAGATGGAATTACAGCGTTTTAAAATTACCCAGCACGTAAGCACTCAGTGTATGGTAGGTTCTTCCCTGAACACCTCTCTGGGTTTATATACAACAGTGGATTTCCAGTTTTATTTTTAGCCACAGATCCTTTTCTCAAATAAGATCTTTCTTGGAAATATTTAGAAACTACAGATAGGTGAGGCTGCTCTGGGTGGATCTCTGGGTGGTGGAGTGTTGCCTGCCTGGTCCTCCTCTCTCCTTGCCACAGGAACACCTCTGAAAGACAGATCCATGCTGGCGTCTGTATGAAAGCATACCAGACAGCTGAGAGGCCTCCGTGCAGGTGAAAATCGCGGCCACGCCACCAGATACCCCGTGCCACATCCCAGTTCTGCAAGCCTGGGCAGTGGTGGGATTCAAACCAAGGCAAGCAGTACCAGAGTTGGGATTTGAGTTTTATTTTTCTAGATAAGTGTGCAGAACAGACTCCATTCTCAAAGAGTGCTGCATTTTGATCGGTAATATTCTTAGACATGGAAAGGAAAGGGGTTGCTGGCCCTTTGGCATTTCCTCAATGGATGTGGCTGTTTGAAATGGTTTCTTGCTGGTCATTCATATACAGAAGCACTTTACAAATAGAGTTCCAACATATATGTAAAAATATTGGTGATCCTTTTCACTTATAGGACTTTCATGGTTGGTATTTTTAAGTGAACACCCATAATATTTCTTCCAGAAATCCTCTTTATGTGTTTATGAATTAATTCATGTGATGTCTATTGAGCGCTCTGTACTAAGCATCAGGGCTACAGTGTGAGCACAAAGCGGTCTTGTCTGCAGGGAGCTTCCAGTTCAGCCCCTGTTGGTGCCAATGACTTGAGACAGACAGGAGCTGCCACCAGACCCTTAGTCAGGGATGCAGCGAGGTTTTGAGTCTTGGCCACCATAGTCCTATGACCAGCCAATTCATGGCCAAGTTGACTAGTATACAATTTCAGTTTTAATATTTTTCAAATCATTAATTCTACTTGAAAGCAATAAAATGCAATTGTTTTAATGACATTGAATAATTTATATTTTTCACCAATATAAATTATCCTTCCACTGCATTGCACTTGAGTGAAATGTTAGTATACTAATAAAAGCCAATCTTTTATTTCCCCAATGACAGAAAGTTTATTAAGTGTATGAGAGGTACAGTTATAACCAGGGAGATGATTGAAAAGTTAATTAATCTGCTTGAGGTGTGTAGATGCTTCTAAGAACTTGGAATAAATAAAGGCAACTTAAAATAGCCAAATGCTTTCCATTTTAACTGTTTAATAGGCAGAACAATCTCACCGTCTAGCAAGCATGCCGTGGGTTTGTACGGCAGAGGCCGAGGAAGGCTGGCTAATTGCTGAATTTGTAAGAAGTAGTTGGGCTGGTTAGGGAGGACAGGGAGCCCCTGCCAGGAGCCAGGCTTTGTGCCCAAGAATACGAGGAGGCAAGACTTGGCGGAGCCCCAGGAATCTGGTGCCGTTTGAAGGGGAACACTCAGCAGAGACTCTGAGAGAGGCTTCTTTGAGAAAGCTGAGGTACCCAAGTCAGAAGGACGACGGTCAGGAAAGGCAAGTTGCCTTCCCCAGTGAGACCGCCATCCACAGCCTGGAGGGTGTGTCGGGTTGAGAGCAGACGTGGGCCTGGAACCGAGTGGGGTCCATGATGGTGCAGGTGTAGGAGAGGCCCAGAGGCTGACGCCCCACAGTGGAGGACTTGCCCTGGGTGGGGGGGGGGTCCTGGTTCCCTGAGGCAGTCCAGGCAGGGAAGCAAGTGCGAGGGGGCCCAGGGCCTGGGGTTTTACAGTCCTAGAGAAGGCAGAGGTGGGTCCTCAGAGAGGGGCAGGTTTAGGGAGTGGAGATGTAGGAGAGTAAGATCCATGTCAAGGAAAAGCACAGGGAGTTCCTTCATTGCAGAGAGGCTCAGCGGGTTCTAGAGAGTGTACTAGACTTGTCCTTGTCCTGGGCTCTCTTGGTGGTTCATGCCCTCAGGGGTCCAACTTGATGGCAGTTGCAGGGGAGGAAGGCACTGAGGTGCTTTAGAACATGACCTGGATTGGGAGGGGAGGGATGGGGTGCAGGAGTTGGAGCCAGGAGTCAGGTTCGCGGAACCCCCCGGGAGAGATAGGACTTAAGACATGATGGAGGCTCGAATTCGGAGGACGGACACCAATTTGAAGACTCCATGAGGCAGTGAGGTGATGATCAGAGTCAGGGTGCCAGTGGCTTACGGAGTGAGCAGAAGGCCGGAAAGGACATCTGGGTCCTGGAGGCTGCAGGGTTGCTGTTCCATGCTTGCCCTGCTGGGAGGCTCTGTGGGGAGGCTGGACCAGCGAGCTCTGGGATGATGCCTGAAGTGGAAACAGCGGCAGAGCTTGTTCCTGGGTGGCCTGGTTCACCCTGCAGAGAGCTGAGGGGGCTGCGAACGGACAGTGGGGCTGTAGCAGAAGGAAAAGAGAGGGTGACAAGAGGCTGAGGCAGATGGGCAGCTGGAGGACGTTGGCCCAGGCCGGGGACCGACAGGGATCTCCCCAAACACCACTTCCACCCTGAGCAGCGCTCACCTGTATCCTGGTTCTGCTCCTGAGGACCCATCCCGGCCTTTGCTTCTGGGTCAACCTCCAGGCTGGGTCTGGGTGCCAAGGTGCAGGGAGAAGGGGCTCCAGAGCCAGGGCGGGAGCTCAGGAAGCAGGGCTCAGCGGGAGGCTCAGTGTCTTCCTGGGAGAGGGGGCGTGTTTGCACAACTGTCACCTGCGTCTCCTCCCTGAACAGCGAGATGAAGAGTTTGGCACCTGTGGGGGCTGGGGAGAGGGGTGTTTCCAAACTCCTCTGTAGCCTCATGAGGAACTGTCGCTCTGAATGGCAGTTTGTCAGGAAATGGATTTTAACGAAAAATCTTCAAGTTCAGTGACAAGGTCAGGCACGCAGCCATTTCTTGATCTTGTGTTGAATTTCAGCTGTGCGGAGATAGTTACTTGAAATCAAATAGTCCTCTCTCAAGTGGCGTCCATGGCTCCCTCGTGGATTCTGAGGAGCGAGCTCTGCGATGATACCAGGCGTGAAGTGGAAACAATCGCAGAGCTCGTTCCTGGGTGGCCTGGTTCACCCTGCTTTATTCAGGGGCTTTGTGCCCCAGCCTGATTCCCTGGAAAAGCCTCTGGATAGTTTCTGGGCACCCCGCCTTTGGATTCCCCGGGAGGCCCTCTGGAGGGTTGCTGGGTGCCCCTGCCTTTTCTTTCTTCTTTTTCTTGATGGGGAGGCCTCCTTGCAGAAGCCACCTCTCTGGTCAGCTTGGGCTTGGCCACAGGCCCTGTGTGGCCTCGCTTCCTTTGCTCATTGCACATGGAGCCAGAAGCCTCCTTTTCCTTCCCCATATGCACCAAGCATGCTCCTGCTGGGGGTCTCTGGGTGGCCTTGCTGTCTGCCTGAGGACTCACCCTCTCTGCACCCAGGAGCTTTCCTTGACCACGTCCTAAAACCCACTCTCAGTTGCTCTGAGTCCTCTGCCTCTATTAGGCCATTTGATTTGCATCTGCATTGGTGCTACTCCTGAGGAGCAGGTGACTCGTTTTCCTCCAAATCTCTAGCGCTAGATTAGCAACCTGCCCAGAGCAGGTCTGCATCAGCAGCCCCTGCTGACCCTCCCTCCTCGAGATGCCAGCCAACCCATAATCCGTCCCTGATGGGGAGGAGAGGAAGCAACTATTCCCTGTTGGGAGGCAGCTCTGATCCTTGGCTCTCTGTTGACCAGGGCTCCCCTGAAGTTAGAGCCCAGACTGAGACAGATTCCAGACCTACTGAGCTGCATGTCCTGGGACAGGTTTCTGACCTTTCTGTGCCTCAGTTTCTTCATTTGTAACACAGGATAGTAACAATGCTATTTGCTTCGTGTCACGGGGACTGAGCAAGTGAATTCATGTCACCTGGCTTAGGTCGTCCTTCCTTGGCACACAGCGAGTGCCCTGCTGCTGCTGCTGTGATTTTCTTAAGACTCCCTCCCACTGGAGGAGAGTCCCGTTCACACCCCAATGTCCTTCTTTCTTCTCTCCAGCCAACCTGAAGTGCGTGTCCTCTGTTCTCAGTGACCTTAATTAGAAGGCAGCTGCCAGCAGCCCCAGGAAGGTGGGTGGCCCAGGAAGTCTTCTCACCTTCCTGGGCTGAGAGGAACTGCCTTGTGCTCTGCTGGAGGGGCGGCGGATGGGAGGCCTGAGACCATGAGCTGGCGCTGCTCCTTGCCCAGCAGCTCAGCCTGGAGCCCCTCCCCAGGCATCCCTAGGAGGGTCCGCCAGTGTGGCCAGCGCCTCTCCTAGGAGACTTTAGAACTGTATCATGTGACCACCGAGAAGCTGAGTCTGACATTGTGTGAAAATATCCTACCACACATCTGCATTTCTTTGAAACACATTGGTGGATGGGAAATTTCTTTAAATAAAGACACACTGGCTCTGACCAGGGCTGCTGGGCTCATTGCCTGTGCTACCTTCCATAGAGACCCCTGCAACCTGCCAGGGAGGGCCTTTTCTGTCCCCATTGTATGGATGAGAAAACCAAGGGTTAGAAAGCCTAAGTAACATATTCTAACCTGCTTTGCCACAGTGAAAATCCTCGTCCTCTGGTCCCTCCCCCTCCCCACCTCTCAGCTAGCACTCAGGGTCTGCTCTCCTGCCACAGGCTGAGCAAATGTGGAGGCCGGTGCCGGGACTGCGTGGACTTCATCTGAGTGCATCTGAGGCTGGGGCCCTTGAGCAGCAGTTATGGTGCCTGAGGCCATGAGACCTTCAGGAGCTCATGAAATATTTAATTTCTTTTAAAGTCAGAAGAAAAAAAAATTAACTCTTAGGTTGAAGGAAACATGAGGATGTGAATCCTTCACACGGGTGCCGTCAAAGAATGTGATTTTTGCAGAGGAAGGGAAGTGCAGTCAGCAGGGCAAGACCCCTCCCCACGCTGTCAGTGTCCTGATTCCTGGAACCTGTGACTATACAGGTTTGCAGTCAAGGGGCATGAGGAGGCTGCTGACCGGCTGACCTACACAGGGGGGATCCTGGACCATACAGATGAGCCCCATGTAATCCTGAGGGCCTTTAAATGCAGAGGGAGGCAGAAGGGAAAGCCAGAGAAATGACCTTCCCTGCTGCTGGCTTGGAAGACGGAGGAAGGGGCGGTGACAAGGAAACAGATTCTCCCTATGGCCTCCAGAACAAATGCAGCTCTGCTGACACCTTGATGCTAGGGCTCTAACCCCCAGAACTGTGAGGGGACAGATTTGTGCTACTTAAACCATAAGTCTGCAGCAGAGTAGAAAACCAGCATGCCTACAAATGCAAAGTGCCAGCTCAGCCCCGTGGACATTGCAAGTCCAGCCCAGCCCCGGGCTCTTCGAGCAGGCCGCGCCACCTTGGCACTCTCTGGCCGGGGGCAGTGCCTGCCAGGCGAGCAGGATGAGGGCCAGCCCTCTGCTCTGTTCTGTAGCGTTCAGATGGGCCTTTCTTTGGTTCCTTTCCTCCTGGCCCCCCAGGTGCCTTTTCCAGATTGGGGTGGGGGTTTACATGCCTTCTTACTTTCCATTCTCTATAGTGGGTCTTAGTGCTTTACCGTTCACCCAGATTTATTGCACCCTGGCTCCAAAAGTGGCATTTCCCCTCTTGTTTCCCTGGTAGACGTTTTTACTGGAGGTAATGGAAAATAGATACCATTTCTACATTTATGGCATTCCCTCCTGCTGTCTCGGAAAGCCATGGTAACTAGCCCAAAGAGAAAAATCCAATAAATCAGTGAGCTGATGTTTCACACAGTGTCCAGCATTTGGCTGTCCTGAAGATGTGGCAGAACTATTTAGCTGTCAAGTGTTGTTCCAGCAGAGAAGGGGGAGAGGGTAAGAGTGGGGAGAGACAGACAGATGGACAGACAGGCGCAATGAGTACACTGTGTTCTTGCCTCTGCTTACTGTAGATGAAAGATAGGACTTTCCTTTTTACATGTCATCTCCAGAAGCTGCTAAAGGCGGGTCTGGACCTCTTGGGATCAGTATTTCTGTCCAAAGTTATAACTTGGCCTTCAGCAAGACTGGAGCCTGCCAGGCTGCTGGAACGGCGCCTTGTTGGGGTGATGGATGGGAGAGGGAGCCGCCAGCTTCCTCCCGGTTCCAACAGCGAGCTGGCCTGCTAAGGTGAGAGCCTGGGATGCCCCCTCCTTCTAACCGAGGGGGACTTGGCCTAGCTTCCCCTGCTTCTGTGTGAAAGTGGGCAACGCCCAGTGCTGTCACCACCCGGGCCGAGGGCTGGTGGTGATTTTGTGGCAGACCAAGTGCCCCTTATCTGTGCTTGGGACCAGAAGTGTTTTGGATTTTTTGTTTGTTTGTTTTTTGAGTATTTGTACAGACATGATGAGCTGTCTTGGTAATGGGACTCAGGTCTAAACATGAAATCCATTTGTCTCATCTGCCCCTTGAGCACACAACTGGAAGACAATCTCATAAATTTTTAGATGCTTGTGTTTTGACCGTGACCCATCACGCGAGCTTAGGTGGGGGGCTTCCATTTGTGATTTCCATTTGTGAGGTCACAAATGTTGGTGCTCTGAGTTTCAGAGTTTGGATTTCCAGGCAAGCCTGCTCCACCTGTGCTTGACGGCTTTGCCCGTTGGCCATGTCGGTGATGCGCCTGTGGTGATGGTTGGAGGTGATGGTGGCTGCTTGCACAGATGTGGGGTGACCTCTTCCTTGTGAGATGAGGCTGTGGGACTCCAGTGTGGTGGCCCTCTGGCGGTGTCTCAGATCTTACCTTGTGTCCCCCCAAAATTAGTTCTTTGGGATTTCAGCTACTTCTCTTCCCCTGCTAATCCCCTCTCTTGTCCCTTTGCATCCGGTAACTTGCTGCACAGAAGTTTTGAGTTTTTGCATGGTTGACATCATCAGTCTCTCCAGGTTCATGTCACACTTAGGAAGTCCACACAGAAGGACTCTGCCCCCACTCAGTGGCCTGTGCCTTTGCTGACAGTCACTTAACCACATTTGAGTTCATTCCCTTTGGATTCTTCTGCTCCCCAGATGTGTGTCTGTCCCTTCCACAAACCACTCAGTCTTTTTTCTCTTCTTTCTTTTTTGTGATGCTGGGAATCAAACCCAGGTACACATGGTCTTGATGACTGAGCTACATACGGTCTTAAATTCAGTAGACTAATTTCTCCAACTTTATTCTTTTTCAAAATTGTTTTAGCTACTCCAGATCCTTTACCTTTCTGCATCGATTTTTGAATAATCTTGTTTGTATCTGAAAAAAAACAACAAAACAAAACAAAAACTCTTACTGGGATTTTTGGAAGAATTGCATTAACCTGTCTGTCAATTTAGAGAGAATTGACCTTTTTTCTGTGTTACTTCTTGAAACTGAGCACACAGGGTATTTTATTTATTTATTTAAATCTTGGATTTCTTGCCTCAGAGTTTTATCATGTTGAGCACATTAGCCCTGTATGTGTATTGTTGGATTCACATCTAAGTACTTCATTTTTTAAAGTAAATATTATTATTTACTCCCATTTTATATTAGGATGTCTGCTTCTGTGTTCATATATAACATTAGGATAAAGGATTCTTTCTTGTGGGCAGTCTTTGTTGGTTTGTGATATTAAATCTACCCCACAAGGGAAGGTTCCTTTGTTTTCTATGCTCTGAATACATGCAGGTGTGAGATTTCAGTGGGCCTGTGGGAACTCTCTTCCATCCTGGTTTTTTTTTTTTTTTTTTTTTTTTTGTGTGTGTATCAGGGATTGACCCAGAGGCATTTAACCACTGAGCCACATCCCCAGCTCTTTTTATATTTTTATTTAGAGATAGGATCTCACTAAATTGCTCAGGGCCTTGCTAAGTTGCTCAGGGCCTCCCTAAGTTGTTGAGGCTGGCTTTGAACTCAATCCTCCTGCCTCAGCCTCCTGAGCTGCTGGGTTTATAGGTGTGCACCACCATAACTTAAAACCATTTAGATTTTCAATCTCTTCTGTGGTCAACTTTGACAGATTCTATTGTCCCAGTAAATTTGTATTTTCAAGTGGGTTTTTGATTTAACAAAATTGTCTCTTAGAGATTTTTTATATTTTTTCTCATCAGTAATTACTTTGTCTTGATTATTTTAATTTCAGGTATTTGTGCTTTTTCCTTTATTATTTTTATTTTAGTTATTTTGCTTCTCTATTTTTTTCTTGATTGGTTGACTTAATGGTTTATCTATTGTATCATGTTTTCCTCTTTCTTGAAGGACAAACATTTCTCGAAATTATTTATTTTGCTTTTTTCTGTTCTTAATTTCATTAAATTCTTTCTTAAAAAATTAATTTCCTCCTTTTGTATTCTTTATTTACTTGTTCTAGTAGCTTCCTGAGTTGAGTGTGTCATTCACTTGCTTTTCTCTCCCCTTCCGCACAGATGTGTGTAAAGTAGTGAGATTGCTGAAGCCCACTTTAGTCTACCCTGTTGGTTCTCATGAATCAGTGACTTACAAATGTTCCCTAATTTTAATTTTGGATTTCTCTTTAGTCAAAGATCAAGAGCTTGCTCTGCATTTCCTGGGGCAGGAGGTTTTGGGATTTTTAATTGTATACATTCCTCATTGTCTCAGAGGATGTTATGTCTCTTTTCTCGATGTTTTGGAAGTTTCTTCTGCGACCTAAAACAGGAACAGTTTTTGCAACTGCCTTATGAATGTTGAAAGGAAAGACTATTTTTGTTTTCAGATCACAAAACTTTCTGGGCAATAATTGGGTTCGCCTCCTTTGCTACTTTGTCTCTTCCACACATTTACACTCCACAGCCTGGGGAGTTTCTCTCCCTCGTTCTCCCTGTAACTTTCCATTAAGGTTGGCTCTGTACCTCGTGCACCGTGTCCAGGGCCCTGGGTGCCTGGTGAGCTCTGTCTTTGGATCACACAGCCCCTTTCTGGGTCTGGTTTGATACTGTTTTCTTTCTTCCTTTCTGGATTCTACCTTCAGATCCCCCCCCCCTCCCCCTTACAGGGCTGGGGATTGAACCCAGGGCCTTGTGCTTGTGAGGCAAGCACTCTACCAACTGAGCTACATCCCCAGCCCAACCTTCAGGTTTTCTGATGGCCTCCTTGGCCTTCTCACCTTTGCTGATTTCTGCTTCCTCCACACCCTGGTTGAACTTTTCTAAATCACTTTGTGTGTTCTTGTGCATAACAATAGGATTGTGTTTGCTCTGATAATTAAGGTTACAATTTATGTGTTATGTGTTTCTAATTTTATAGCCATGAAGTTATGACTCTAACTTTACAGAACGCTGCTACTGCAATATTTCTTCAGATACTTTTAACCCCCTGTGAACAGTGATTAAATTGATGTCATTCTTCATATCCCATCCCCTCCCCCTCCCATTTTAGCTGATGAATGGCCTTTCTTACTGTTTACCTTTGCGTCGTTAAATTTTCCTGTCTCCACTACTTAATTTATCAGCTTTAATATTTCTAAGCTGCCCTTCCCTTCTTCCACTGTTAATAGTGTGTTAATAACAATCGAGACCCCTTCTACCTCTGACCGTATTAGGAACTTCTCTTAAACTTTCTGTGCTCAGCATCATCTTGCAGAGGAGATAATAATAATAATAACAATAATCTTGCCAGGTGGCATCTTCTCTGTCCCTGGAGAGTCACAAGAATTGAGTGGGGAAGGCTTTTGAGGAACTCCATGTGATTACTTGGTTTCATGTGCTTCAGTGGCCTGATCTGTAAAGTGGGAGCAACATTGTAGGCCTTGTAGTGTTCTTTAAATGGAATAAAGCAAGGAAAGTAGTCGGAACCCTGTCTGCTGCATAGTCAGCATCCAGTAGGGGTTTGGATTTGCACTCTGGTGGCCCTGATTACTAGCAATCCATGAAGCAGGTGGTGCAAGTGACTGTCCCTGAGGATGTTCACATCAGATGCTGCTGAAGAGTGTAAGGAAACCTTACACTCGCCAGAGAAAAGCCACCTGCACAGTGACACACCATTGTGAAAACCTCACACTGTGCACTGAACGTCAGGGAGCCTATTTGAACAGACCTTACAAAACCCAAGCAACGTGGTGCCAGAACACCACTAAACCCAACAAGAATCCTCGTGCAAATACCCACGTAGCTAATGAGGTGCCCCACCTCTGTGCCAGCACCAACTGGACCCCACTTCCAACCAAGGTGAAGGTAGTTCCAAAGGGTTCAGCTGCTGCCTTTTGCTTATAGGGACCAGGACAGATGGATGCGTCATCACAAGCAGAGGTGAAGGGGCAGCTGCTGACTTGGCGAAGTGCTGTGAGGTGAAGGCCTGTTGGTTTCTTACCTTGTTTTTGTTTCTTTTGCACGAAGATGTAAATAACTGTGCAGGGAGTACTTCTGAGAGGAGCATTTGGCCAAACTGAGTGGAGAGGAAAAGGCAGAGAGAATGGGGGTCATGTACTTCCTCTGAGGCCTGCTGTATGCAACCCAGTCAGCCCGTCTCCCATTTGGCTGCTGGAACTTGGTGGTACAAAGATTAGCACATGGGGAAGCCCCAGTGTGTGGACCAAGACAACTCTGGCATTTTGCTGGCATTGTTTCTCTCGCTCCTCTGTGGAGTGTGTGCACACTGTGTGTCTGGTGGAGCTGTGGTGTGAGAGGCCTGTGACATCTAGCCAGGGGCATCCCAGTTTTATGAAGTCCATCCCAAGTCATCAAGTCACAGAGGTCATCAAGGTCTAGAAGATGAGAACTTTCCCCTCACCATCCTCTACCCCAAAACTTCTGGTCTTAGAATTTCTGGTACACCTTCAGCCATCGCATTAGAAATTTCCAAACCTTGTCTGTTAATTTTGACTTGAAGGAAAAGGAGGCTCAGCCAGGAGAAGACCTGCTTCCTTCAGGTGCCCGTTCTGCATTGGCCGGGTTCCTCCCTCTGGTCCTGGAGAAGCAGCTGTCAGTTGAATACCTGAGTCCTTGCTTCCTGCCACGCAGGGCTGGAAGATGCTGGAAGACGGCATGTTTCATTACAGAATGGTCATGATGAGAACAGTTAGCCTGTCCTGAGCCACCATCATGGCAAGTGCTGGTCATCTTTCCCCCCCAACACCTCTGGAAGTTAGGATCTGTCCGCTTGGTACAAGGAGCTACACCTGCCAGAGTGGCCTGGTTAGTGTGGGCCGGAGCACATCTGAGTCCCGTGCTGGCCTTCGCAGGAGGCCCTCCAGCATAGCAGCCGTCCGCAGCAGGGGTACGGCTCCCTCCAGCTCTGCAGCCAGGCTCAAGGGCAGGCAGCTCTCAGGGTCTGCATGTTGCTCACTTGATTCCGTCTTTCGTGCCTGCTAGGAAGCTTCCTATTTCTACCATGATCTCTCTTTCGTAAGGTGCTAGCTTCCATCCAGGTTGAAGGAGCAATGGAACCCGTGGTTTTCCTAGTGTTTTTGCTAGTAAACTCTTTGCTAAGTTTCACAGAAGCCTTTGCTTTTATTCTTTTAAAATACCTTCTGTTCTCGAGTTTTTCTTTGCAGTTCATCTAAAGTATAACATTCCTGCAGCCAGCAGAGTAGGCCATGGGCAGCGCTTCAGGGCCTGGGCGCCCAGCGGGGAGAGAGGCCGCGCGCTTCCAGTTGTTCTCATAAAGTTCCACTGATGACCTCTCAGTAGCTAGTAAAATGTGAGCTCTTACAAGGAAGGAAGAAATTCCGTTTTTTAGTCCTGCTTTGAATTTGTAACACATATAAATTGGCCTCAATTCTTGCATGCGTTGGAAGAAAAAGACCTTGAAATGAGTGGAAGAATTGAAAAAGTGTCAGAGGAGTGAAGCAGAAATGAGAAAAATGTGGGTTTATCTTTTAATTAAAAATTATTTTGCAGTTTTAAAAAATCCAATATCACTAATGACAATTATGAATAGCAGTTCCTTCTCATGCCCCTCTGTCCCTTTTCCAGATCTCTGGGGAAGCTGCTGCAAACCCTTATTCTGTTTTATTTTTTCTTAATCCCCACATTTCTAAATAAAATGCTGTCAGTGCTCTTTCTTAATCTTTTAAATCAGTTGTCCGCTGACACTCTGCTATGAAAGGTGAGGACTGAAGTCTCCTATGGACCTGTATCCAGCACCTTCTCATATTCTCCCTCTCTCTCATCCCATCCTTCCAAAGGACCTACATTAAAACTTTTGTGAAAATCAGCACTCAGTTCTTATGTCACGGTCATCATTGGGATATTTATTATTTACAGCCAGGTCGCATGTTGTACTATAACTCATTTTTTCTCCTTTTAGAGAATCATTATTATTTACCTATTAAATATCATTAGTTTGTTTTTTCTTTTACTGCAGGTAATAACTTTTTAAATGGTTTTCTTGGTTCCTCTCACTAATTCATTCCAAAGTTTTCTGATTGACTCGAGAGTCTCCTGTGGTGTGGGAGGAGCCACGCACAGGTGGCTGACCACCTATGGGCCATCACATCACTCTTGCAGTCCCTCCTGGGGCCTCCTGGGCCCTGCCGGCCTCTGAGCTTGTGTGGTTCCTGGGCAGCCATGAGCCCTTGCCCTTCCTCTTTCCCTGGGATCTCTCTCCCACTTTCCTGAGTTACACTCTGTTTCTTAGATCTCTCATCTCTCCGTGGTCCCCTTTATTTTGGTTCTATGAATCTTCTAGAAATAGAGCATTGGAGGTAATATTTTGGGTTCCTCGAGTGAAAATGTGATTTTGTTGGTCTCACCCTTGATTGGTACTTTGGAAACAGTTTCCCTAAGAACTTTTAGCAGCTTCACTAAAGTATAATTCCATACCCTACTGTCACCCACTTAAAGGGCATGATTTAGTGGTTTTTAGCATATTCACAAGATTGTGCAATCATCACGCGATCAATTTCAGAACATTTTCATTATGCCAGAAAGATATGCAGTTACCTCTTAAAGTCGAAGCATTTTTCCATTGCTTCTTTATCTTCAGTGTTAACGATGTAGTTGTCTGAGGACACATACTTACTAAGAACCTAAGAATTATTCTTCCTCTGTGAAGTTTTTAGAATTATTTTTATATCCCTTCTGCTAAAACCCACACAATATTGTACTTTATTATCGTTGGCGCTGGATGTGACCTTGAAATACAGGAACTCGTACTTTTCAGTTCTAGGAAATTCTATGTATATTGTGTTATTGTTCTTAATATTAACCTCTGCTCTATTTTCTCCTGCCTTTTATAGAATTATTATTATTTACCTTTTAAACATCATTAGTTTTTTTTTCTTCATGTCTTAAAATGGAACCAGTCCTCACCTAGTCACTCCTGCTTGCTCTTTGCGTTTCAGTACTGCCTCTCCGGGAGCGCCTTCCCCAGCCAGCCCTGGACGAAGGCAGCCCTGGACGAAGGCAGCCCCTGCCTCTATTTACAAGCCTTGTGGGTTTCTCCTTTGAACAATATCACAATGGCAGTTCAATAATTAATTGCATGATTAATTATGCAACTTCTGCTTCCCCAGTAGCCTGTAAACTCCCTGTGCCCAGGGTCACTGCCCAGTGCCTGGCCCACTCCCTGTCCCTGGTTTTGACAAACATTGGTCATGAGTTGTTTTAGTCACCTTTTTCACTGCTGTGACCAAAAGATGCGACCACCACAACTGTAGAGAGGAAAAGTTTATTTGTGGGCTCAGGATTCAGAGGTCTCAGTCCATAAACAGCCGGCTCCATTCCTCAGGGCTCCAGGTGAGGCTGAACAGCATGGTGGAGGAGTGTGGCAGAGGGAAGCAGCTCACGTGATGATCAGAAAGCAGACAGAGAGACTTCACCTGCCAGATACAAAGCCACACCACCCCAATGCCCCACCTCTAGCCACACACCCCCTGCTTTTAGTTACCACTCAATCCCACTGGGTGATTAATTCACAGATTGAGTTAAGTCTCTCATAACCTAATCATTTCTCCTCCAAACCTTCTTGCATTGTCTCACACATGAACTTTGGGGGACACCTTATATCCAAACCATAACATGAGTCAATATAGTGGCTTCTAGGGTAATATGAGCCAGATCTGAGCTGCTTGCCAGGCTGTTTGCAAAGACAGGCCAAAGGTAAGAGAGGAACAGGTTTGCCTTGTGCAGGGGCGTCCAAACATTTGAAAATATATTGTCTTCAAATATTTTGGAAGAACCAGTTTCTGTTCACTGAACAGCTGTTCATTGCATGTGTCTGCCAGGTAGCTGAGCCATATTCTGAAAAACTGGTCTCATTGGCATCTTCTTCACTGGTCACATACCTAGTTCCGAGTCATTCCTGTTCTTTTAGGCAAATCAACAGGAGCGTGTTGAAGAAGTCTGCATTATCTGATGTCCACTCTGGTAGTTAAAGTGCCATAGTCCCTGACAATGCTGTACCTTAGTTTCCACACTGATAAATTGCAGGTGACCTTCCCCTTCCCTCAAAACAGTTTTGTGCAAACCCAGTGGAGAATACCCATCTTGTTATTTGAAGGGTTGAGAATCGGGTGTCTCAACCTCAGCACTGTTGGCACTTTGGGGTGGGTAATCCTTTGCTGTGGTGATTGTTCCTGTGTGTTTTGGGACATTTAGCAGCATCCTTGGTCTCTATCCAGGTGATGCTCCCCACCCAGTGGTAGTCCTATTCAGCCACATAGTTGTAGCAATCAGAAATGGCCCCAGACCCTGCAAATGTCCCCTGGGGGCAGAAACATTCTCTTCCCAAAGGGCACATAGCCCAGGGCATTCCCCAGTGCCGTGGGCTACACCTGCATGATTGCCGAGTGCCCAGAGAACCCAGGGAGCTGGGCTGGAACTGCAAGAGTTTCCAGAGTCTGCAGTGGCCGACACTATGTCCCATCAGTTCTGCCAGTTGGACTGCCTCTGGGTGAAGAGTGGATCACCTCTTCCAGGAACACAGCTTCTGCCCCTGTAGAAGGAGCCAGGTGTCTAGAGAAATAGCGAGGAATTTTAATTACAGTAAGTGGGTTGCGAAGTCAGTCATGAGTTGTCAGATGGGACGGAATTTTCTTTTTTTCATTGAACTCTAGTGATACTTTAGGAGGGAGCCGAGTGGTGGTTGGGGGTGGAGTGATGTAGTTTTCTCTGGCTGTGGTTTTCTGGCGAAGACCTAAGGTTCTTATTTATTGACTGAAATTGGGGAACCAGAGTATTGTCCTGTTGTGACTGGGCTGGCAGGACAGGCCTGGACCCTCATGGCTGGGTCAGGAGAAAAGGGGTTCTGGAGGGCCCAAGGGTGAAGCCAGAATCATAGTGAAGGTCCTAAGGTAGAAGATGTCCTCCCACAAGACTAGCCCGTCCCAATCCCAGAATCTGTGATAGGTGACCTTACATGGCAAGAGGGACTCTGCCAGTGTGATTAAGTGAAGGACCCCTGGGCGAAGAGAAGGAATGTGTTCACCCCATCTGAACATGTGCTGTGGATGATCCTTCACGACGCCATGGCTCGTTCTTAGAGGAAGTAGGGTCCTGCCTGTGGAAGCACATGGGACTGGATTTCTATTTGAATTATTAGAAAGTAGTAGTAGTCCCTCTTTCAAGGAAAGAGAAGAAGGCATATGAGAAAAGACAAAGGCCGAGACTAGGTCTTCCCTGCTGCATTCCTGAGCCCCAGAGCTGAACGGGAGTCCCCGGATCTCACCGCAGCTACACCACCGCCCGTGGTCAGGTGGGGCGCTCATGCTGGTCTGCCTGCATGCTGGACCCAGTTTTGCTGAAAGTCAGTTGAGCACGGGGAGGGATTTGGGGAGCAGGCTTCACTGCTCTTCTCAGAGCTCTTCCCATTACCCTGGTAGCAGTCTCTGTTTCCTAAGACCCACGCTTTCCTCCAGTCTCAGTGGCTCTGATTCTCCATGGGGGACCAGGAGCTGCCCAGCCACACTGCCCACTTCCTTTGCTATTGTCTGCCTGCCTCCAGTTGCACACCTAGACCAGAGCCTCTCTCCCTGTGGTAAGCACCATACTGAGGCCACAAGATGCAGCCAACCTGCTCCGGCATCCCGGCCTTTGCTGTGTTGTTGTGAGATGCAGGTGGCGATGACTTGGCTGCTTTGTCCCCGTACAGCCACAACTTGCAGCCGCCAGACTTGAGTTCCTAAGTTGTCTCACTCAGGCTTAGCAGGTCGCACACCTGAGGACCCTGAACCTTCGGTTACGGTTCAGCAGCAGGAGGACTTCCTTGTCTGAAAGTTACAAGGCCCATCTTGAAATACCCTGGGGTATCAGCAGGCTTCGGGGCAGGAAGAGAGGTGGGCTCAGACTCTTCAGGTGTAACTGGGTCCCAGCATCCAAGTTCTCTGGACGCCTCCACTCTGTAGAGTGGCCCCTGCATCTCCAGCCACAGGATGAGGAAGGGAATTGCCCTTAGCACCCAAGGGCTGCAGCTTATGATACAGCCACCTCTTACTCTCGAATCCAGAATCCCAGGCAATCATGTCTTGGCCCCGTTTGGATCAGGTGTCCAGTGTTGGCCAGTCGACTGTGATTGTCCAGATTTCTATCAGATGCCCTCCTCTGGCAAGGTGCAAGGTCATGCTGTGTGCAAGAGCTGCTTCAAGTGTGACCACGTAGAAGGGCGGAAGTGGAAAGGTGATTTGAAAACAACAGGGCCGAACACCCACAGTGTCCCATACAGATACAACCAAAGTGGGCCCATAGGCAGGGCTACTACCATGTTTCCGCACACCCTCAGATAGTTGAGGCTCTCCTTTCTGGTTATTGAAGACAGTGATGTTACCAAACCATCCTTAGAGAAACTCATTAAGATCCGGACTCCATGTTTACTCGATGCTTTCTGGGTTCCCTTTGCTACGTTCAGTAACTGTTTTTGTGAGGATGCATCAGCCCCACTGCGTTTGTAGAAAAGGAGATTGCAGGGCTGGGGATATGGCTCAGTGGGTAGGGTGCTTGCCTCGCAAGCACAAGGTCCTGGGTTCAATCCCCAGTACCAAGAAAAAAAAAAAAAAAAAGAAGGAGATTGCTTGCCGATGACTGAGAAGCACTGCCTGCAGGTTTGGAGTGTGAGCACTTGTGGCGAGAAGGGCCTTGAGCGCGGCTTTAGAGCTTGCGCACCCCGGGAGCGCGAGCCGGAGCTGGGGTGCTGACGTCTTCTACCTAGAACCAAGGGACAAGAGAAGTTTGACAAAGACCAGAGGAGAGACTGGGACCTTTAGGTAGAGGAATAGAAGTGACCCAGCCCTTTCCTCCCTCCAAGCCAGCGAGCAACCACGTCCCTAATGAGGAACGTGGCATGTTTTTCTAAGTTGAAGAAGGACCAGGTAGGCAGAGGCATTTTGAAGACTAACGCGCCACTTGAATTAGTACTAGGAAATGTTAGTGTAAGTGTTCTTTCAAGGAGAGAAAAATTGTATATAAGAAGTTATGTAAGATTTATTTATTTCTCTTAAAGTCTGTCTTTGAGAGATAAGCGTGACATCTTCACATAGACGTTTCACAAGAGAGAACTGGGGTACTCTCTTGCATGTCAGCATCTTATACAACATTCAAATAAGTGCTTCCTCTTTCTCCTTCTGTAATATTCGATGAATACAAAAGAATGGGCATAATCTACATGTGAGGCGTTAAGCATCACAACACAATCAGCACGCCGATCCCGCCTGCCACCGAGCCAGGGTCCCCCAGGGCTGCCGAGGCGGTGCGGGTGCAGGTGAGGCCACACTTTGAATCTCTGTCTTCCTGGCTGGAATGAAGCTCTCCCTTGATGCTGTGGCTCCCAGTCAGCCCTGCCCCTGTGGCCCCCGAGTGCCGAGTTGCTATGCCATGATGTGCAGTAGGTTAGAACCTGTATGTAAGGTGCTTATGACTTACCGTGGGTTTGTGGGGACGTGACCCCATTATAAGTGGGGGAGTATCTGTACTGTGTGCATCTTCCATAAAGGAAATTAAAAATACGTTTGCCATCGCTTCCTCGTCTGAAGTTCTTTGGGATCTAAGTGGGTTGCTCTTTGCTTCTGCTGCTGCTTTCTCACAGGATGTTTTCTTGTGTGTTTAGTGATGTTTTAAGATTGCCGGCTCTTCCCCGACCTCAGCCTGGGAGAGCCTAGTGGGTGCTTCTCAGGAACCAGATAGGCACTCCTGTTACGATTCTGCTTTTGCGCCGTGGCGGCTCCTGGAAACAGTTTTGTGTCCAGTCTTTGGCTAGACATCTGGCTCCCGGCAGCTGGGCGCTCCATTGGCCCCTTGCTGTCTGCTCTTTGCCTCAGGTCCTGACCGGGCCCTGCACACGCCCTGGTTGGAGACTTGCCTTCCTGGCGGAAGCACGTGCTGGCTTTAGGGTGAGCCTTCTGTGGGCCGTCTTGGGGGTGTGGGGGGGCGTTACTGTTTCTGTGGGCTCCAGATCTACACCAGGCAGTCAGATCTCAGCGGGTTCCCACTTCTTCTTTGGGGCCCACTCCTCTGATTCCCTGATTTGAAGGGAGGCTGGAGGGGGCAGTGTGATAGTGGCCCACAGGGTGTTTTCTTTTCTCGTTTCTTAAGGGATGGAGCTGGCTGTGGCCCAGAGCAGCACCAGCCCGCCTGTCTGCTCTCCAGAAGCCTCTGACCAGGGCTGCTTTGCATGGACTGTGGGGCTTCGAGCCAAAGTCTTTAGTGACCGAGGATTGAATATCAAGGTGGCTTTGTGATGCAGAATAATCTCTCTGAGGGAAATGGAAAGAAAGCCACAGAAGTGCTATGAATTTCAAGCCTTCCCTAAGGATTAGGAGACCAAAAAGCAGGGACATCGTGGCTCCAGTCTTCAGGACTGGCTCTCTGACAACAATGGATGTGCCCCAACAATGGAATAAGATAGGCCGCTTTCACGGCTGGCCTACCTCGCCTCCTCCTTGCCTCTGCGCGGGTGCCAGACTCCACGCGGGCCTCGCCACAGCTCGGAGGCACACTCTGGAAATGTCCGGTTCACGGTGGCCGCAGGGCTGGGAGCAGGACTCACGGCCCTGTGGCTCTAGCCTTCTGGTGTGGAAGGCACAGGCAGTCCCATCGATGGGCAGGTGTCTCTTCCCTCACCCTGCAGTATCATTATTTTAATTAAGACAATTCATTCTTAATTTCTTTATGGCTCTGACAGATCCTTCCCATTATGAGGGCGTGAAGGGTCAAGCTGAAGGTCCATTCCCTGGGAGCCCCTGTCCCTGGGAGCACCAAGGACACATCTGGTTGGCAGCAGTTCAAACTGTCACCCCGAGGGCCGGCCTGGCACTCCACAGTGTGCTGAGTAGGAGGGGATCCTTCTTGCTAAGCTCCTCTAGAGAGACTGTGCATCTGGCACTGAGCTCGGACCCTGCTGCTTCAGTTCATCTTCATTTACAGAGAAGAAGGTAGAGTGGTCATCTTTTCTTACAGCTGCAGCTCAGAAGCCACATGACTCACACAGGGCAGTAAATGGAAGGACTGGAATTCAGGTTTGCGCTTCTTGACCTCTGAGCCTGAGGTCTTAGTCTTCTACTGTAACACCTCTTAGTTTAAAAATGAACACACAGTCTCCTGCTAGCTATTATTTTCAGAGGACCAGGTGGCTTGTCAAGTTCATATAGTTAGTAGAGAATAAAACTGGACTAGAGCTAAAAAGGCTAGAATTCGTTTCCCTACTCATATTCTTATAGTACATTTACTAAATGCCACAACCAGTAGTTTGTAAACATGGGTCTTGTTTGATGGTGAAATATTAAAATCTTTCCTTCATTCAAAGGAAGAAGGCAGAGATGTCCATTATTACCATTCTTTTCAGCATTCAACTGGAAGTCTTAGCAAGTATATTAAAGCAAGAAAAAGAAATTGAAGACCTAATGATTGGAAATAAACAGAACTGCCATTACTTTTGGATGACATAATCACATCCATAAAACATCCAAAGGGATCTGCAAACTATTGGAATTAATTAATGAATTAGCAAAATAGCTAGATACAAAAAGCCTTTATATATCTATACACTGGCAACAAACGAATTGAAAATAAAATTTAAAGTAATATCATCTTCAAAATCATTGAAAAGTCAACTACTTAAGATTAAAGATAGCAAATCTGGCAATCAACGTAAATAAATAGATGAATATACCATGTTTATGGATTAGAAGAGTTAATATTGTAAAGATGTAAAGATACAAGAAGCTCATATCTATACTCAGTGTCATGTCATTCCAATTAAAATCCCAGGAGACTTTGTTGTGGAAGTTAACATGCTGATTCTAAAATTTGTATGGGAGGGCCAAGGAGAGGTAACATTGAAAAACAAAGGGGAAAACACACTGAAAGCTATTAAAATATGTTATAAATCTGTAGAAATTAAAGGAAGGCTGGTTTTGGATAAGATAGGGAATAGGGGCTGGGGTTGTGGCTCAGTGGTAGAGCACTTACCTAGCATGTGTGAGGCACTGGGTTCAATTCTCAGCACCACATATAAATAAATGAATAAAATCAAGGTCTATCAACATCTAAAAAATATATTTAAAAAGGAATAGATCAATGGAACAGGATAGAGGGTCTAGAAACTTACCCACACATAAATGGTCCTGTGATTTATAATAACAGTGCCACAGAGGCGCAGTGGTAAAATCATCATGTGCATCACCTGAGTTAACTGGAAAGCCATATGGAGAACAGTGCATCCTAACCCCTACCTCACACCCTATGATAGTCAACTTCAGATGGGTTATAGAAGTAAATGTGAAAGATAAAGCAATGAAGCTTTCAACAGAAAACATAAGTGAACATCTTATGATATGGGAGTAGGCAAAATTTTATTGAAAAGGCACAAATGCTAAAAATAATGAAGAAAAATGGTGCACTGGCTAATATTAAGAAAATCTTTTTATCAAAGGATACTAAAAAGGTGAATGAAAAGGAAGAAACTGAAGACAATACTTTCAGCACATGTTCAATCAAAAAGCTCACATCTAGAATGTAGTGAAGAATTCTTGAAAATCTGTACAGAAAAGGTGGATAACTTAACTGGAGAAAGGTGGAAACGTAAGCCCCTCGCAGATGTTACTCAAATGCCAAGACCTACTAAACGTTGAGCTTCGTTAGTTGCCAGGTAGTTCATTTAAAAGCTCCAAAGAGATCAGGATGCCCCCACCAGAATGGCAGAGATGAAGGAGAAAGACAGTGCCAAGTGTTGACAAGAACCTGGAGCAGCGGGGACTCTCACATATTGGGGGCCTGAGTGCAAACAGCTCCCATTAATTTGGAAATCTATTGCAGCTGAACATATATATGTAAATAGACATCCATCCTATGACTCAGTGACCAGAAATTGTTCTTCCAATTATACACCAAACAGAATTTTGTATACATTTGCCAAAAAACACAGGCAAAAATATTCCCAGGAACACTGCTCTTTATAGTTCAAACCAAAAACGATGCAGATCCTCACTGGCAATCAAATGGGCTGATGAGTTGGGGTTTCTGCTCAGAGAAGATACTAGAAAGCACTGAGAATGAAAAGAAAAACATGGTGATAGGTAGTACTGCGGACCGTGTGAGATGGCAGGCTGGCCGTG
This sequence comes from Sciurus carolinensis, assembly GCF_902686445.1. Taxonomy (NCBI): domain Eukaryota; kingdom Metazoa; phylum Chordata; class Mammalia; order Rodentia; family Sciuridae; genus Sciurus; species Sciurus carolinensis. Next base: position 168,998,853 of record NC_062217.1, on the reverse strand, counting down.
GCTCAGGACGGGTACTTGCCTGGCGCACATGAGCCCTGGGCTGCCCCCCAGCGTGGCAGGATGATGATGGTTAGACAGAGTCTGAGTCAAAGTGAGCAAAGCCTCATGGACCTGGGGCAGGAAGACCCCTCTCTGGTCGTGTTCACCTCAGCTGGGGTCCTAGTCCAGAAAGGGGGGGTTACAGAGGAAGCAGGGAACACTAAGCTCTGAATAGCGAGCATCCTATTACAGTGCAACTTGAGGAGGCAGAGGAGACTTTCTAGTTGGCATCAGGTACTTTGGGCCATGCTGCTTGGTGGCCTTCAGGGAGGGGGAGCTCCTGCTACTTGGCAGAGAAGTTCTGCTCCCACCAGATGGCCTACAAAGCCCACCAGGCCTGGCTCTGCCCCGCCGGCCCTCACCATGTGCTCGGCTTCCTAGTGTGGCCTCCAGAGCACCATGGTCTCTCCTTCCTCTATCTGTCAGCTGCTTGGACTCCAGTGGGGGGATAAAGGACACTATCAGACAATGCCAGATAGGAGTTTAAAATTATAAACTCAAACTATGAAAGAAAAGAACATACAATAGAAAATTGGCTAGATTGTAGGTCAGGACAGGCTTTTCAATAAAGTTTGATATCTGAACAATTCAGAGGCAGATGGGAGGAGGAGTTGAGAGAGATGAAAAAGTATATGCAAAGGCCCTGAGGCAGCAGAGTGTGTATTGATGTAGGGAGTTGAAGGAGAAAACACAACAAATAAGAGGCAAGCCAGAGCCTTGTAGACATGGTAAAGATTTTGGTCTTCATAATAAAATAAGGGTATACCTACTGTTAAAATGCCCAGTGCTTAAAGTAAGAGGTATTTTAAGCAGAAGGTGACATGGAAGTTCACTAGAAAAGTAAGCCTCTGGCTCTGGGATACACTGGGGAGCAGTTTAGATTCCAGGAGACCATTTAGAGGCAACCCTAATAGCCTTAGCTCGAGAGAATGGGCTGGGTTGGTGACGATGGAGGTGGGACAGAGTTGTGAGCCTTCTGCAAAGATGTGGGGGGTAGAGCCGACCATTGTGACGGACTGAATATAGTGGTGGGGGCCGGATGCCGAGGATGGCGCGGGACTCTGCCCTGCCGGGCGGCGGCACTATTTTCCCTAAGGCAGGACCTGGTGGTCCTCTGGCTTGGTGTGTGGTGGCAGAAAGGCGCAGTGGCCTTGGGAGGGTTAGCGCCGAGGTGTCACCCAGACACCAAGTGCAGGGCCCGACAGGCAGGATGTGACGTCGCTCTGCAGTTGAGACCAGAGGTCTAGGGCAGAGTCCGGTGCTGGCTATTCAAACGTGAGTGCAGCTTTGTTCATAGGTGGATTTTTTAAGTTTGAGAAACTGTTACTTGGCTTTCATTTCCTTTTTCCCCTCCCTCTTGTTTTCTTCGGGGAATTTATCTTGATTTTTCTTTCTACCCCCCTTTGTGGTTTGTGTTTCTTTTGCCCGAGGGGTTTCCTGAATTAGCCAGAGAGGAACCACAGCCTCCGCAGCCTCTGCAGCCTCCGCAGCCTCGCAGCCTCCGCAGCCTCGCAGCCTCGCAGCCTCGAGTTGTTGGGAATGATGTGAATGGGAGCAACAGGCTGCTATCGGGAGGAGGGTGACCTTCCGGGCAAGGGGCACGGCCCTCGCCGCGGTGCTTTACGACGGGCACGTGTGCTGTGACCACTGCAGCCGTGGGTGGAGCACATTCTGTGTTGCTGGGCACATTCTGGCTGCCTGCAGGTATCTGGATGCAGCTGGGGAGCCGGGAAGAGGGGAGAAAGTGACAGAGGCAGGTGTTTTCAAGCATGCGTGAAAGCTCCCGAGAGCTTTGATGCCACGCCCGGCGATTGCACCAGAATGAACACACCCGCTGCTGTTCCTGAGTGGACGCACTGGGCACTCCTGCCTCGCACTGGAAGCTCAGAACCTTGATAGCTCTGGACCCCAGGACCAAGCGGTCTTCACAGCAGGGAAAGGATTTCAAGCAGTTCAGCGGGCAGAGTTTCCTAGAAAACTGGGAAGGGGAGCTTAGTGAGCATATGTAAGAAATGAGAGCGGGTGAGCACAGAGGGAGGCTTTCCAGACTGCTGAGAACTAACAGCATGAAAACTGAGGTGGGAAATGCTCTCTCCACAGGCAACCTCTGCTCTGTTTTTTGCCGAGTCCCTCACATTGAGCTTCGCTCTGGGAAATCTGATTACGGCTGCTTTGTCCCAAGTGATGTCGGGGCAGTGGGACTTGGTCACAAGGGTCTGGCTGCCTCTGGATTCTTGCTAGGCGGGGACTATCTGTGTGACCAGGACAGCCAGAGAGAGACCAGTGTCTCTCAGAGATCCAAGCTGTTAGGTTTGCAGTTGGCGGGATTTGGTTTGTTACATTCCCAAGTCAGTTTCCCGAATGAAATTTCTAGAGCAGTTTGTGTCTTTTCCCAAGCTCCTCCTGTGTGTGATGTCACTGTTAAATGCACTGCTATGTGCGTGATCAGTGCTGAGTGCCCCTGGGACTGGGAGTGGTCCCACGTTAGAGGGTACTAAACTACTCCCTGCTCCCGGAATCCCTGAAGGTAGGTACTCCCGAGTCCCATCCCAGGGGTGAATAGCCAGTGTTATGGATGGGTCAGTCACCTGGTCGAGGTCTCACAGCCTGTCATGGAACCAGGGTCTGGCCCAGTGCTGGGAAGAGTGTATCTGCTCTCTTACTTCAGCAACCCCTTGTGGAAGAGGTAAACGTTTAGCGTGTGTAGTTCCAATGATGCTTTGTTCTCTCTAGGAGTGACTGGGTGACATCCTATAAGGTCATGGTGAGCAATGACAGCCACACGTGGGTCACTGTCAAGAACGCATCTGGAGACGTGGTGAGTCTCTTCTTCGCCCTTGGCGCTGACCATGTGGGGCCCCACGGAGAGACGTGATATGCCCAGTCCCCTGGGACTTGCCATTTCTGTGTCAACTCCAGCCAATCCTGATAGTCGATGGACAGTGACCCCCTTTCATGCCCCGAAGCTCAGCACCAAGTGGCCCAGCTCTGGGGCAACGTGGAATCCTGCTTGGGTGCTGGCACAGGGCTCTGAACTCAGCCTCTGACCCACTCCCAGGCCAGCCCTGGAGGGACAGCTTGGAGGGGAAGCCGTGTTCAGTTATGAGTTTCCTGACTCTTTCTGATGACCTTGATCTTTAGCTCTGTGACTTTTTCCAGCCCTGGGTCTCTGATCCCATCGCAGTCACGCTGAGATCCTCCAGGGCGTATTCCCAGCACGATGCCCGTGATCTCACGCGCTGCCGCAGCCTCCTTTCTGCCTTCTTTCTCGTTCTCACCCCACGCCAGCACCCCTGCGTTCTGGTGGAAGGGCGCCAGCTCTTCGTCCACCTGTGAACCCCATCACCAGCTTCTCTACCCATGACTGTGTCTTTTCTCTAGATGATTCCAAGCCCCCCAGAGATAATATCTTTCTCCCATGCCAGGTCAGATAAAACTGCTTCCCCACAGCTTTACCTGGTCCTCTTCTGCTGAAATCCAAAGCTCTGTGGTGTCCCTTTGCCCTGACGTTGGTAGATCATCCTACAGAAAACAGGTTCTGCCCAGGCCCCAGTTAATGGCAGCTTCCCGGGACCTGAGTTCTTCTCCCTTCCCCTCCACGCCCAGCACCCATTAGGCGTTTCTCCCCAGCCTCTTGCCGAATGCGTGAACTGCTGACTCTCTCACCCCTGACGATCAAACCCTACAAGACTCTCCTTTCCCCCTTGAGCATAAATAGATATTCGAAGGAAACAGTGAAAAGGAGACCCCTGTGCTCAACGAGCTGCCGGTCCCCATGGTGGCCCGCCACATCCGCATCAACCCGCGGTCCTGGTTTGACAAAGGCAGCATCTGTCTGAGGATGGAGATCCTGGGCTGCCCATTGCCAGGTGAGTCCACCCACCTACTCCTCCTGCAGGGCAGGAGGCTGACACCACACAGGAGCCAGCTGAGGTGAGTGACACAAGCCACACAACTGTTTTCTTGTGTCTAAAAGAAAAGATGTGTCTATTTAGAATATTTTGGAAATACAGGTGAGCCAAAAAGAAAATAAAAATTTCCCATTATGCTGCCAAGAAGCATCATGAACATGGGGGATGGCAAGGTCTCTTGCCAAGTGTGGTTTTCCCTGTTGTGCATATTTCAAGGTTGAAAATCCACCCCGCCCCACCACTCAAGGGTGAGCAGAAACACTATGAAGGAGTTCTGGGGTGTTGGGGCACAACTCAGCTATAGGGCGCTTGTGAGCATGTACAAGGCCCTGGGTTCCATCCCTAGCACTGCACAAAGTAAGTCTGGGAGGCCAAGTTCATTTGTCTCTGCAGATCCCACTCTTCTAGTAGAAGGGGCAGGGCAGGAGTGGCAGAGGTTCACTTTAGACTCCATCATTGACGTGGTCTCGCTCCAAGAGCTTCACTGGGTGCCCAAGCCTTGGGCCACTTGCTCTGGTCTGTTGTTTTCTTGCCCCTATTTCTACATGATGGTATTTGGGTGTGACCCTAGGGTGAGGACTCATGTGCTGTCTGGGTCCCTGCTAGTGTCTGCTTGGGACAGGCTGGTCTGGTCTGGCTTCCACAGGTTATTGGCTCATGTGCTGAGGGACCTTCGTCCTGACCAGACGTCTCCAGGGAAGGGCAGCTGGCAGGAACGTTTCATTCCTGTCTGTCCCACGTCAGAAGGAGCAGGGGCAGAGCCAGGACTCCTCTCCCAGGCTTCTCCTCCAGGGAGCCTCCCTGCACTTGATCTTGCAGGTGTGAGTTGGACCCGGCTCCCTCTGGATCCCCAGTCCCTCTTATGCTCTGATGCGATTTCCATCGTGACCCCACCCCTGCCAGGAGCGCACTTTTACCATGGTTTCAAAGTATGTCTAATGTCACTTTACTGTTTTTCTCCCAATCCCATAGTTTCTACGACCTTGCTTTGGCAACCATGGATTTTTAGAATACAAGTTGGTGTGTGTACCTACTTAATTTCCTTCACGTCAGATATTTTGTTTTATAATTGTTTGCATCTACTTTTCTCATGTCACTAAAACTGCCAGAGACCCTCTGTCTTATGGATGCTTTCTGTCCTAGTCCACGGAGACATCCGTGATTTCACTCTCCTTGGAGAACTGAGTTTGGTTGTCTCCGGTGTTTTGATTCTGTAAACAGCCCGCAGTGAGCTTCCTTATTTCTCTGTCATTGTTCCATGTTACATGTCCACAATCAGTTCCTAGGATTGCTGAGAGTGGGGTTACCCTTACAAAGGATGTGCACATTTTCAAGGCTGACGTGGAGTGAGGCTGCCTGATTTGAGACTCACGCCTCCTTCTGTGGCTGGTTCGTGTTGGAACTGGGCACTGAGGCAGGTCCAGCCTGCTGCCATCTGGGACCTGCCAGGCCCAGTGTGTCTGAAGGTACCGTAGTCAGCAGGCTTCTGCAGAGAGTCATGGCTGCTATACGAACCCGGGAGTCTTGTTCAGCACAGTCGCAGTCTGCCTGCTTGAAAGTGAAGGGTCATGCTTCTTCTCTGCAGGCAGGAATTCATCTGTTGTTGGCAAAGGGCAGAGAGCAGCCTGTTCGAGTCTCATGAAATAAATATTTCCCTGTGAAGTTATTCTTGGTGTGTGTTTGAAGATAGGTCCTGGGGGCTGTTGAAACGCTCAGAGAGACAGTTGCCTTGTGAGATCTGCGTGGCTCTCAAGTACGGCCTCGGCATGGTTCTGCTCTCCACCCCCTAAATATTTAGGGCCATTTGTCTTCTAGAAGTTACTTAGCACTCTGTCCAGAGGTGCACTAGTATTCCCACATGCTGCCTGGTGGTGGTCAGGTCCAAGGACCAGGGTGGCACAGAGGTCCAAAATGAGCCTCCCTTCACCCCTGTGCAGACAAGATGTCTTCATGAAAGTTAGCAAGGCTGAAGCCAGAGTTGTCCAGACAATGCAGCTCCCCAAACCCAAGGTGACCTTGAGGTCTAAATGCAGATGCCGATCCTGCTTTTCCTGGAATTCTTCTTATGAAAAATGTACTTGCCTCCATTCTGGTTCCAACCGTGCCCTCCCTTCTCCTCTTCCTGTGAGGCCTCTGGAGGAGGCGGGCTTGGAGGTGCCGGTTGCTTTTTAAGACCTGGTGAATGTTTCCAGAAATCTTTGAGCTGGAAAGTGCATTACCATAGACCGTGGACTATTAATAGGATTTTTCAAGCTCAGAAGTAGAAGAAAATGGGGAGTTGTAGTTGCGTGGGTTTAGAGTTTCAGGTTTGCCAGATGAAAAACGTTCTGGAGAAGGTTGGCGGTGACGGCTGCTCAGGGTGAGTGTGGGTGGCGCTCTGAGTTCTGCATCTAAAGCGTGGTCCCTATGGGAGGTAGGACGTGGATTTTACCCCAATCAGAAATAAGAAATCAAAATAAGATGATTGTTATTAATTTTAAAAAGTCAAAGAAATTTCTCTTCCCCAAGTTGAGTGGAAATGTCCATTTAGAACTAAAAACCTATACTGGTTAAAAGCTGGAAATGAAGAATTCAGGTAAAGACATATATATGCCTGCTGACTTCAAGGCACTTAGACTAGGTGTTTTGGGTGTTTTGCTGTTGTGAACAGCACTGCAGGGCACGCTGCCTGGTTCTTAATAGGACCTAGTGAGCTTTGCACGAGACTTCCCATAGGCTATAGGGTCGTGCCCGGAGTCCTGGGAAATGACCTTTGGGGTTGGGAGATGAACACTGGCACCCCCACTGCTGCCCAGCAACTTCTAGTATAGGAGTGAGCCTTTGACACCTTTGGGGACAGTTGTCACTCCTCCCACTTCCTCTTACAGGCCGCCAGGTCTGAGTACCTGTTCTGCTGCTTGGTGCTGAGGTATCCAGGGTTCTTAGATTGGACTCTGAGAACCTAATGGTGAGGCCTACAGAGGTCTGTGGGAAGGAGCTTACTGTCCTCCTAGCAAAGGGCAGTGCCCAAGAGGCGTTCCCTGGGCTGATCAGGTCCAGTCAAGAGTTGTATCTCCTCCCTCCCAGTGTGGACATCAGTCTATGTTGATTAGGTCACGAGTTGCTGAGAAGGTATTTGAATGGCAGGGCCACCACCTGCCCAGTGAGCTACATTCATGGCCCACCAGCCCCTCCCATCAGTATGTGTAAATTTTGGGGGGAAATGGGCTTTAGCTCTGTTAGATCATCGTAGGTGCAGAAACTATAAATCAATTTGCTTTGCTACCCCCGTCTTTTCTTTACAAAGCTGGGTCCCTAGTCTGAGTGCCCTCTTAGGTCAAGGAGATCCTCATTAACTGAGGCCCTTGACTTGGCCTTCTGAAAAGTCATGGATTAGGTGATGGCGTGAAGGTGCCTGTTATCTCCCTCACTTTGGGCCTCTCTTTGTGGATCTTTGGGATCATCATCACAGAAGAGCTTGCTGGGCTTGCTGGGCACCAACTGCCATCCCCTTTCATCCTTCCTGCTTGCCAAGGAATGATTTCCTGTCCCTTCCAGGGAAACCTGGTGCTGAGCAGGGCATGAGTTCTGGCTTAGATCTGATCTGGGTTCAAATCTCCTCCTCGGCAGCTGTGGCCTCAGGCAACTCGTGGGAATAAGCGCTGCTTCCTCCCTCCTCCCCTTCTCCATGAGAGGAGGCAGTGCCTTCCCTTGGGGACTGTGACGAAGCCCTTCAACTTCTGGGGCCACCCTTCCTCACAACCACCAAATGAAGCAACTCGAGCCCTCATCCCAGTCCCTACAGAAGCCCCCAGCCCCACCTCCCTCCTTCCCTAGTATTTCTGGGGCTTCCTGGGGCGGCTGCCTGACTGCCTTCCACCTCCGGAGTCTCATTCTCCTGAGTCTCTCGGCTCTGCTCTGGTCGCCTTGGACCTCCCCTGCCATAGTCTAGATTCTGTCACCGATGCTGATGTGCACCAGGAAGTGTGGCAGAAGATATGGGGGATCAAAGGACTTCGATCACGTGCACCGTGAAGCTGCAGGGACCCAGCCTCCACCCTCCTCTTCCTGAGGTTCCTCCGCATCCCTGCAGAGACCGTGGTGCTGGCCCCTTCCTCCGGCTGCCCTGGCCCCAGGACTGCTCTCCTCACATGACCTTCTCCAGTTTCCGACACTTCCTGTCTCTGTCTTCCTTCGGCCTTGTGTCTCTTGGGAGTCTGGGAGGGGGCTGGCCGGTGGCGGGAGGGTGGGCGCGTGGTGTCTGGGATTCTCCCTTCCCAGCTATCCGGCACTGTGCCTTACAAGGCCACGAGTTCCGTGAGGACTCTGCTGCTCCCTGCAATGCAGGGGGAGCTGCTGTCCCTTTGGTGGCTCTTCCGACCCCTGCGCAGAGATGGCGTGGGGTGGGGGGACAGCGTGGCGTGAGGGGACGGTGTTTGCAGAGGGCCCCACACTGGGGACACGCTTGGGCAGTTTTGTTTTCCTCACTCCCCCTTCTTCCCTCTTTCTGCCCTTGGTTTGTCCAGTTTGCCCTCTGCTGACCCATCCCCCACGTCAGCATCCCTGGGTGGGTCCCAGCCCCTTTAGTCCTGTTCTGGTTTTATTTCTGTCTTGTGTGACTTGTAGATGGGAACAAACCCTTGCTTTTCCAGCACAGAGCATGGGAGGGCCTCCCTTTCTGGTCTCCCCTTGAGCAGAGGACTCTGCCACTTGGGGTTGAGGCCAGGCCTTGTGAGAACAGCAGATTTCCCTCCTGTCTCATGCTCAACCCTGGACCTGGCTTGACTGCTGCAGCAGGAAGCCCACCTCTCTGCAGAAGCAACGCACTTCAGAACGACGGGGTTCTCAGCCTCTCAGTGGGCTTTGGGACAGGGCTCTGACTGGGCTGAACAGTGTCCCCCAGTGCTCAGGTCCACCCAGAGGCTCAGATGTGACCTTACTTAGAAATAGTATCCATAGATGGAATCTGTTACGGTGAGGTCCTGGGGGCGGGCTGGGCCTTGGATCCAATGACCGTGTCCTAAGAGAACAGAGAGGCAGAGGCACATAGGGAGAAGGCCACATGGAGATGGAGGCAGAGGGGGGCCGTGGGACGACAGCCACCCCACCCTGGGAAGAGGGAGGAAGGACCTTCCCCTGGAGCCTTGGAGCACGTGTCCTGCTCCTCTGACCCTCAGATCTGCAGCAGCACCTCTCTGCCATAGGCCACCTGCTGCGTGGCACCTTGCTGGGGCAGTCGCAGGACAGGCACACTGACGGACAGAGGATGGCTTTATCACGCCCTGCACCCGAGGGGGGTGTGGCTGTGATGGACCACCCCTCCTCCCTGTCCCCACCCTCTGCTCTGCCCTGGAGGTCACACAGTACCAGGCAGCCCCCGAAGGCCTCCTGGGCCTTAGAAAGTGTGTCTCTTCCATAACTGGCCTTTCCTAAGTATTTAGATTAGAATCTCGATTGTCCATTCGCTGACTCACCCTCTCGTTCCGCTGCTGAGCGCCTGGTCCGAGGCTCCCGGGAGCCTGAGATCAGACTGGCCCAGGTGCTGTCTCCAGCTCAGAGCTCAGCGAGGCAGTGAGGAGCCCACCTACCTGCCCGCTGGGCCCTCTGGATTCAGGGGTCTGACCCTGTCGGCAGCAGCCCGTCCTTCCTGTGGCAGAAGGCAGCTTGCCCTTTCTGACTTTAAGTAAAGGTGTCATCTCACTGTTGACACTCTTAAAAACTGTCCTTCGTGGTCCCCGCTGTCTGCAGAGCAGCAGTGGCCAAGGGGGTGGAGGTTTCCTGGAGAAGCCGTGTGGCAGGGGTCACATGCAGTGGAAGCATCAGGTGCCAGTAAACGTGAATGATGTGCAGCTGCCTGGTGAGCCCAGCCAGGGTGACTCTCCTGTGGGTCCTCAGCCCCTGGGTTCTTAGGACCCTGCTCTCTAGGAATGGCCTTGACATCAGAGTGATCAGATGAGGCCTGGACCAATGGGGCTTCCGTAGTGTGAGACTCCCCTGGGTGAGCGGCTGGCCTCGTGGCAGGTAAAGAAAGACCTGACGTGGCTGTGCCCCTCGGCCTTCTCCTCGGTCCTCAGGGGGGCACCAGGCCAGAATTCTCATTTTTTTTTTTTTGAGTGGAATTCACACAACATTTTGAAGTGTACAGTTCAACGTCAACCTAGAATAGTGTCTAGCAGAGGTTGGGAAGGGCGGGTGGCCTGATCAGGAGATTCCACACCGAGCTGGGTACAGCGACGCATGCCCGCCATCCCAGCCACTCAGGAGGCTGAGGTGGGAGGATTTATTGCTTGAGCCCAGCTATGAGACCACCGTGGCAACTATCTCAAGAAAAATGGTGGAAAGAGCACACTGAATCCCATTGATATCAGTTAGCACATGTTAATCAAAAATTAAAGATCAAAACCCAGCAAAAGAAATAAAGCACCATTCAGTAATTCACAACACGCTGGCTTTCTAGTTTCTAGTTCCACAACTTTGTCATAGCCCCCTAAAATCACTCTGAGCCTTGGTAACCTCCCCATCCCTGTTGTCCCCTCATCCCTCCATGCCATCTCTCTGGATTTGTCTTCTGGACACAGCCTGTCAAAGGAATCGGGAGCCCAGAGACTCCTGATGGCAGGGGAGCACCCTTGCAGCAGAGAAGGCCGCTCACTTCTGACTGAGCACCCACCCTCTCAGCCAGGGTCCCCGCTGAAAGCAGCAAGCCCAGAGCACCGCAGTCAGGAGTCTGGCCATCCCCTTGTTTGCAGCGCTGGGCTCTGACCTGGGCCTCTTTCTTTCCTAATTCCAGCCCTGTGCAGTGAGCTGGTGCTCGACTGGGGACCTGGAAGCACCCAGCTTTGACTGGTGTGGGTGCTGGCGCTGGCAGGAGGGCTGGGGTTCTGGTTCTACCAGGTCCACTTCCTGCCTTTCCAGCATCTCCCGTTCCAGGCCTGACCCTGTCCCTTCCCATCACCGTCTTCATTTTCTCCTGGTGGTCAGCAAGCTCGAGGTCCTGTCATGGGAATGTGAAATGACTTGTCAGGTCTGCGTGGATTCCTGCCCCAGCTGCTGGAAGCCACAGAGCAGCTGCCTGAAGTTCAAGGGAAGGCAGCTGAGCCTGCTGTTTCTCTCTCTCTCCCCCCCTCCTCCCTCTCTCTCCCCCCTCCTCTCTCTCTCTCCTCTCTCTCTCTCTCTCTCTCTCTCTCTCCTCTCTCTCTCTCTCTCTCCCCCCCCACCCCCTTCTTCCCCCAGCCTGTCATCTCACTCCCTCTCATATCCTTCCGGAAGCAGGACGCAGCCTTCACCCATTTGAGTACGAGTGTCTCTGGTTGCTTTTGCCCATCCCGAGCCATGAGGGAGCCCCTTGCCATCAGGACTTGCATCTCGCACCCTTGAGTGCTGCCAGCATGGTGTGCAGGCTGGGCACGAAGCAGTGTTCACTAACAACCAAATGAAGCTGGGGAAGGCCTTTCTCTCCAAGATGAAAGCCACATCAAGCACTGGCATTAGCTGGATGCTGGCCAGATCCAGCCGAAGATGGGGTCACGAGGTTGCTCCCATTTACTGTGATCATTGAGTAGGGAACAATGGGCCAGTGAATTAACAGTTAATTGTTTAATCAGAAAGCATCTGTATGCGTGCATCTGCTTTGAGAGTTAAGCCTTTAAGCTGCACAATTAAACTGTAAAGGGAGATCTGCTGCCTAGAGCTGTTTGATTAGATGGGGTGACCACCCATCCCAGTTGTCTGGGATAGAGGGGGTTTTCAGTTTATTAACTAGGACAGCCCTAGGTAAACCAGCACCTGTGTCAGAGAGGGTGTCTCAGTCAGCAGAATCTGTGGAACAGAGTATTTGGGGAGTTTAGTAAGGAAGATGGCTTTAGGCACCATGTCTGGAGTTTGTCCCTATAACTAGGGTGTCTCTGAGGAATTAGCTGGTTTTCGGCATATGGGACGTACCACACGGAAGGAGACAGGAGGTTGACTTGCCAAAGCTCTGCCTGAGACAGTGGGCTTGTAGACTGAGGCAGCTGTGGCTTTGCTGCTCCAGCTAGCTTAAGAGAAGAGCTGGGCTGATCTGAAATCCCAGGGGCAGGTCTGGCTTCGGCTTCAGGACAGGGTAGGTCTACTATCTGAGGGCCTCCTTGTGGGGTCAGGCCTCGCTCACTCTCTGGCAGACAGACAGGTGACCACTGACAACCCGAGCTCATCCTCTCTTCAGAGTGACTCCAGTAGGAGAGACTCCTACAGCTCTGGGGTAGGAGTCTTCTGGTGGCCCAGAGTGACTTCTGGGGCCACTCAAACCAATGACTGTGGCCAGAGCCACAGTCTGTTCATGGGCTGGCCTGAGTCACATGACAGGGCAGTTGCCTCTGAACCCATAGGAGAAAGGAATTCTTTTGTCCACAGAGGTTAATTTCTGTGTGTGCAGCCCAATTCCAAATGAGGGGCTCCTAGGAGACCCTCAGTAAAAACCTTGGCCAGTCAGAACAAATGGGCAAGGAATAAGTATTTGTTCAAAATAGGGAAACTGAAAGTTGTGCTAACCACCCGTGGTTTTGAGACAGTTCTGGAACATGTACCTGAACTCTTCTGCAAACTGATTAGTCTTAAGGAAGGGAGAATATTGCCAGACACAGAGTTCTTTTGTACTTAAGGCTCCCAGTTTTTCTTCAATCCTTTTCACAACCTTGAAGGCAGAACTTGTGTTAGAAAACAAAAGGGGCTTTCAAGTCCTTTGGAAAGAGGCCCCAGAGACTGGGGCGGGGGTGTTGAATAGCTCTCAGCACACAGCACTGGTTAAGTTCAGTGTAAATGACTGGGTAAGTTCAGTGTAAATGAATGTGAAAAATATGCTTTCCATTTGCTTTGAAATCTGCAGGTCTGGAATTCAAAAGGAAGGCAGCTTGCCAGAGGTGTGGTCAGCCCACTCCCCAAAGGAAAGTGCTGGAGAAATGAGTGGGCGTCTCGCTAAGCTCTTCTATTCTTGTCTGGCCAGTATGCCAGCTTGCCCTCCTAGAGATACTCCCTTTTCTCCTCAGTTACTTCTACCTAATTATACTACTGGAAAACTTTCTGTGAAGATTTAAAATTGTATTTTCAGTGTTTGGGTCCATATGTGATTCTTACCTTGTGGCAGGTGACCTCAGTTCTGAAGGGTGAAGCTGTCTGAAGTCAAGGGCACTGGGCCGGCTCAGCTGGCCGGGCGGGTGGAGCATGTGCTGATGCCTCCACCCCAGGCCGGCATGCTAGCGTCTCTTAGACTCCAGCCTACAGAGTCAGCTGGCGTTTGTTAAAGTGCGGTTCTGACTCAGCAGGTCAGGGCTGGTTCTGAAAAGTCTGACAAGGAGCCAGTGCTGCACATTTGGGGCACAGATAGGGCTCACCCTGCCACCTGAGGGAACAAGTGCCAGTTCTTCCACCACCCACCCCTGCTCTGCCTCCAGAATGGCCTAGGAACTACTTGCATCAAGCCAAGCTGCTGTGGCTCTCAGGCTGCTTGCATGTTTCCTAGGGTTGTAGGTCAACCTTCCAAAGCCCCCCATGTTCTCCATGTCGGGGCAGCTGGTGCTGGTGTAATTTCTGGCTGCATCTTCCAGTTAGAGATGCCACCAGGGGCAATGACCCTCCTTTTTACTCATTATTGGATGAGGAGAAGGACCTCAGCACCAACTGAGGGTCCCTCCTTCCTGTGTCCTCCTTGCTCTTCCTCCTCCGTGTGCTGTTCTTCCTGTGTGTCCTTTGGTTTTATAATGATATAAAGAATACAAGCTTAAAGAATTGAAGGGTTAAAAGTCAATATATTCTTCTGGAAGGGAATCAAGTGAAGAGCCAGCATACCCTTCCCAAGCCCAAACCCTACTCCTCAGGGTCACCTTGGTTAATACCAGGGGACTTCTGCTCGCACGGCAGGAACCCACTGACTTCAGTCTTCTGGCAATTCTGTGTCTTGTGAATGGAAGTCCCAAGGAAGGCCAGGTGCTGGACTGGTTGCTCAGTAGCTCTTGATGTAGTTGGGCTTCTCTCTGTCTTTTGCTCCTGGTGGTCCCTGTCCCTGAGGTCCTCCTAGGGCTAGTTCCTCTTGTGGTCAGAGGCCCATTTCAGTAGCGGGTGATGTGCTTCTGTGTACTTTCTCTCCTCCTCTATGCCCAAGTGCTTCTGGAGCAATTTGAGTAGCGAGGGTGCTGTGCTCTGATGGCCTGACCCTGGAGCTGGGGCCCTGAGTTTTCTAGAGGTGGGAAGAAGGATTTCCAAATGTAGGGTTTCTGTTAGGAAGACCTAAAGGAATGTGTCCCCACCAAGAGGCCAACAGCATCCACACACGTAGTAAAGTCTCTGCATTGCACATGACGTTGATGTCACATCTATTTGTTTAGGGTGACTATTTGCTAGGCACATAACAGTAGACTGCTGAGGCAGGTACCACTCTATTCCCTGTTTATGGGTGGAAAACTAAGGCAAAGACTGTCCAAGTGTCTTGCTCAAGATCACACAACACATAAATAGAAGAGAAGATTTGGTCTTAGGCACTGTGGCTCCACACTCCTAGCCACTGGGTAATTCCAACTCCTACCTGGCTTCCTGCGTCTTGGTTCTGTCACCTCTGAGGAAGGTTAGAAGCTAGAGGCTGGACTGGGTGGGAAGGCCTTGCAGTCCCCATGATGCCTGCATGAATCAGGCCCTAACAGGGATGCCACAGTAACAGAACGATGTGAATGAACTCACGGTCATCTCTGTCCCCAGATCCTAATAACTATTATCACCGAAGGAATGAAATGACCACCACCGATGACCTGGATTTTAAGCACCACAACTATAAGGAAATGCGGCAGGTAAGACCCGGAACACAGGTGGGAGGCCCTGGGTTCCATCTCCAGCACTTCAAAAAACAAAACAAAACAAAAAAAGAACAGAGCTTGGGGTTTGTCAAAGAGCCACAGAGCCAATGCCATAAGCACTTCATATATGTTTTTAAAGAAATTAGGTTCTTGCTCAAGAGACTGAAACCCGAATGGTTCCTTTGGGCTGTGGAAAGCACACCAAGTGCTTGTGGCTTCAAGACGGAGGGGCCTCTCTGGGGTTCAGTGACCAGAGGAAGGTTCTCCCACTGCACGTGGTTGAAACAGGACTGAAATGCAGACCTTTCTCATTTAATACTCTAGTTCCTAGGAACCACTGTGTGTGCGAGCCAGCTCAGGGATTGAAGGAAATCAGTCATGTGCAGGGTCAAAGAAGAGAGAGGACGTGAACGACCCTGCTGTTCACAGGAAGCCTTCACACGGGCCTGGTCTCTGTTGAGTCCAGTGCTGGCCAATGTCACTGCGTTCAGTCCTCCTAACACCCCAGGAGGGTAGGACTGTGGTTATCCTTTCTCACACATGGGAAACCGACTCTCCAAGACACTACACAGCATTTCCTTGTGTTAGGCAGATTCTCAGTCTCTATCTTGGTTGCCTGTTATAGTCACCTGGGGAAATTTATAAAAAACATTTGCCTGAACTCACTTTGGACCAAGTAAAGCAGAACTCAGGAGAAGGACCTGGGGATCTGGGTTTTTAAAAACTGGCCTTGTACTTGTGCCGCATAGCCAAGCCTCAGAGCTTCTGCATGACACCTTTTATCCTGAGTGCAGTTGGCAGGCAAAGACAGTCAGAGATTTCCCCAGATTGAGTCACAGAGGCCCAGTGGGTCTGGGCGATGGCAGCCTGTGCATGCTGGCTGAGGAAGGGGGTAGGGCCACCCACTAACTACAAGAAGGTAAAGGCAGCCCCCTGTGCTAAGTGTGTTGCCTCTGAATCCTGTTCCACATCTGCCCCAGGCATGTGCTAGGAAGCACGAGGGGTCGTGAGCAGACACGGAATCCTTGGATATCCAAGAATCTGTTTGAAGAGTCAGAACACGCAGGAATGTTCTGTAGAATATATTTATAGAACAGGGATTCACTCAGTCAAATTGCTGTGGCTCAAAGGAGGTCTTGTAGGAGCAGAGGGAAGGGGCCAGACACCTTCAAACAAACGTGGAGGGGGGCAATGTGGAAGATGGGTCTTAGCTTGGAGCCTCTGGGCTGAGCCCCAGTCCCATGAATGAGCACGCCCTGGCAGTCCAGTGTCATTTAACTTGACAGGCAGCTTTTGGACGCCTGTCAGCACTCACTTGGAGGTGGGATGTGCTGAGCCTTCTCTTGCTGTCTTGCTCCTCAGAAGCGGAGATAATGTGCCGGGACTTGAGGTCCATGACTCACGCCTGCAGCTCCGTGTTCTTGGGGTGTCTATATGACTCTGCCCCCCATTCCATCACAGGGACACTGTGGATTAACCCAGCATTGCTTTCTAGACATCTCGGGACATCCCATTGAGCCCAGAAGTGAGCAAATGTCAATTTAGTTGGTGTAATTAATGTCAAGAGCCATAAATCTAAGTGTACTTAAAAGGCAGCATGCTGCACCAGGCGTGAGTATTGGTGTCTTTAAGTAGTCGGCCCACATGGACTATGGGGCACCTCTTGCAAGGACAGCTCTAGAGCAGCCTTCATCAAGCAAGGTCACTGTCACTTGGGTGTCAAAGCCACTACGAGGACAGTCAGCTGCCTCAGGGGACACTGACTGCGTCCTCTAAGGCCCCCTGCCCAGTGGTGCTCAACTGGAGACCATCCAGGGTGTAGCTCTCCATCCTTAGGTGTGTTTCTGAGTGTGACTCGCCGCTTGGATTCCCGGCTCTGGGGATGGGGAGAAGCCAGCAGCTTAGCAATCCCCACGTGGCCTCTGCTGGTTACCACAGAAATCCCTCTGCCTCGGCGAGAATGGTCAGCTTATCCTACAGACTCAGGAGCACTGCCCAGGCCCAGGGAGGTGCAGACGGGGGGCGGGGGGGAGCAGAGGTGTGGGGAGGAGGGGGAGGCAGAGTGGGAGAGCTGTGCCAGAGAAGGCGGAGGACCTGCCGAGCCTGTCACAGTTTACCATCACTTAGCCGATATTTGTTCACAAATATGTTGTCCCCCTCATCTGCAACCATGAGGGCAGAGGCCCTGCCAGTCCATCATAATCCATGATGTGCAGGAGGCAGGAGTGACAGGTCCAGTTGCCTATGGCTGGGGCTGGCTGCTGTCCAGGGTATGTGGCCAGGGTATGTGGCCAGGCAGGAGCAGAAGGAAGGGCATGCCTGGTAGAGAGGGCAGCAAGAGCAGGGGTGTGGAGGTGGGAAAGCTCGGAGTGTGTCTGAAACGGGGGGCAGTGTGCTAGGCAGTGAGCCCGGTCCTGTGGCAGTGAGCAGGCCTGTGCCTCTTCTCTGTGTGGAGAGAAGATGAACAAGAGCCACTGGGGTCCCCAGGACAGGGACCTCCTGGGCATGGAGGAAAATGGGGGAGGCATCTCTGAGGCCAACTGGCTAGTCTGCGGCCACCTGGTGGAGTGAACTGGGGAGAGAGGACTCTGTCCTTGTCCCGTGAGAAAGTGGAGTGCTTTCCCAGAAAAGAAGTGATTTTGAGGACTAGGTCTAACTTGACTTGTTTGGGGTACAGTGTTACCAGGTCCCAAATGCTCAGGACCTCCTGGTTGCTTGGCTGATCTGTAGAGGGTATGGTACAGGTAGACAGAAGTTAAGGGCAGCCAGCTACTGGTGTTGCTATCCAGGGCAGCTGATGGCTAGGGGCATCAGTCTGAAAGGACAGCAGCTGAGTGTGCCCACCTGCTCCTTGCTGAGCCTGACCCTGGGGGAGGTGATGGTGGCAGGGAGTCAGGCCTGTGAGTCCAGACACACCCAAGTCCTCCCACGGTGATTCTCTCCCTCTTCCCTCTCTGTGGAATTCCTTTCCCGTTGGACCAGGGACAGTGTCTGTTTCCCAGGCAAATGAAGACGATAAAAGAGAACTTTTTCTCTTCTGCCTTATTTTCACAAACACTGTGTATCAGCATCAAACGTGACCCTGTAGATAAATCCTTCTCAAACTCTGCACTGAAGAACCAGCAGTGTTCATTTTCCCCCATGTCTCAGTCTATTCATACTAATGATAACAAAAGACCAGAGAGTGGGTAATTTACAAACAACAGAAGTTCACTTGTCATAGTTCTGGAGCCTAGAAGTTCAAGGTCAAGGCACCTGCAGATCTGGTGTCTGATAGATGCTGTTGTCCACTTCCAAGATGGCATATTGTTGCTCTGTATTCCTGTGGTGGAAGGTGGAAGGGTGAAAGGACCTAGCTAGTTCCCTCCAGACCTTTTTAAAGGATATCAAATCCATTCATTAGGACACCCCCTAAAGGCCCCATCCCTATACACCATCTCACTGGATCTTCGGCTCCAGCTGATGAATTTTGGGGTCTATACACATTCATACTATAGCACCCTATATCTATCCAGTGTTTCAACTTGTGTTCACAGAATTCATATCGTTTTGATCAGAAGACAGTCACATTTTTGCCAGTTCAATTGGACCATTGACCTCTTCCTTCTGAGCTAGCAGTAATTGCAGTCTTACTGTGAGGTCTGAGGAGGACCGCGTCAGCTTCTTAGTACCTTTCCTGCTCTGGAGCCTTTGGATATCTCCTGACTTTTAATGAATGTGACAAAGTTCATGGGAAGTCCCACTGTGTGTTTAATTTTACCATCTCCATGACTCATTTCCTTCTGATATGTGTCAAGAGTCTACAGCCATACCACCTGAATGCTCCTGAACTCATCTGATACGTTTTAAGAAATTGGCTTTATAGAAAAGAGGTTCTTTGTTCCATCTCCTCCAGGAGAGGAGGGAAGCAGGGGAGCCCAGACTGCGAAGGCGGTTCCACCAGCGAAGAGGTCCTGCAAACCTGCTGCTAACGTGATGTTCCTCCACCTGCCTTTCTATAGCTCCTCCCTCGGGGCCATTCAATCCTTTTTTCCCTACTCACTCTCCCCTCCAGTCCATTAAATTCTAAGAAAGAAACTTTTTCCAGGTAGGTAGAGCTTTGGCGGCCACAAGGCATCGTGATACCTTAGATTTTTTTAGACCTGGAGGACCCGTGTCCTCACCCTACTGAGATGCGTGCCCTGGACTCTGATGAAAACCCCACTCCCTCTCTTCATCAGGACCCACACATGTACCACAGAGGCCCAGGTTCTGAAAAAGAGGATCTGGGCCTTTTCGGGAGGAAGTGGTTGAATGCAGGACTTCTGTCGTGTTACTGGGAGGAGCAGGGTGGACCACCCCCCGTACATGGCCCTGGCGGCCATGGAAGAAGTGCTTCCTGGTACTCCAGCGTTCACTGTGCAGAGAGCTGTAGGAGGCCTTACAGAAGACTCTTCCAGTGTCACGTTGCACTGAGAGAAAGCTGCTTTTGCTGGTGTGACACAGTGGCTTGAAGTTCATTTAACAGCTGACACTGTGCCCCTGGAGGGAAAGTGTCTGGAGTAGATTTACAGCAGGGCTAAGGTCATGGAGGGCTGGTTCTGAGGACCGATGGCCTAAGTGCACATCCTGAGCGAAGATGGTCAAGGTCATGGCCTCCAGTACCTGCAGACATTGCTGCTGTGGCTGATTGAACGGGGGAGGAAGGTACCACTGAAGGGCAGCTAGGCCTGTGCCAAACACTGGCCCCGGTTGCCTAGTCAGGGCTGGACTGCCTGACTCTGTGTCTGCAGGCTAGTCACCCACCTGGACCCTAGACAGTGGCTCACAGGCTGAGGACCCATTGAGATCTAGGGTGGTGGCCGAGAAAGACTAGCACACTGGGCTTCAAAGGAGGCCGTCCTTCAGGAGGTTGCAGTGTGCGCCAGGTGAAATGGGCAACAGGGATATGCAAGTTATCTTTGTTTTTGTGCACCTTTGTGGGCAGGCTGCAGAAAGAGAGAGCCCTAAGAACACAAAGCTCCACCCACACCAGCTCAGTGACTCAGGGCAGATAACTGTGTCTCTCTGAGCCTCAGTCTGCTTATCTTCAGAATGGGGGCAATCTCTTCTGCCTTCTCTTCCTCACCTGGTGACCTTGATGGTGAAATAACAGTCTTGCTCTCTTCCTTCCTTTGGCAGGGATGTGATTGCTCTTTCTTGTAGTCATTTTTGGTGCCGCCTACGTGTGGTGCCCTGGGATGTTCATGCACTTCCCTCGCATGTCATTCCTACCTGTGTGGCAGGCTCTGCCTCAGCTGTCTTGCAAACAAGAGTCTTTAGTCATTGGCTTTCTCTCGACCGAATATTGTGACACAAAGTGAGTCACCGCAGAGTAGAGTGCACTTCCCCAGGATCAGCGAGAGAATTAGACCCTGAACTCCTAACCAGGGAGCACCTTCACCCCTTGCAGGTGTCACAGAAGTCACGGTAGTGATGACATATCTCTCCGCCCCTCAGGAATGCTCCTCCACCTGCTCTGCCTGGTTGTGGCAGAATGCTGTGTTAGGAGGGTGTTAGGAGGGTGCCTAGGCACACAGCATGGCAACCGCCCCACATCATAAACCCTGTAATATCCATCTTCCAGTTTGAACAGATTTCAGCCACCACGAGAGTTGCAGCGTGGTTTATTTACAGTGTATAAGGACCGTCAATGGAGGATTTTTTGAAAGATCGTTCAAGTGCCTAGGCCCCTGCTGTCCGTGGCACCATGCCTCTCCTCTGTTCTTACTCAGAAAGGTAGAGCCCTTCCTAATGGCGCCTGCCTGCCAACCGCCCTGGCTGGGACGGCTTCCTTCCTGCTCTGGCGCACCTGAACATCCTTCCTGCCGTTAGCGCAGGGTCCTGAGCTGTGCCACGGAGAGTCGAGCCTCCACCTTGAGTGCTGGGGCTGGCAGATGCCTGGCAGGGAGCGGGCTCCTCAAGAAGCGTTAAGTGAGTGGACAGTGTCCTTCGAATCAGGGCTTCTTGCCCTTGGGACGGCTAAACAGGTTTAACCAACCCAGCAAATCAAAGCCACTTCAGAGCTAACCTGCAGGCCCTCGTTCAGTGGTGTGAGACCAGGCAGCCTCTAGGGAGAGGGTGTCTCTGTCCTCCCCAGCAGGGGTCGCTCGCTCCCGAGGCTGCAGGGCCTGGTTACTCCTCTGGCACTTGTGTCGTCCTTGCCGACCCCAGCTGTCAGTCTGACGGGCTGACTCTAAAGGCATGATCCAGAAGGCAGCGCAGACGGACTTCAGGACCTCACTTCCATTGCTGCCGCTGCTTTGCGCCCTTACCTGGGGACACCTGTCACATGTCCTCACTCAGCACTCACAGGAGGGGGTGCTCTCAGCCAGCTCAGGAGGGCGGGCAGGGAGTGTGCCTGCAGCCTAGCGCAGGTGTACATAAATTATGAGAAATCGTATTCAGGAGATATTTATGTGGACAACTGATGTCCAAGGATATTTATTAAAAGAGCAGAAAAATCACAGTGAAAGAGTAATGACCACAATCAAGGAGTCAATAACAAAAGGGATGAACAACCAGGGAGGTGACAGCCACAGCCAGGGAGGTGACAGTCACAAACAGAGAAGTGACCACCACATCCTGGGAGGTGACATGCACAACCAGGAAGTGAACAAACACAATTGAGGGAGGTAACATCCACCTCGAGGGAGGAGACAGCCCCATTCAAGGAGGTGACGGCCACAGCCAGGGAAGACGTCTTTGCTCATAGGCTCGCCATAACGCAGATACCACGAGTGTGCTGCCGCTGAACAACAGGGATTTGCTGCCTGCGTGCGGGAGGGAGGCGGTGGGTCTGGAGGAAGGCCCTCGCAGAGCTGCTGTCTGCAAGGCTTCGCCCCGTAGCTCACAGGCACGGCCGCGCCCCGTGTCCCCACACGGCAGGAGGAGCAAGCGAGCTCCCCAAGTTACACGGTCACTGATCTGTTCCCTGTGACCTGATCACCCCTAACAGCTTCACCTCTGGACACTGTGGCTCTGGTGGCCTCAACATATGCATTTGGGAGACATGAGCATTGAGACCTCAGCAGAAGGTGGTACCACAGCGAAGGGTGCTCAGAGTCCAGGGCCGGGTGGGCGATGGCCAGGAGCATCTCCTTAGAGGAGATGACCCCAGGGCAGGTGCTGGCAGGAAAGGTGGGTGTCAGCATCAGAAGGGCAGCTGGGCAGAGGCAGCAGCCCCGCTGTGGGGAGGAGCATCCTCCAGGGCGGTTTGGGGAGCAGGAACTGGATGTCCTATTGGGACTCTGCCCGATCGTTACTTGAAACCATTGACTTTGTCTTTCAGTTGATGAAGGTCGTGAATGAAATGTGCCCCAACATCACCAGGATCTACAACATCGGCAAAAGCCACCAGGGCCTGAAGCTCTACGCTGTGGAGATCTCCGACCACCCTGGCGAGCATGAAGTCGGTGAGGAGCCCCTGGGGTGGTGGCGGTGGGCCTTATCCATGTGCCGCCTCAGGCAGCAGGGAGAACACTGCCCCTCGAGGACAGATTGGAGGCCTGTGAGCCTCCCGTCCTGTGACATGGGCTGCTGGACGTCCCTTCCTTTGCTCCCTAGAGTCCAGGCCTAGTCCTGTTCTCCTTTGAGGCCTTTTACAACAGAGAAAGTGGCGGGTCTGCTCTTCCAGGAGAAAATGCTGCACATTGGCGGCTCAAGTCCCTCTTCATATGTCAGTCCTCTCTTTCACCATTCCCGCCCCCAGCCACGTCCATTCAGCTGCTCCCCATCCTGAGACCCTGCAAGTTGAGTGGCTTCTCTGGACTCCTTTTTGGTAAATCTGAGAGCTCCTTAGAAATCCACTGACATTCAGGTGCAGAGATGGTGGGATTCACTCAACCTTAGCCTTCAGCTGAATCTCAGGAGGTTTCTTTTAAACTGTAGATGCCAGCTCTGCTGGTAGATCACATTAAGGGACGGAGAAGTGTCAGCTCTGCCCAGCACAGATGGCCTCATGTCTGCATCTATTCATCTGCTATTGCAAAATCCCAGAGACTGGATCATATACAAGCAACAGGATTCTATTTCTCACAGTTCTGGAAGCTGGGTGACCAAGATCAGGGTGCCAGCAGATTCAGTGTTTGGGGGGGGCCTGTTTCTCTCAAGGCTCCTCCTTGCCATGTCCTCTCAGGGCAGAAGCCTGAGGGGAAAGGGGCCTTGCTGATTCCTTCGGGCCCTTTTAAAGGGTGCAAATCCCTAATCAGCTGCAGCCCCATCTCTGAATACTATCATGTGGCTCTTAGTTCCAACATGAATTTTGGGGAGACACAATTAAACCACAGCACCCCTCATATTTTGGAAACCGAGCTTTAAAAGAGAAAATGCTCAGCCCTTTGCCAGTGGTACAGGGCTCTTTCCTGCTGTGTCCCTTCACCTTTGTGTCCTTGTAAGACAATGGGATGTTCCTTTAAGGAAAACAACTTCCTCCCTAAAGGATAATACAGTCCCTGTGACTTGTAAACAGTAAACCTAGTGAGGGCGGACAGGACTGCCCGTGGCTGGGTCGTCCGGGATTTTTCTGCCTTTGCCTACATCCCTGACTACTTGGGACTTTAAAAGTTGTCCCCCTATGATTTTGGAGGTTGGAAAGAACAGACTGGGTCTATGGTTCAGAGTCGGGACAGGCGCCCTGGGCCGCACTCGCCAGCCCCGCTGTGCCTCTCTCTCCGAAGGGGAGCCGGAGTTCCACTACATCGCGGGCGCCCACGGCAACGAGGTGTTGGGCCGCGAGCTGCTACTGCTGCTGCTGCAGTTCCTGTGCCAGGAGTACTTGGCCCAGAACCCGCGCATCGTCCGCCTGGTGGAGGAGACCCGGATCCACATCGTGCCCTCCCTCAACCCTGACGGCTATGAGAAGGCCTACGAGGGGGTAAGGGGGCCAGCCCAGGGCGCGGCCACCAGCTCAGGGGCATCCCCCCTTGGGAGGCTTTTCATTGGTGCCTTCCTGCTGTGGCTGAGAAGCCACAGGTTTATGGGGGATGCAAACCACGATGACCCTGAAAGAGGGACATGCCCAGAAACTGGGCAGAGTGAGCACGATGATTATATATATAGGACGATAATGACAGAAGACAGTGACCACGCCCTGAAGCCGGTGCTAACCGTGCTCATCACCTTGATCCTCTCTGCAGCCCATAAGGAGAGAAGTTTTTATTATTCTGAGAAGTTATTTAGGCTTCATGTCCTAACTACAATGCGGAATTTTCGTCAGTCATTGGTATATGTAAACATATGTGTGTGTGTAAATATGTGCTGGCTCTACTTAGAACGCCGACATTATGTCGCATGGCCACAGGGATTTACCATGGTATCTGGGAATAAAGTGGGCAGCCATATGAACAAGGACACCTGTCAAACGCAGACGTTAGACCCAGAGCTTCGGTTCTGACCAGCGGTGCAGACAGTTGGTGGGGGCTTGCTGTGCTCCATGGGAAGTGGGGATGGCGGGCAGGGCGGGAGAACAAGTGCACACTGTGCCAGTCTTGGGGGACCTGCAGGGTGGAATCCTAGGTTGGTGGTCCCTCAGAGGTTCCGCCGAGCTGTGTAGGAGAGGGGGAGGAGCTGGAGGAGGGGTCTCATCCTCTCAGGCCCCGCCAGGTGGCAGGATGGTTCTCTGGGTGCCCTGTGGGGGCGGATTTTGCTGTTATCCACCATCACCTATCAAATGCCAGCAGCAGGTTTTCAGTATTCTCCTGCGATGCCGTCTTTCAGTCAGAGAGCGTCCAGGGGCTTCGAGACACACTGGGGTGGAGGTAGACACAGGAGCGTCTCCGATGGCGGGTGCTGCAGGGTTTCCTGTAGTCTTCGGGTCACATTCTGAATCTCCTCTCAGGGCTCAGAGCTGGGAGGCTGGTCCCTGGGACGCTGGACCCACGACGGGATTGACATCAACAACAACTTCCCAGATTTAAACACGCTGCTCTGGGAGGCAGAGGATCGGCAGAGCGTCCCCAGGAAAGTTCCCAATCACTACGTTGCCATTCCTGAGTGGTTTCTGTCTGAAAATGCCACAGTGAGTAAAAATATCCCTGACCTGCTGAGTAGCGGGTGGCCAGAGGACACCCTGCCATGGCAGAGGCCTGGCTTTTACCAGCCGCGTTCTCCATGCTGTCTCCAAAAGCAGGGGAGCATGCTAGGAAACGCCACCTCAGAATCAGTACTCGGGAGATTCCTCGTAAAAACCACTTAATTGTATTTCTTCCCAACCACACAGTGCTGCACAAAACACAGCCCACCTTCTAAACCGTACCAGCTGGTCGCTGTTGTCATGGTCCTCGCCATCAGTCTTACTTCCATGACATTATGCATGGTGAATGCTTGACGATGCTTCCGATTTTATTTGAATAAGTCCCTGGGGATTTATCACATGTGTCACATCTTTGAAAAGAAAAATGAAATTGGGTGAGAAATGTCATTTCCAGATTTCTTAGTTCCTGTTTCACAAATGTGTTCTCATGAAATCACTGTGCATCGGAGTGCCCTGTGGTAACCTGTTATGGGGTGCAACTTAAAAACAGACCCATCACCACTGGGAAGTCCAGATTTGAGAGTCTTTATTAAGCCGGCCAGCTGACTGTCTCACACAATGCCCCAAAAAATGGCTATTGGGAGAACAGCCCCGACCACAGGGTTATAGGGGTTCTTATACCAAAAATCACATCAATCATAAGTGTCTGTTGCTATGATTTGAAATTACACATTAACATCATGAGATCATCGACAGAGGGGAAAGTGGGTCAAAATGACCCTTACCTAGCCACAAACTAAAGAATGGTTACTAATATCCACACAATCACTGTTCACATGGTATATTGTTTAGGAGCAATAGGGATCAAAAGAGAGCAATTCTTTACTACATAGGAGTTGCCATTGTATATTATTAATCACACCAAGGAACTAATGATGGGTACAGAGGTGGGGTGTTCCCATGGGAGAAGCTTATTTCCTACATGGCATGGAGTCTCAGAGCAAAATGGAGTCTGTTTAGTCATTTCCCTTAGAGTCTGGCCTAGAACATTCTCGTGGAGTCAGATCTGTCAGCCCATCACAAACCCACTTCCTTTCCCTTATTCTTGGATCTCCTACGTCCTTCTCCAGGTCTGCCTTGATGGATAGGTACCTGAGTTACTATTAGGTTCAACTACAAGGCACCTGCACATAACAGGACCCTGAAGGCAGAGGGCTGGGGTGGCCAGATAAAAACCCCATGATCAGGTACCCAGCATTCATCTGTCTTCTGTCTCTACCATGGTGGCATATGACTTTTATTCTTAAGGTCATAATCCAAGTTGGCAGCTGGTACTGAGACCATCATGGCTGTGAAGGAAGAGGAGAGAAAGTTTTTGACTGTTTTTTCTTTTTTTTTTTAATGGTCCCCACCTCAGGTAGCTTGGTTTCCTGTAGGAAGCCTTCCTAGAATCCCTACACATTTCTGCTGAAATCTCACTGGGCAGAGTTTCTCTGCACATGGCATCTACCCCTTGGGGAAGCTGCAGTTTCGGCAGCATGCTGCAGGCTAGTCCAGGAGATGCTGGGGCGGCTGTCTGAGCCACCTCGAGCCCCAGCCCAGGCAGCACTGCGCACGGGGCCACTTACTGGTGGAAAGTCAGCGTGCGATCTCACTCAGTGCCCTACAGCCCAGTGCCGATCAGGTCCCCGGAAGCAGAGTCCACTGACGGAGACTGATGCTGGGATGGGATTGGACTCTGGGTCTTCTGAATCCTTTCTCATGGTTTCTGGTCCAACCCAGTTGGTTTGCTTTTTCTTTCCAACAAACATCTTGACCTGGCAAACTTGAGAATTCAAGTGACATTATATTTTGGGAACTCTTGGATCAAAATTGGAACTTGGTTGCCAGCTCTCATCCCTATCACCCCACCCACCGAGGCCATAGAGATGCCCCATTACTTCAGCACAAACAGGCTAAGCTCCCCAGAGTTCCAACTTTGCTTTAAGCCTGGAATTTAGTTTCCTAAGCTTCTCATTCTCTGGAAATACAGGGGAAGTACACATCATCACTATTCTCTTTCAATTATGGACAGATTAGAGATAAGAAATCATTAATAGTAAGATTTAGTTAACGAGACCAACAGGCTTGATGTAAAAAACCCATTAGAATTCCACAACCAACAATTGGAGAATATTCTCAATAATCTGGGAACATTTTCAAAAATTGAGGGTGAATGGAGCTATGAAGGAAATCTCAAGAATTTCAGAGAATAGAACTTAGACAAACAATATCACCACCTTACACCTAAACAGGGAGGCAATGATAAGGTGAATGAAAACATTACTGTGTATTAAAAAAGTTTTAAAATCTTCTAAATAATGGGTCAGAGGAAAAAAAATCATCCTGGTAACTAAAAACATATTTAGAAAAATGGTAACAAAAACATTCCATATCAAAATTTGCAGAGTGCAGCCCAAAATAGTGCTTTAAAGAAACACGTACCTTTAAATGAATTTATTGCAAAAGAAGAAAGGTCAAAAATCAACTAATTTAAGATAACATGAAATCCAAGTTAATGAAATGATAAAGAACAAAAATATGAAGTGATTTGTCTGTAGAAATGAGCATTTGATAAAATTTGACAATAATTCACAGTAAAGTCTCAGTAAACCTTTGGATACACATGATTAGCTTTTAGGGTGAGAAAGCCTATTTTAAGCAAGATGTACACAACCATAATCATAAAATAAAAGATTAATAAATTCAACTACATCAAAATGAGAAAGTCTACTCATCCAAAGATTTAATGAACTATAAGGATGAGCTGCAACTTGGAAGATGTTATTTGCAAATTGTATTGCTGAAAAGAGCTAGAATTTTTAAAAATATATAAAGAGTAACAAGAAACTGTAAGCGACTCAGAAGAGACAAGGGAGGCAGTTCACAGAGGAGGAGACGGGAGACTGGTGAGCACAAAGGTGTTCCGTCTCACGGGCACAGGGAAGGGTGGATGAGAGAACCTTGCACCTCCGTCAACCAGCAAAAATAAGAAGGTCAGCAACACCCCGATGTCAGACCGGATGGGGACACTGGGTACCATACCTTGTTGGTGAGTGTCACGACTTCGGGAACGAGCTTGATTACCTTGTAAAACGGGACAATTTGGACATCCTGGGGTGCTGCATATAATTCCACTGCTTGTGACACAGGCAAGAGAAATCTCAGCACGTGTCAGGAGACAGTGCAGGAGAGGTCAAAGCACACTGATCATTACAACAAAGGATTGAAAACTACTTAATGCCACCATCATGCGCATACATAAATGAGGTCTTCACGCTGACGTGGAAAAGACTGAAGCACAGCTTTACTCAACCTCAGGGCTGAGTAGTAGAAACATGAGCTGAGTGGAAACAGCGTGCAGAAAACAACCGTCCGCATGGTTGGTCCCCGCCTTTTCTTTAGATCAAAAGCAAATGAAACCAAATACCATCTCTTTAGATATTTCCAGATGGGATGAAGCAGAGAGAGTAGGGCCATATCAGGAGGCTGTGCACTCCGAGTGGGATGCAGCAGGTGGGTGAGCTCCAGGTCTTGGGTTAGCAATGGGTTCACGACAGGGACCAGGACTGATGACTACCCAGTTCCATGATTCCCCCAGTCCAGGGCCCCTGCTGGATTTAAATCCAAAATCAAAGCTTAATGCAACCTAGCAAGGGCGCCCCATCCCTAGTCAGTTTTCTATCCTGCACAGTTAAATCATTGCCAATGTTTATTCTTTGTCTTGATCAATTTTATCTTGCTGAAATGATCTTCATAGGGATGAGTATTTTATCTTAGATATTCGATTCACTTAGCAGTATTTGACCGTATCAAACTTTCCAGCTTTAATAGTGACAGTTGGCTTTCTTTTTTCTTCACCTTTTTTTTTTTTTTTTTCACAAAAATATGTTAAACATTGCCAGGTGCAGTGTCGCAAGCCTGTGATCCCAGGGACTCAGGAGGTTGGGGCAGGAGGATCATAAGGTCAAGGCCAGCCTCAGCAATTTAGCATGGTCCTGTCTCAAAATTAAAAATAAAAAGGCTGGGAATGTAGCTCAGTGCTAGCCTAGCGTGCACGAGGCCTGGGTTCAGTCCACAGTGCTGCAGTAATGACGACACACTTATGCAGCATGCACCGCTGAGAGAGTCGTAAAGCCCCTCAGGTGCCACTTGGCAGTTCAGGTCTCGTCTACACCTTCACCCCGTCCTCTTCTGCCCTCTGACTGAAGTGAGTCCCAGGGATTGTGTCAATCATGTATTGATTTTTCAACAGCCATCTGTAAAAAATAGGGACTCTTTTTCAAAGCCATATTACCATGCCTATGTAAACTAAATGATAATGAGAAATAAAGTGCCATAAATATTACCATTATGTCAAATAAATTACTAATATTTACTGGCCAGTGCTCACATTTCCCCTGTTTTACTGGCCAGTGAATTCTCTTTCTCCCTCTCTCCCTCTCTTCCTCTCTTCCTCCATCCTCCTCTCTCGGTCTGTCTCTTCCTCCTTCACCCTCTCATCCCACCTAACCCCTCAGCTTGCTTAAATCAAGGTTCACGTGAAGCTCTGGGTTTCATGGGTTTGTAAGTCTTTGCGAGTCTCCTTAAGCTGTGGGGTTTCCCTGTGAGTCCGTTGTCTGTAACGGCTGGATTGCGAGCCACCACGTTCTCTGTGGCGTGTTCTGTGGTCTGGGTGCCGCATTGTGTCCCGTGATGTCACGCAGGCATCCCCTGCACCTCCTGGCAGCTGGAGTGGCCTGAGGCTGACCTCGCCCAGACAGAGCAGGTTGGCGGGCCTCAGCGGAGCCAGAGCCACCGGGGCTGCCGTGGAAAATGGCGTTGTGCGGGTGCACATTGCCTTTTGTCTGTGATTCTTTGCTGCAGGCCACAGCTGAATAATTGTGCCAGAACCTCTGATGTCCACAACGTCTAAAATATTAACTCTCTGGCCCTCTGCAGAGAGAGACTGCAGACCCCTGGGCCGGGGCGCGGCCACGCTTGGGGGTGCCGGAGTTTAGGTCTGGCTTCTGTGTCTCTGGTGCGGTTGGCAGGCCTGGGTGAGCGTGCTGCCCGCGAGTGATTCGGTGGTGTTGGAGTGAATGTCACTCTGCCTTCTTTGATAGTAACTTCGATATTAATGGATATTCTTTGATATTCCTACCAATGGAAATCAGACACTTCCCCGGCTTCCCATTTTTTTTTCTTAATCTACTATTTCCACAAGTCCAGGTTTCCCAGGATAGATTTTGAAATTCTAACTATTGCTAAGATTATTCCAGGAAATGGCTGCTTTTTTTAAAAGACAAGTCCCTGTCCTGAAGCGGGGGGTGAAGCAGTCTCCGTCTTATGTTCCCGGTGGGTTCTCCATGCTCACAGGTGGCCGTGGAGACCAGAGCGGTCATCGCCTGGATGGAGAAGATCCCCTTTGTGCTGGGCGGCAACCTGCAGGGGGGCGAGCTGGTGGTGGCCTACCCCTACGACATGGTGCGCTCCCCGTGGAAGACCCAGGAGCACAGCCCCACGCCCGACGACCACGTGTTCCGCTGGCTGGCCTACTCCTACGCCTCCACGCACCGCCTCATGACTGACGCCCGGAGGAGGGTGTGCCATGCGGAGGACTTCCAGAAGGAGGAGGGCACCGTCAACGGGGCCTCCTGGCACACCGTCGCCGGAAGTAAGTCTCAGGGGGGCCCCGCCGGGCGTTGCCAGGCCGAGCTCTCACCACAGCGGGCCCAGCAGGACCGGCAGGGGGTCTCCCCCCAGCCGCTCCTCTGGTCAAGCTCAGTGCCGTGGCCAGTGACAGCTGCGGCAGTAGGCTTGGCATGGCCCCCCCCAGGGGGCTGGGTCTTGGAGGTGGTTCTCCCTCCTTTTATAAGCGAGATAACTGGGCCTTGGAGCTGGCGGGGATCTGCCCAAGCCGGAAAGGGGTGAGTTGGGGTCTGTTTGACCTTGCTCTTGGCCACTGAGCTGTGCAGACGTTACAGGATCACAGATGGGCAAAAGCGGATTTAGCGGTGATGTTGGACCCCAAAGAAAACCCCATGAGGAGCAGAGTGTGCTGGCACCGGCACAAAGCTGGGGCTTGTCACCCAGAGCCACTCTGGTTTGGGGCTTGCTGAGAACCCATGAAGGGGCTGGGCGGTGATCCCACACTCAGGTGTGGAGTGAGTGGGCTGCACGGGCAGGTCCTGGGTGGCAGAGGCCACATCTGTCCACGGGAGGCCAGCAGGCCTGGCCGCCCAGACTCACCACTGCACGTGGTCAAAGCAGGCTGTGTGCAGAGTGGGGACCCCAAGGGGCTGCTCCTAGAGTCCAGCAGGCAGGAGACGCCGCCGCCAGAAACCTGGAGAACTGCTTGGAGCCACGAAACCCCACGGTCCACACGGGCGATTCCTGTTTCGTTTCCTGACTCTGGCTGTGCTCAGCCAAGCCTCCTAATCCAGAGGGATACGATGATGTATTCCCTAAGGTCCCCTGGGTTGGATTGCAAGACCCCAGCATAGTGCTTATTGCTTATTTCCTTGACTTTGTGAGGGTTGGTTAAGCCAATGATGACTTTGAATAATACTCTATATCAGAGAGACCTGGATTCAAATTTTTTTCTCTCTCTGAGATGCTTTGTGACTGTGAGCAAGTTAGTTTACCTCTCTGAACCCCTATACTTTTCCTTTAGTAAAATTGGCATGATGATGTTGCTAGTGGTGGCAAAGTCTCCCTGTGGAACGTAGGAGGTGGGGATGTGGGGTGCTCAGTGTCTGGCTTCTCGGAACCCTCAGGGTGCGTTGCCATCCCTGCCATTTCCTCTGTCAGGGCAGGTGCACTGTGAAATCTCTGCTGATCTTCTTATTCTCTGCTCAGTGTGAACTTTAATATTTCACTTTGAAATTCAGCCTTCACACACTTTTCATGTATGTTTCCTCTCTCAGAAAAAAAGTAGGAACACATGTTCCCATGTCATTTTAAAACACAGAAAGCCTCCCTCCCGACTTTCTCCTGACTATAGACCAAGTGGAGGTCTTTCCTGTCGTCTCCGCCGTGATTTCTGCCTCATATGAAATTTTTTTTTGGGGGTGCTAGGGATCGAACCCAGGGCCTTGTGCTTACAAGGCAAGCACTCTACCGACTGCGATATCTCCCCAGCCCCTCATATGAAATTTTTAAAACTGTAAATCCCTCTCTATCAAGAAAATTTCTTAGTGGCAAGACACATGTCACATGTTCAGTTTTAGCCCCAAAAGCCTACCTACAAAACCTTTCGTGCAATGGGTGTATTTTGGGGGGGCTATTCACTGGTTGCGGACACAGCAGATCGGGGTGTGATTCTCTCTCAGTTGTATCTCGCGTTGTCCCCGGGACTTGGTGGCAGAGCCACACGGTGGCTTGGGCCTCTTTCCTCATTCTCCCTCCACAGTGCGGTGCAGTCTGCAGCCTGTCCTCTAAAGAGTAACGAGTCAGGATTCCCCTTTCCTTCGCGCCCCTCCGTCTTGTTGTCTGGTGCCTCCCTCCGCAGTGCACTTGTCGGTAAACTCAAAGTGCCACCGTGGGCACGGCGTGCATGGAGCTCCACCGTGACAGAAGTGGGCTGCCTGTGCCAGGCCTGCGGTCCCTGCACCCTGTCCTCCAGGGGGAGGCACACAAACCTCTGAGGAGCACGTGGCCTCTTGTGCCCCAAGCGGCTGGCGGCTGGGAGAGTCCAGTCCGAGAACACCGGGGAATGTCCTGGGCCCAGCTGGGACTGAGGCGTGACAGGCGCTGCCTGGTGGTGCTGCAGCTCCTCATCGCTGTGCACTCGCTGGCCACTGGAGCCATTCTCGGCAGGGCTTCACCCTGGGTGGCAGCGAAGCCGGCCCCGCCTGAGCTCCTCCGAGTTCTGCTTTCTCATCCTACTGCTCAGGCTCCCCGTGCTTTAGAGACACTTGCAGAACGTCTCCTTATCACCTCATGTCGGTACCAGCCAGACCGAGAGGGTGGCAACAGACTCTTCCATGTGGCCTGAGGAATCTAGCCCCTGGGGCGGAGAGCTGTGCCTACCTGAGGGGGCGCCACCCGGGGCCCATGCCCTCTGCAGTCCCTCTGCGGATGTGCCTGAATGAGTTGACCAGGCACCGAGCCAGCTTCCGGCAGCCAGACCAGGCCCCGGTGAGGGGCTTCCGCTCACTGACGACGCCGCGCCCATCCGCCCCCTCCTGCTCTCCCTTCCTTCATCACAAGCGGCGTCCAAAGCCCATTGCTGCTGGCTTCTGGGTGACTGGAACCAGAAGCTGGTAAAGAGTGACTTTTGCACAAATATTGGGTAGGGCAGTGGCTTCTCTGGTCCTCCTCCCCATCCCCCCGTGAATGTCACCTTATTGGGATGATGGTCTTTGAAGTTATGATCACATTAAGGGTCTCAAGAAGGGGTCATCCTGGGTCACCCAGGTGGGCTGTAAAACCAATGAGAAGTGTCCTTAGGAGGGACAGAGGAGAAGACCATGTGGAGACAAGGCGTAGATGGGGAAGCCGCCCCAAGCCAGGGAATACCTGGGCCACCAAGAGCAGAAGAGGCAGGAAGGGGCGCACCCGGAGGCTTTCCCGGAGCACAGCACTTGATTTCACTCTTCCAACCTCTGGGGCTACGGGGAGTGAGTTCCAGTCCATCATAAGCTGAACGGTGGTGCTTTGCAGCAGTAGCAGGCCCGGAAAGCGCACGCAGAGTCCCCATTTGGGCGTGCTGTGGTCCTGCCGGATGTGGGGGTTTCTGCTTGGGGCTTGCTGGGTGTGCCTGATTGCCCCACAGTCCACAAGAAGTGACATGTTGTCCAGAGATGAGAGGAAGGGCCATCACCAAGCAGTCCTGGGCTCACACCCCCTCGCCGGCCCTTCCCAGCCCACCTTCTAGATCTGATTCTTATCATTTGTGGCCTCAATTTTCTTATGTGTAAAAATGTGCCTCTGCTGCGCTCGAGTGGAGGGAGTGCGGTGACCACTCTAGGGGACGCAGGGGGCTTTGGGCAGGCCCTAGGTGACAGAAGGCACTCAGCAAAACATGGCATGGAATTATGCCAACTTTAAGAAACAGAGTAGGAAGCGAGCTGAAGCTGAGGTCAGCATAGCTATAAACTCAGTCCAACACTTCAAAACCCCATCGTGTTAATTAACGATAGCATCATTCCAAACACGGAGTGTTAAACTACGTTAAATACTTAAAGAGCACCTATTTCAGCCCTTCCTTTGTGGATGACGCCTCTTGCCACCATGCCCCCCCTCCCCGGGCCACTCCTCCACGTCCTTCCCAGTCTCCCCAGACCGCGGACGTCTGCCATCCTGCAGGCGTTGGTCTGTGGTGGACCCTTGACGCCTCTGGGTCTAACGACGGCTTCCTAGTGCGTGGGAACATTCCCGCCACCAGGAGCATTGTTCAGTGAATGTCCATTGGCTTGGCAGGTCTGAACGACTTCAGTTACCTGCACACGAACTGCTTCGAGCTGTCTATCTACGTGGGCTGCGATAAGTTCCCGCACGAGAGCGAGCTGCCCGAGGAGTGGGAGAACAACCGGGAGTCCCTGATCGTGTTCCTGGAGCAGGTATGCGGGGGGCGTGGCTGGGATGGGGCAGCTGGGGAGTGGGCTGGGTTAGTGCTTCAGGCCCAGGTCCTCATCCTGGCCGGCCACAGTGCTGCCCAGAACCTTGGTCTGTCTGCACTCGGCCAGAACCACGGGAGAACGCTCCAAGCCAGCGGCGGCTCCTCCACCCGCTGATGGCACACTGGCCAGAGCCACGCTCTGCACCATCTGCAGGGAGCGGGTGATATTGTCTGAGCCACTGTGCCGCTTCCCACGTCTGAGTTTGCTTTTGCCATGAGAAAATACCACAGACCGGCGGCTCCAGGAGCAGACTGTTCTCTCATAGTTCTGAAGCCGGAAGCCCAAGAGCAGGGCTCATGGGGTTGGTTTCCTCTGACGCTGCTCTCCGTGGCCTGCAGATGGCCGCCCTCTTGCTGCCTCTTCATGAGGTCCCTCCTCATGAGCATCTGTGTGTCCAGATCTCCCCTTGTCGACACATCAGTCCCACTGGAGTAGGACCCATGGCTTCATTTGAACGTAATTGCCTTTTGAAGGCCCTGTCTCCGAATGGCCACATTCTGAGGCACTCAGCTTCACAGGATGAACTTCGGAGGCTCCAGGGCAGCCCATGACACCCTTGGGCCTTCAGAGTCACTGTTGCCGGGAGCAGCGTGAGATGCCTGGAAGCACTTTTACCAAGGCCAGCCAAAGTCCCACGGCCAACTGGTGAGGCCCTGTGTCTTCACTGGGCCCTTGGACACCTTCCCTGCCTCGAGTTCTCAAGACACACCCACGTGGTGGCACTAATGAGTTAGCCAGTTCTGGTTTAATGCTAAGACTAGCTGCATAATAAAGAGCCCCACGAAGGAGCAGACGACCTAGGGGTCAGGGGGATGAGCCAGAACGCACCTCGAGCCTCAGGCCTCCGCCAGCTTACCATGAGGCCACGCCACTTTACCCCCTAGGGGAAGGAAGATCCTGAGGCTGCACGGAGATGCCCTCCCGTGGGTTGTTGTGGAGGAGTCAGCTTCCTGGTGCCTGTGGTTGCACCTCTGCAGGTGGCAGAGGTGGTCACCTGGAGCTAACCTCTGCATCTGCCCCATGAGGCCCCAGGAGCTTCAGCACAGCCCCGTCAGCTCCCCAGCACAGAGCGCGTGAACCAGTCTGCCCTCTTGGGAGGTCGTGAAGACCCGTTCTGCCCCCACCTGGGGAGTCGTGAGGGGTGGTGCCTTCCCCTTTGTCATCGTGACTTGACCGCAGCAACACGTCATTCTGAAGCAATGATCTGACTTAGCCAAAGTGCCTCCCATGGATAAGATGCCAGGCACAGCCATATGTGTAAAGAATGTTGCTGGAAACGAGGGCATGTCACCTGGGATCATCACCCCATTCTACACCTGGGGAGACCAAGGCAGGAGCTGATGTGTGTCTCCTGACACAGCTGATGAGCAGAAGTGCCCACGAGCAGTGGTCATTTTTAGAAGGGCCTTGATTCTTTTCTTTCCTCTCTGACTCTTCGTCATTAATTCCACAGAGCCCGGGGAAATCCAAGTAAATGTGCCATGTCAACATTAAATTTTAGTTTGGGGTATATTTTTATGAAATCTCAGATCTGGATGTTTTTTAAGTCTCTGGAATGTTTGCAGTTCAATGGGAAACTTTCTGGTGCATCGACCCCTAAATGGAGTGCAGGAAAATGCACCAAGTCCATGCAGAGCCAGGGACCTTTGAGCGAACCTGGTGCTGTGAGCCT
This sequence comes from Sciurus carolinensis, assembly GCF_902686445.1. NCBI lineage: Eukaryota > Metazoa > Chordata > Mammalia > Rodentia > Sciuridae > Sciurus > Sciurus carolinensis. The sequence goes on along the minus strand of NC_062217.1, from coordinate 168,962,797 downwards.
GCTTGCTTGGCACGGAACAGGCTGCCTGGAGATTTGGGCCACTTCCTTGTGTTGGAGCGTGCAGAGCTGGTGGTGACCTCACTGTGTCTCACCATGTTTGAGCAGGTTCATCGCGGTATCAAAGGCCTGGTGAGAGATTTACACGGAAAAGGAATTCCAAATGCCATCATCTCTGTAGAAGGTGTTAACCATGACGTCCGAACAGGTAAGAGCACGTTTCTATAAAACCGTCACTCAGTAAGAAATAACTTGTGTTCTTGAAGTGTTTTACTTCAGTTCTAATCATGACCCAAGTGCCAGAAACCCCTTTCTCAGAACTGAATTAGTCTCCTTCGTCCACCTTCCTAAGTGACCCCCCAGGAGCAGATTTTCTGCCTCTGCTTCTGACTTCCCCAGATGGGCTTGGAGCAGCCCTTCAGCTTCTGGCTGCAGTGGAAGTTTCTGAGAGGTTGGGGAAGCAGCAGAGCCCTGCCCTTCCCAGGGCCCGGGTCATTACCTGCGCAGGCAACTTAGCACCCAGGCCAGGCAGGAGGAGCCCTGAGAAGGAGAAGCTGTAGACTTGGGTGTTCCTGCTCACGGGGATTTGGTGGGGCTGGGGTGGAGCCATCAGAGGGAACGGCCTCAAGGGAGCGGCGGGGTGGGCAGCGTTAGGACCTGGCCTTGACTGCAGATCCAGAGAGGATGCAGTTTTTCTGTTGCTCCACGGGAAGTCATCAAACACGCTTCAGGAGATTCCAGTGTCTCTGATGTGAAGCGGAGGCTCTCCATGAGCCGGCATGCTGTTTTTGGCATCTCCTGCCCGCAGACACTCTTCATGGCTTTGTGTGGATTGATTTACTCATTCCTCACAATGCTCCCGTCTTCCCAGTGCTGTTGCTAGATGAGGAAAAGAGGCACATGGAAAAATGCAGCAGGGAGACCCAGCTCCCACCTCCTGAACGGCAAAGGGGCTGGCATGTTAACTCTTGACCTCCACTTGAGTGGAGGGTAGAAAATTCCAGAACATTGGATAATCCAAGGGCCAGAAGTTGATCTCTAAAAGGCAATGCTGAAATCTTATTCCAATTCTCTGGTAATACCCAGAGTCTTACAAACTTGGTCTCCAGTTCCTAAAATATCAAAATAACCTCACACTTTTTTTCTTTTTTTGGTTCTTGGGATTGAACCTGCCTGCCAGGAGTGCTCAACCATGAGCCCTTTTTTATTTTTTATTTTGAAACAGGGTCCTGATAAACTACCTAGGGCCTCGCTAAGCTGCTGAGGCTGGCTTTGAATTTGCGATCCTCCTGCCTCAGCCTCTGGAGCCACTAGTATTACAGGTGTGCACTATTGCTCCCTCCTAACTTCACACTTTCAAATGCATTCACGGTGTGGCCACACAGCCTCAGGAGAGCAAAAGACTGTCCCACGGTCCCGGGTCACTCAGTCGCAGCAGTGATGTGGTGCTGTCTGGTGTGACCTGTTCCCCACTCCCCGAGAACATTCGTGCATCTTTTCTCTCTTCTTTCTCGCGTTAGCCCTTTGAGGGAGCTAGCCCATTCTTTCCCCTGTTCAGGCGAAAAGCAGAAGCTCCAAGAGGCTAATTGGCCCCATGGGGGTTCAAGAGGTGAGCTGGGTTTGCACTCAGGTTGCTACTCCAGGGTGGGCCGGAGCGTCCACACGGGGACGGGCTGCTGCCTGGGTGCCTCCCGGCCTGAAGGTGATGTGGAAGGACGGTGCTCCCACAGGCCTTGGGTTTAGAGCTCCATCATCCCCCAGGAGACCTCAGTTTAAAACTGGAGACGCCGGGTTCCGGGAACCCCCAGTCCCTGGCAAGCAGGGGTGATGAGCTCCTTCCCAGCCACTCGCCATTTCCTGTGGACGGAGCCCATGTCAGGGTCATCGCCATAGCCCCTCCTTCCTCCTGGACTCTCTTCCCTGGGAGCCCTCCCTCATCCCCGTCCAGGCTACTCAGACGTCACCACTTAAGGCCGCCAGCTGTGACCACACGACCTAGCACTGAGCACCTGCCCGACCACCCCATGGTCCCTCCAAGCACCCAGCTTTGTCTGGGAACGTCTTCCTCCCACGTACGATTCAACAGTCGTTTCTGCCCTAACCTACACAAGGGCTGAATCCCCAACTGTTCCTTGGTGCATCCCGGGCACGCTGCCTGGCCACCAGCGCTCAGTAACTATTCCCCAAGGAATGAATGAAGAGGAGGAGCCTTGCCTCTTCCAGGGTTGCGCAGTGAGGGTGGAGCTGGGAGGGAGCCCAGCTCTGAGGCTGCCCACCCCGAGCGCCTTCCTAGAACCCCCGCTGGCCGTCCTCACTGATCACAGCTGTCCACAGACCCCGAGCTCCAGCACATGGTCCCATTCCACCTGCCAGGAGACAGAGACTCTGGACACAGGAGGAGGACAGGCGGAGGCCCACCCCGGCCATGAGTTCAGTGCGTTATTTAGATGGATGATTAGACGAGAACACCACAGCATGGCAGACGGTTGTGTTGTGCCGTGAATGCATTCTTCCCATTTAGTTCCCAATTTCTACACTCAATATTTGGGAACATTTTTACCGTGTGTCCTGATCTGATAGCTGTTGATCCTGAGGCTTCACGCCGCCTTGCATGGAGTTCTGCACACAGCAGCCTGCGGGGGCACCGGCGTTGGTTCGTTCCTCTGTTAATTCAGCAAATGTGGACTGAGGACCGTAAGGTGCTGCAGACCGTGGGGATGCTGGTGATCCTTAGGAATGAAGGCAGCCTGTTCGATCTGGTCCTGCATAGGATTTGCATCTTAAATATTACTTAAGAGCTCCTGTAAAACAGTGATGCATAAAGGAGTCTGGATCATTCCTTGGACTATTTAGTGCCTGGTAGCAATGTGAGAAGACACCAGGGTTTTCAACTGAGTGGGAGGGAAAGAGGCCCTGGGGTCCCATAAGCCTAGATGAGAGCGCTCTGCCTAATGGGCTCTGAGTTTCAAGCCCCTGTAATCGAGGAGGCAGTTTGGATGAGCTAATGGGAAGTGCTTCTCTTTCCCTTTATTCCCCCATCAGCAATTTCCCAGTGTGTTCTCCTGACAGGCGTGTTCCATACTTAACACGTGGCTCCTTATTTTATTGGTCTCTGAGTCTTTTGGTGCTCAACAAAAGCTCTGAATTTGCCTTGATTTCTGTCTGAGGCTTATTCGACCTGACAAGTTTTATTTCCGGAGGATTTTGCATAAAACAAATAAATATTAACCAGAATTCTGCAGGGAGCCAACTCCTGGGGATGCTTTCGATGCCTGTGAACGTGTTGCTAAACACCTGACTTGGAATTCCACTGTGGACTGTCTTTATTGGTTGATAACAACCTGACCTCCTAGTGGATGGACCTGCCCAAGACCTGGGCTGCCCCTGCTGTCCATAAATGCTGAGCATGTCACTCGGCATCCCCCTCCACTGTGGCTGCTTGGAGTGTTCACCCCGGAACACCAGCTGATCACTCAGCAGGACAGGGACCTGCCTGCTGTGCCCTACATTTCGTCAAGAATATGATAATTTCTGGTTGTCAGGGGTAGAAGCAGAAATAACAGAGCCCCGGGGATAAGGTGGGGGAACCCCAGCCAGGAGCTTCCGCTGGCCGAGGAGAAATCAGGCAGATCAGGTTTCAGAAAGTACAGAGTCAACACTTCTTGTTCTGATTGTCCTGATAATTCCATTCGGTCTTCCGGCGTGTCTTATTGAGCACCTACTAGGTGCCAGCTGGAAATGTTGCAGAACAAAAGGAAGGGGGGCTCCTCTCCCGGGGAGTGTGCCTTCCCACAGAGACCTGCAGTGAGGGTGAGGGGAAGACTAGAGTTCAATGCAGACCCAACCAGTGCCAGGAAAGGGGGAAATGCAGAGAGCCGGGAATAGCATTGCAGCTGGGGGAAGGTCGATGCAAAGATTCAGAGTCCAGAGTCCAGGAACAAAGAGCAGCTGTGTGTGGTGGAGTGGCGGCTGTGGGCAGTGGCAGGCAATGAGGTGGGCCGGGCCCCAGGCCTGAGTGGGGCTTTGCCGAGTGCTTAGCTCTACCGTGAATGGGGACTTCTCGGTGACAGGGCCCTGTCTCCCAGTCCCTACCTGCTTGTCTGATCTCCCTGTTGCACAGACGTAGCTTCTGGGCTGAGGTCAGGCCTCCCAAGGAGCCTCCAGCCTGGTGGGAACACCTTAGAGGCTGTGAGGCAGGAGACGCCAGGGACTCCCCAGGAATGCCGTAGAAAGACAGGGCTGGCGCTGACTCCTCAAACCCTCCAGGCCACTCCCGGTGGAGGCTGCAGGGTCAGTCCCTTTCCTACATGCCATCATTTGATGCTCAGAGAGGTGAACTCTTCTGCATGAGGTCACACAGCTAGTCACTAGCGGATCTCGCTCCTGGGACACCCAGTCTACAGCTCTGAGAACAAAGGCTGGATTCGATCGAGGACTAAGTTGACAAGTCATGCGTACGTATGGAACACCTGGCAGCACCAGGTTTGAATCCACCTTAGATCCCAGTCATTAGGACGCTGGGCCGTGCAGTGAGCTCTCTGGAGCACAGCTTCTCTGGAAGATGGATCGCAGGGTGTTTGTTGCGGCAGGTGCATACAGTCTGCTGCACGGTGGCTCCGTGAGGGAGACCAGGTGCCCCCCTGCAGCACAGGAGGGAGGTGGCTCCCCAGTTCCCCAGAGCGTGCCCTGGTCTTCCTTTTGTGGAAGTGCAGGGATTTCTACAAAACAGAATGCCTTCCTGGATCTTCCGCAGATGAGGGATCCCTGGGGCTGTTCCGGCGCTGAGCTCAGGCAGGTCCCCCGCAAGGCGTCTCTGGTTCCCCCACTTCCTGGGTTGAGAGAAGCAAGCTCCTGCTCCACATGTCCCCCATCCCCTTGCCTCTCCCTCACCAACAGTGTCCTTGGAGGTGAGAGCAGCCTCCCGCCCCGTCTCGGCTCCTTGCTGGGCTGGAGCATCCTTCCGAGCGTGTGTCTCACTCTTTGGCTCTCTGCCCAGTCCCCCGGGGAGATCCATCCTCACCGAATGGGATGAAGAGACATGAGGAAACAGGGCCAGATGCCACCTGAGCTCACGCAGGTGGATATGGGAAGTCAACAGTACTGCGGGTGCTCACAGGGACCCGTTGAGGCCTAAGCTGACCCCTGCCCAAGGCTGTTCTAAGGCACAGGAAGCCAAGAGTGGACCCTGGTCAATGAGGTACCAGCTGGGTGAGTGGCCAGTGGCATAACTGGATCAGGGGATTCCCCTGGGGTCCAGCCTCAGCCTCTCAGCTCAGGACATCTGTGCCTCATGGTGGCTCTGTCTCTCTCGGCCCTCTCAGCCCTGGCCATGGAACCAGGGCTGTGGAGTGGTGGCAGGTACCAGGCCCTCCTCCGGGGGTACCTGCCTCCTGGGGTAGTCCTTTCCTCTTCTCTCCCTTTTAGACATTGATGTTTTGTATTCGTAGCCATGCCGAGGAATCAGGAGCCCGGTGGTGTTTTGTGGTGAGGGCACACTGAGTTCAAATTCATAATGAATGGCTTGTACTGCCACAGAGAAAGAAGTGTTCAGGATCTCTAAGGGGATCCTGTACCCCAATCCCCTTCCTGTTAAACCCATTATGGCAGCTTCTAAAAGAGGGAAGCGTCTTGGCTTCCAGAACACATTAAGGACTTGCTCTGCGGCAGCTCAGGTTCCACGGCGGGTCTCAGAGGCTGGCTGCCAGGGACCGTCTTGGAATAGGCTGGTGGCATTTGTGTTGATAGAGAACTGCTCTGAGCCCCCGGTTTCTTTTCACAGCCAGCGATGGGGATTACTGGCGCCTCCTGAACCCTGGCGAGTATGTGGTCACTGCCAAGGCCGAGGGCTTTACCACCTCCACCAAGACCTGCATGGTCGGCTACGACATGGGGGCCACGCGCTGCGACTTCACACTCAGTAAGACCAACTTGGCCAGGATCAGGGAGATCATGGAGAAGTTCGGGAAGCAGCCTGTCAACCTGCCTGCCAGGCGGCTGAGGCTGAGGGGCAGAAAGAGGCGACAGCACGGGTGACCCTCTGGACACGTGAGACGCGTCCCAGACGCTTGCAGACGCTTGCCGAGGAGGCCCACCCCAGTAGTAGCTCTGTAGAGGACGCGCTCACGTCGTTTTCTCTGTAATTCAAGAAGCGCCTGGGAGCGCGTGTGCTGCAAGGTTGGTCCGCCGCTGGAGGCTTAGGATGTTTTCTTTCCTTTGTTCCCATTTTACCCACATATCTTGGACAGAGCAGCAAAGAAAGGCTGGTGGGGAGCAGAGTTCAGCAAGTTCACCCCGGAAGCTGAGGGAGCAGCTCCAGGGTCAGGCCCTCCGGCTACACATGGAGGGGATGGGCTTCCCCACTTGCGTGACAGCAGGTTCCCCTGCATTTGCGATTGGCACTGCTGATACTGCAGCCCTCCCAGAGCTGTCCCCAGTGCTACCACTCAAGATGCCCTTGGGCACCCTGAGAGAACCCACCTTCTCTGACTGGCCCCAGGATATGCTGAGCTGCTACAAATAAATGCTGCACTCCGATGACAATAGGGACATTACCAAGTGAGCATCAGTGGGCCTCGGGGGTCAGGCCAGTATCCTTCTCAGCAAAGGATTGTGTCCACCAAAGGGGAAAGAAGCAGCCACAACTCGGGAGTGCTTGCTGGGAAGCAGGCAGCTCTGGGCTTGTCACGAGCACGCTGGGCCCCTGGAGCCCCCAGCTCCCTGCTGGCCCAGTAGCCATGGGGGTCTGTGTTCGGGTGGGGAGAACCACAGGTGCTGGCCTTCCAAAGGGGCCAGATGAGTTAGCCTGGGTCTCCTCTGTGCCTGCTGGGACCTGGAATTAGCTAGGAGGAGGTCGACCTGCCGGCCTTGCTCTACTCCAGCTGTCAACCGTCTTGTGCAGCGAGTGCTCCCGAGCTGAGCTGTCAGGGTGGGAGTCGTTTCTGATGTGTGGAATGCAGGTCTTCCACATGGGACTGAAGTCCGTGAGAAACCCTGGGGATTACCCATGCAACATCAGGTTGGGAGGGTTATCAGGAACCAGCAAGAAAACCGCTGTGTCTTCCTTTTTATTGGTGTTGCTGCCTCATTGATCTGGGAAGAATGGGAAAAAATAAAGAAAGCAAATGATAAGAGTCTTCTGTGCCTTTTCCGAGTGATCTTGTGGCCACCCATGTGCTACTGCTGTTGCCTGTCTCTGAGGTTGGTCATCCTAGAAGAGGTGCCTGGGCCCCTGTAAAACTTAGCAACGGCACTGACAGCTCCCTGTCCTCTTCCCAGGACAGACAAGTGACCAGTACACCCCAGTGCCTCCTGGAGATGCCAGAGAGGGTCTCTACAGTAAAGACCCTCATGCGGCTTCGTGACAATCTGCGCCGGGACTCAGCAACTTCTGATAACGGATGAGTTCTCGAGCTCTGTGGTCTCTGCCATAACTGCTCAGCTCCGACGTGCACATACGTCAATGATTGGGTGTGGCTGTGGTCCTGTGAACGTATTTACCAAAACATGTGGTGGCTGGATTTGACCCACAGGCTGGGATATAGTTGACTCCTGCTATAAACCCGTGGTGTCTGACGGACCTCTCTGAGATGGTGGAAAAGTTCTGTTCTGTGCTAGCCGGCGCAGTAGCCACTAGCCCCACGTGGGCTACTTGAACGCTGGCTGGTGAAACTGAGGAATAGGATTTTCTAGTATTATTTACTTCTAGTTAATCTAAATTTAACCTTCCGTAGCCATTTGTGGCTGCAGGCTACATATTGGGCCACGAAGTTCTCAGTTCAGCCCATGGTAAAAAAAATCTTACCCCTCAGCATTAGAGCTGGACGGTGCTGCTACAAAGCATCTGAAATTGTCACCCGCCCCTGCAGTCCAGAAGGTCGACAGTTCCACATTTGCTCAGGAATGGAGGATGTGTCGAGTCTCTCCCCTGCCGGACCTGGAAGCCGAGACCTGGCACTGGGGGCTGCCGGGTCTCAGTGTCATGATCAGGGTTTAGCTCTGCAACGTGCAGGGCCACCTTGCGGTCGCCAGTGTTCATGCAGTCGCCCATCCTCCCTGCAGTCCTCCTTCCTCAGGGGCCACGGGCGCTAAGCAGAAGCTCTGGCTTCCAGGGCTGGCACTGTCCTTGGGCCTGTGGTCTCGGGTCAGGAAGTCACTGTGTCTCTCATTGGCTCCTGCAAAGTGAAACCCCGGCTCAAAGGTCAGGCTAGAGGTGATGCTGGTGGTTTCTGGCAGAGCCCGAAGCCATGGGTCCCAAAGCTCTGCTCTGCAGGAGTCAGGAGTCGCCTCTCTGGGCCTCTCCATGCACAGTGGCTCCGCACAAGGCCTTCAGGCCCAGACCAGCTCCCTGGGCCCGGTTCCTGCAGCTTTGCTCCCACTTGCCTCCTCTGCTTTTCAGGCAGAATGATCCTCCAGGACGGTGCCCCGGACTCTCCCAGGCAGCTTCCTCCCTCTCAGGACCTTCGTGCCCTGAACAAATCCGCCCTCAGCACCTCTCAGAGGAGTTGCCCCCTGCCGGCCTCTCTGCCCTGGGTCTGGAAGCAAGGCGGAGCCAGGAAGGTCTGCCGAATTGTGGGTTGTCCCTGGGAGTCAGCAGTCCCTCCGCCCCTCTTGCCTGGAGTCCTTCAGAACAGCCTTCGGTAATGAAGCATTGGAAACTCAGACCTCCAGCCAGGTCTGGGTTCCCAAGGGCAGGAGCAGCGACGTCCTGAGTGTCCTCCACACAGTGCCTTGCTCACAGCAGGTGTCAGTGAATGTGTGTGGGACACTCTGTGTGCACAGTGCCATTGTTTTTAAGATTCCCTTACAAGTTAAGAAAATGTGACTTTAGAAATTGAAAGCTGACGCCCGACGCAGTGGCGCACACCTGTGATCCCAGTGACTTGGGAGGCTGCAGCAGGAGGATCATGAGTTTAAAGCCAGCCTCAGCCACGGTAAGGCACTAAGCAACTCAGTGAGACCCTGTCTCTAACTAAAATGCCAAATAGGGCTGACCTGTGGCTCAGTGGTCGAGTGCTCCTGAGTTCAATTCCTGGTACCTGCCCGAAAAAAAATATTGAAAGTGTCATTTGAATTTATTGAACATGTTTTTACCTCTTGAGTCTTCACTTTTAGAAGCAAATCTTGGACTTCACTGAGTACAAACCCTAACCATTCAGGAGATGGAGGGCATTTTGTTTCAGATGTCTTTTTACAGGATAAGATCAGCCAATGCCGCTGCTTCTGCAGAGAATCTGTATTGTTTGCCATCTGTATTCCCCACTCAAGTCCCAACCGGCTACACTGCCCTTTGACTTCCACCTGTTTGATGCTGAGATTGTTTTTTTGGTACCAGGGATTAAATCCGGGGACATTTAACCACTGAGCCCCATCCCCAGCCCTTTTTACTTTTTATTTTGAGACAGGGTCTCACTAAGTTACTTAGGGCCTCACTGAGTTACTGAGGCTGACTTTGAACTTGTGATCCTCCTGCCTTGGCCTCCTGAGTTGCTGGGATCACAGGCATGTACGGCTGAAGGGTTTTGAGGGGCTGCGTGAAACAGAAGCTCACATCAGAACTGTTCAATGATCACAGCTCATTTTCTATGAGTTTGGGACACAGTCTTTCACAGGAAGTCCCAGGAGTACTCAATCCTTGCACAAAGGGATGTTGCAAAGAACGGTGGAGCCACAGCACATGGTTAATGTATACAGTCACGATGGGTGTGAGTGACATTGGATTCTAGTGGTATCTGCATGGCAAGCCCAGAAAGGCATCCCAGATTTGCAGGTTTGGGATTGTTTCTGGGTGACACGCCCTGCCTGGAGAAGCTTGGGTTTCTATACCATTTTGGGTTGGTGTCCCCATACCCAGTGGGCAGTCACAACAGTGGGGGTGGCCGCTACCCACAAAGCCACAATCCAGCAGGACTGGTCAGGGGGCTACAGAGACTGGTTCTTCCATCTGAGCTCTGGGTTCCGGGCTGACCTCCTCTGAGGCCATGGTGGCTCTTCCTGCTGACTGCATCTCCCGTCACATCCCCAGGTTGTCCCAGGCACAGAGAGTCCAGAGAAAATCAGGAAAATAAACATCTAAGAATGGAAACCGATGGGTTGAAGAATCTTCCAGTCCCTTCTGGTGTGTGCAGAGGAGAGCAGAGGGTCTTCGTTAGAGCTGAGGGCCCTTCTGAGATCAGTGACTGCAAGCATAGCCGCCGGGTCTCCTCTTGCAGGACGGTTGTCAGGCCTCGTTACTCAGAAGGATCCTGAGGCAGAGTCCTGGCTCGGTGAGGAAGATGGCTGGGTTGATTAGCCCTGTGCTCTGGGTATGGGAAGGGCTGGGAGCAGGCATGCCTGTGTTTCCACCCTTGGCCTTTAGGTCCAACTCTGGGTGAGAGCATGAAGACTGAGCCCCTGGCAGAGCTGGGGTGCACCCAGGGGCATGTTCCACTCCTGGCAGGACAGCTGCCAGCCTGGGAAGCTGTAATTAGGTCCTGACGGCCCTGGGTTGACATCATGGCCTGCAGAGCCCGGATTTTCAGGCAGAGAGAGAGCCTTGTGAGCCACATGCCCCTTCTGGAAATGATAGGAAGGAGGAAGGAGCCCTTGTTGGCTAGGCGTGTGCAGGAAACAAGCCAGGAGCTGGTTCAACACGCAGCAAAGCCCTGAAGAAGCTGATTGACCCCATTCCCGCGTCACGGCTCCCTGTCAGGGTGGGACCACCTGATAGCTAGTGATATGCCGCCTGCCTGCCCCTCTTGGGTTTCCGTTGGTGACACTCACAGAGGTGCAGCTTCTGCATCCCTCACTGCCCCGTCTACCTCCCAAGTGTCGGGAGGTCAGCTGCATACCGGCAGTGTTGTGAGCACCACCTGGCGTGGAAGGGGACAGTGGCCCGCTCAGTGCTCATTGGTGCTGGGTTGTGGGACACTGTGCCTGGTGCATTTGCTGGGATCTGTGGAGAAGGCCTCTTCCTGGCGCTGCCTGCAGCCGCTCTGGAGCAGGCCTGAACGGGGAGGGCCTGAAGTGTGGGTCCATCCCGGGAGTCCACGCTCCACCAACCTCACTTGCCCCCAGGTCTTTGGAGTGGCCTTCTATGAAGTCAGGTGTTTGAGGGTCTCATCCTTGGGACTAGGGGATCTGGGTTCAAGTCCCAGCCCTGCTTTGCTCCTGCACCACCGAGGGTGAGTTATGACCCTCAGTTTTCTCATGTGTAAAATGGGCAGAATAACTGACCTCACAGGGAAGCCTGGGGAGGAGACAGAGGCCTTGAAGAGAGGCAGTCCCAGGTGATCAGAGAAGGAAGAAGCCCACCAGTCCCCGCACTGCTCGGGGGTCAGTGGGTTGAGAGCAAAAGGATGGATCTGCTCGAACCCCAGGCCTCTTCTCCATCTGAGCAACTTTGAGCAAGCGATATCATCCTCCCAGGACTGACTCCCCATCTCCAAAGTGCACGCAGTCACCCCTGACTTTGGGGGTGGTTGTGTGGGTTCAGTTGAGGGTGATCTAATTTAAACACTGAGAACTTATAGCACTGAAGTGACCTAGAAGCGAAATGGGCTGTAGTTCCAGAAGAGGGCGGCTGCTTTAGAGGGACAGGCAGCGTCTCCTCATGTTAACCATGGAGGCGCCTGGAGACCCACAGCTCTACCCCGGGGTGCACACTGGAGAGCCGGACGCCGTGACCTCAAAACCCAGTTCACAGCAGACAACAACCCAGCAGCACCGTGCTCTGGATAAACAAGATGTGGCCGTCCTGCAGTGGAATGCTGTCACCTCAGCCACCCGGTGAAGCTGGGAAGCATCAAGCCGAGCAAAAGAATTTCATCACGGAGGGCCACATGCTGTATGGTTCCATTTCTATGAAATGTCCAGAGTGGGCAAAGCCACAGGATCACAGTAGGCCAACGGCTCTCCAGGGCAAAGGGGAGACTGGGGCAGGTGCAGACTACTTAGCACAAGGGGTTTCCTTTGGGTAAATATTCCAAGTTGATTGTGGTTAAAAAAAAAAAAACATGGAGTTGTACACTTTTAATGTATAAATTTATATACTTTAAACTGCATAAATTTACAATAGAGCTGTCTTTTTTAAAATAGAGCCATACCTAATAATTTTCAAATAAGGCATTCTAGGCAAAACCGTGGTTGCATAAGCAATTTTTCTGATTATATCCTAGTGAAGATGAGAGCAGATTCCTATTAAATGTACACAAATAACCACACAAATCCATCCCAAGCAAGGAGACTCAGGAGAGGTTCTGGTCAAGATTAAAAGCCAAGTCAAATACAATCCCTATCCAAGCTGGTCCTTCTTTGGTGCCGGCATATTCTGGAATAAACTGACCCTCTGCTTGAGAACAGGTCACGGGATTCTGTGAGGCCAGGAGTAATTTCATAATAATTCTAAGATGTTATCAACATGCGGAGCATTCATGGTTGTTCTCTTCAAATGCATCCATAAATAAATATTTAAAAACTGAATTCTCAATTTCAGTTTCCCATGTAGAAAGCATTAATAGTCATAATCCAAAAGTCAAAAGTTCCCTGAGTCCTCCATAAATTTCAAATGCAACCGTATTTCAAAATTTTAAAACTCTGAGAAAGGTCACTTTAGGACAAAACTACTGTTTGGTTTGTCCTTGAAGACCAGAAGCACATACGCAGTTGTATTGGTATCACCAATGTCTAGTACAGTCAGAACCACTACATCAGTTATTATTTTGATCAAAGTAAACCCTTTTTCCTAGAGCAAACTGCAGGGAGGGTTCTCTTTGTGGAGAACTGCCACCCCATGCCAGCATTTCAGCAGCCCGACAGAGCTGGTCATTTCCCTGAACCTTCTAACTCCACGTTCCTACCCGCCCTATAGAACCTCTAAAAGTAGCAAAACCCCACACGTTCATGAACATGACCCAAAGCGTACACACATAAGGAGCAACTGCCTACAGACTCCAGTCTATGCTTAATAATTGATGCTTCGGTATGCATCTTACCAAGGAATGGTCTGGGCATCTGATGACGATCCATTAATCAATGCACTTTAATATCAGTCCAAGATTTAAATTGCTTCAAGATGTTAGAAATTATCTTCAAGCCAACACGTCATGAAATGTATTTTCTATGGAAATATGGGGCTTCTCAGGATAATGAGTCAGTTTAGTTGGAAACAAATTTATTTTTTGTAGCTTTAAACATTAACTGATTAATGTCATTATTTGATCAGCAAATATGAGTAAGTTTAGGAAAAAGCACACATAGTAGAATGAAATATTGCTCATATTATTTATAGCATTAATTAGAGAAGACATTGCTGTTTTTATCATATCCAAACCAGTCAACTAATCTCATTTACCAAAGATTTACCTTAATTATGTGGATACCTAAAGTACTTCTAAGTTAGCTTTGTTGATACATTTAAAGTATCAGAAGGTTAATGTCCTTGTTTTCTGACAATTTTAGGAAATTTAATTTCTGTGTTTATCCCTACACACCAATCAGAAGATAACCTCCTTAATTTAAAAGGCTTTTAAATGTATATTATTCATAACCTCTGGACACTAGAGAACAGTAAATACACAATGGAAGGGGCAGCTTGGGGTAAGCCGAGTGACAGAGCATTGGCGCATGAAGACCTGGGTTCCGTTCTCAGCACCGAAAACACACCCCCCCAAAAGGTAAATGTCTTTCTGAATAAATGTCAATGTCCACAGACACCTGGACATGTCTCCCATAGAGAGCTGACAGATTCTTCTTTACATTTTATCCACTCTTCACAAAAACACCCAGGTCCAAATACCAAAGAGCTGTCATTCATCCCGGGGGGCATAAACCTCTTATTTGAATTGTTCAACATTGACAAGTGGACAGGCAGGACTGTTCAGAGGTGAGCTCTGCTCCCAGTAGTAGCCTCTAGTCCGGGCTGCCGAGGCCCTGGGGCTTATTCATCCCGTGCGTGCAGAGTGCTGTTTCCTGGCGCATCCCAGCACCAAGAGTTGGGCGTGCGCAGGCGAAACCTCCAACTCCCTCCCTCCTGGGTCAGGGTGTTTCTGGGACATGGCCAACACTGTCCCTGCAGTCTCCGGGGGGCTAAGTCAAGGTTACCCTTGGTGAGACTTTGCTTGGATCAAGCCTCTGCTTGACCTCTTCCTTCCCTAATCCAAGATGGCCACTCTCCTACCAGGTTTTTGCGAACTCACTTCCCATAATCCCTTTCCCACAAATCCTTATCCCAGGAGCTGCTCTGGGGAACCCCACCCAGGGTCGTACCTCACAAACCTTCATCTTTAATAACAGGACCCTGGGTGTGTTTGTGGGAACAATATTGTGATACCGCGATTAGGAATTAGGAGCTCTGTGGTCTCCGTCCCCAGGTGCTGACACAGAGCTCCTAATTCCTTGGGGGTTAGGGGCACCTTTTATTCTACTGAGGTGACTCTTGGGCAGGATGGGCAAGTCACCAGAAAGACCAAGCCCTGACAGCAGCTTAGAGCTTTCAGCACCAGCACATTCTCCGGCAAGGGGAGAGGAGCTGGGGGTTGGGTACTGCACTAACCCCACTGATCTTTGGAGGCTGTAAGAACAGATCGTACAGCCCCTCTCTATATATGTTTTTATGATAGAGTTTAATTTATAGATTAGGCACAGGAAAATTAACAATAATAAGAAAACAATAATCATAGCAATATATTTTAATAAAATTACTCAGAACATATTATTTATTTCTTGGATTTTTCACTCAGTATTCTCAGAACATGGTTGGTGTGGAGAGGACAATGACAGAAAGCAAAACCAGGGTGGGGAACTGTGGTACGGCTCATGCCTTCCCCATGAGGCCACTATAAAAACCTCTGAAAGCCAGAGTTCAGAGTTCAGCCTCCTGGTGGGGAACGACCCCTGTGCCAGGAGGCTGGCGCACCCTGAGGCCACAGGGACCCAGGCATCTGTGCCCAGGTCTTCCTAGGCCTCTCCCTGGGCACCTCCTTACCTGCTCATCTGCTCTGCCACGTGGCCCTTAGCAACATATAAACCAGGAAATAAAGGGGCTTGTCTGAGTTCTGTGAACCACTCTCACAAATTAATTGACCCCAGAAGGAGGTTCTGGGAACCTCTGCTTTGCAGCCATGTTGGACACAAGTCGTGGGCAACCTACTGTGTGGGGTTGGCATCTGAAGTGAGCCTTCTTGTAGGACTGAGCACTCACCCATGGGACCTGGTGCTGTCTTCAGGTAGATAGTGTGAGAATTAAATTAAACGGTAGGAAAGTGTCAGTTGGCCTTCCATCGCTGTGCAAAACACCTGAGATCAACAACTTAAAAGTAGGAAAGACTTATTTCAGCTCGTGGTTTCAGAGGTTTCGCTTCATGGCTGCTTGGCCCCATTGCTTTGGGCCTGCAGGGAGGTGAGGATCACAGTGGGGATCCTGGGCTGGAGCACAGCTGCCGGCACCATGATGGCTAGGAAGCCAGAGAAAGACCCAACTTCCTTCCACTAGGCCCCACCTGCTAAAAGGTCCAGCAGCTCCCAGTGGGGCCATCAGCTGGGGACCAAGACTTCAACATATGAGCTTTTTGGGGACTTCCAAACAACAGAGGCCCAGCAGGTATCGCAGAATTATTTGGTTGGGGGAAAACCCTCACACATCTGGTTACAGATGTTCTGTATTGAGTGTCGAGAGAATAGTAGGGAAAAAAATCAAACTAATTGGTACGCTGTACGTGACTGTGCGTAGGAGGAGCCGACATTACTCAACTGCACTTGCACGCAGGGGTGGTGCCAGGTTTAGAAGTTCTGGACGTTTAAACATACGTGAAAATTCTAGGAAGGCCCCCAAGCGAATGCCCTTTTGTTCCTGCCCCTCTCTCCTCCGTCAGAGAAGACACAGGGGCTGGTGCCCCAGCGGCCATTTCCAACGCTGACCTGAAGATGGACACTGAGCCTCAGGGGTGGTAGAGTGAGCCCATTTCAACTCTGGCTATTGAGGCATTTGCATTACATGTGGCAGCACTTCTTAATGGACGCTGGCTCAAGTCCAGGTTGCTCTGATGCCAAAGTCACATATGCAACCGTAAGCAGCCCTGAACTCAGGAAAGGTCTGCATCTGTTTTTCTAATGTAGTCCTCCTTAGAGCGTTGAAACCTGAAGCCAAAGTGCTGGACTGAACTGAAAAGAACCATTTGCGGAGGTGTTTGCGGGTCTGAGGTGTATTCCTCACACTGGGGCCCTCTAGAAATCCTCGCCCAGTCACCTAGGATGCGGAACATTTCTCAGGTGACACTGGCCACCGCCCTACAACTCGGCAGCCCTGATGAGAGTCACAGAGTGAAACTAGAATGACTCTAAACCCTGAGCCCACTGAGCCGTGGAAGCCACTGAGTACACACCTTTGAACAAGAAGGTGCAGCCTAGCCAGTCCACACCCGCAGGCTGGAGACTGCATCACAGACAGAACACAGCATTTCCAAGCCGGGCTTCACCCCTTCCCGGAAGCAGAGAGCCCTGTGAGACTCTCGTTTTGGATAAGAGAGTGGTAAGAGCTTCCAGGAGTGAGCACTTGCCCAATTACCCCATTCGAGGGGAGCTTCCTGTGTTCTTCTAAAACCTAATAATAGAAAGACTTCCCATTTGTGAAAGGTACTGAATCAGGTCAGGGACAGGCTGAAATGCATATGGGTGCAGATCAGGACCTGTATAATTCCTGAATTCTGACCCACGATCTGCAGCTACCGGCCTGGAACCCACCCATCCTCTACAGTAAGCAGCCCAGAATGACGGCCTGTTAGAAGTCAGACTTGTAGGAAACCAGACCACGGTCTCTAGAGCATTCCAGGAGGCCAGGCAATCACCTCTATACCAGTCTGTCCACCAGGATGTGAATAATAACTGACAGTTTCCCTACCTTTGTTCCTACGGCCATGACAGGAGGAATTGGAGGACGTTAAATGTCCTTCCCTTACTGAGGACAGAAGAGGCTCTGCTCCGTCTTGGTCTGTCCCCACCTTCCCCATGCCAGGCACACCTGCAGCTGCCTTTTACCCACCATCCAGCCTGTCCCCTGCTCTGGCTGCCCTTGAGACTCTACAAAACAGAGCGGGTGGGTTGGCTGCCTCTCTTGTTAAAAATCCCTGGACACATAGCTCGTTCTCACTTGGCTGGCCTTGCTTATTCTCACGGGAGAGAGGAATGGATTCGCGTTCATACTCTGTCACTCACTGCCCTGTGACTCCAAGTGCGTGACTTGGTTTTGCTCACGCTCAGGGTTCTCATCTGCAAAATGGTCAGCAGCATTACCACGCAGAGTCCCTGTAGTGATCCAAATCAGGGGCTGGAACCTTCTTCACGGAGCCAGCAGTGAACTAGCAAGTGGCCAGCCAGGAGGGGCCCTTCTGCTTTATTAAATCTGCCTTCTGGAAGTCAGTGCCATGGTCTTCACTTTTTTCTGTGTTTAGATATTCTGGGTAAATTTTTTTTTCATTTACATAGCACTTTGCAGTTTGCAGAGGACTTGCACATTGTTGAACTTACACGTATTGAACTTGTTCCTCCCAGCACCTCCTTAGAGGAGCCAGGAGGTTATTCTCCACCTGATACGTAAGAGAGCAGGAGCTGAGGTTAAGAAGATGGTGAACTCATGGCCCACTGGTGAGGGATGTGCAGCTGGGGCCTGCCCGGCTCCGCCTCTACGCTGACCCCTTTGGCATGGAGGAGGGAACCCAGACACTCGCTTGGCTCCCAGGGCATCTGCTCAGCATTCACGGCTTCTGGATAGGGGCGTATGGATGCTCAGCTCTTCAGAGCAGCCTCCCTTGGCGGTGCGGCCCGCTCCTGGTCTTCCTCCTCCTGCCTTCTGACCTCAGAGCTTCTCTCTGGCTGGCCAGTGTTGCTGAAGCTTCCTCAGTGCCGCAGGGCTCCTGCAGAGTCGAGAGGGGATGTGGAGCTCTTCATGATGTGAGACTCCAGGTGCCACAGGGACGCGCACATCCTCCCCTGCTGGCCTCCTCTGCGCCCTCCCGAGAGGCTGGGCGAGGCTCCAGGCAGGAGCCAGTGATGTGGGACAGGAGTCGAGGCCTCTTGACAGAGAGCTCAGCCAATGGCTTCTCTGGTCACCATCCAAACCTTTACCCACCAGGATGGCAGAAGATTCAGAAGTGCTGACTCTCATGTGCCAGGAAGAGGGGATCCAAGTGGGGCCTGCCTGTCCCGAAGCACTGGACCTGCCCAGGCCTCAATGAGGGACTCCGAATCCAGAAAGAGCAGGGTCTCCTGCCCTTAGAGTGCAGCAACCCACCTGCAGGGAAAGTGTGAACCAATGATGATCTGGGGTTCGGTCCTCAGGAGGTGGTAGATGAGCCAGGAAAGGGGACGCAATGTCAGGCCTTGACCCCGAAGAGGCCAAGCATCTGCTAATGCCCGGCATCCTTTAGAGGCGAGACGTGAAGGCACCTACTCAGAAGGACCCCAATTGCTCCAGTGACCTCGTGGCATTATTGTAACTCCTTCCAGGAAAGACATCTTGTCCTATTGTAAGCGAGGTGCTGCGGAACCTCTGAACTGTAGGTTTCCCACACAACAAGCTTTGTGCTAAAAACCTTGTTGAGCTTGACCCCACTCTGATAAGCACTGGGGACTCTCAGGTGGAAAAGTCCCCAGCCCTGGGAGAGGGAGGTGACAACAGAGACCTGCAGATGCACTTGGGTGGGTGTCCAGAGGCGGGTCAGCTCTCCCTGAGGACCATGGGTAGTGTCAGGCCAAAAGGTGCCTTTTCCCTAGATGGGAGGCATTTCCTTGGCAGGCAGGGGAGGGTAAGAGCTGACTGACTTCTCCAGGGAGGAGGGACATGGTGGCAAAGGGGCACAGGGGTAGGGGTGGCAGAGAGGGACACAGATGCATCATGTCCGAGGAGCACAAGTTGGCCCTATAGTAGAGGGGAAACCCCATGGGCGGAGGCAGAGGATGCCAAGAGGAGAGCAGAGCAAGACGGAGCCAGCAGTACTGCCTGGCGAGGCCTCAGTTACCCCACCGGAGCGCCAGGCCAGGCAGCAAGCAGTGAGGCCCCAGGGACGCAGAGGGAGCAGGAGTAGAGCTTTTTGCTGAGATGTAATCAGCCATCCAGAGTGGTTACGCCTCTCAAAATAGGCACGTTAAAAAGCTTCTTTCTAATAAATGGAGTGGAAAAAATGTTTAGTTCTTAAGAAAGGAGGGTAGATAGGCTTTTAAAAAGTCAAGCCACTGCAGAAAGGCCCCTCCAATTTAATTGCAAACAGATCTGGCAAATCTGGTGGCTTTGCCATCCCCGAACACATGTCAGCTTGTCCTGTGCCGCTCCCAGGACAGCGGGAAAGACTGGGGACACTGGTGTCCTTCTTTCTGTCTGACAGGGAGCAAGTAGGCCTGCGGACAGCCAGGAGCTCTCTGCAGCTTTCACCTCTATCGAGAAGCAGAAATTCCGAGAGGCTATAACTCTGTGAAAGGATGGATAATTGACACGTTCAGAAGATGGGTATTTGGAGCAGAAAAATATTCACCAAGAAGCATTTTGCCTAACCATATGCCTTGGTTTGAGGTCCCCCCAAAGTCAAGTCCCAGAACAGAAGTTCGGTGCTGTGTGCAGGGTGGTCCCAGGAAGCAGGAAAGGAGAAGCCAAGATAAGGCTGCTCTCAGCAGTGGTGGCTCGAGATGCTGGGATTTCTGAGAAGAGTCCAGATGCCCTGCTGTCCTCCAGGTGAAGGACAGGAGGCAGGGGCTTTGGTCCCCTGCTCCTTTCCTATTGGGCACGTGCTGTCCCTGGAGGAGTGAAACCCCTGCGCATTCAGGGCGTTCTTGTGTGAGGCCCCGGTGGGCTCCTGGGAACCAGGAAAGGGCCTGGGAGAGCAAGGCAGAGGATGAGGCCAATACGGCCGGCAGGAAGCAAGAGGTTGGATCAGAGGTGGACCACGGGAGGCGGAGACAGTCCCCATCAGCACCTGCAGCACTCGGAGGGAGGCAGCTTTGTAAGGCGGCCCAGGAAGATGCTCCATGTGTGCAGCTGAAGAGATGTCACACATTCATCAGTTCAACACCTGGACTCTGGAGACCGGTGTCTCAGTCAGCTTTTTTGCTGATGTGACTAAAAGGATCGACCAGCACAATCCTAGAGGAGGAAGAGTTTATTTGAGGGCTCACAGTTTTGGAGGTTTTAGTCCTTAGGAGGCCAGCTCCATTCCTTGGGGCTTGAGGTGAGGCAGAACATCATGGTGGGAGAGGGTGGTGGAGGGAAGCAGCTCCCATCATCAGGAAGCAGAGAGAGACTCACTCACCAGATACAGATATATATATACCCAAAGCCACACCCAATTCCCACCTCCTCCAGCCACACCCACCACTTCAGTTACCACTCAGTAATCCCATTAGGGAATAATTCACTGATTAAGACTCTCACAACCCAATCATTTCTCCTCTGAACCTTCTTGCATTGTCTCACCCATGAGCTTTTGGGGGACACCTCACATCCCAACCGGAACAACCTCATCTCCCAGCTGCACCGTTGATTATAAGAAATTCCAACCTCCAGTAACAGGAGGCCAAGAGGTGAACAGGTGATCGGGCTGAGCACTCAGTTCACTGACTCATTTAACAAGTATTTATTGAACACCTACTGTTGACAGGGCACTGTCCTAGCCAGAAAGGAAGCAGGGAACGTCTCTGGCCTCACGGATGTGGCATTTTGGAGGTGTTCTTAGAGTTTCCCCTGGATACTTCAGCCTCAGTGGGCTTGCTGGAGATGAGTAACAGATGGAGCCATGGGGTTACAGATGGAGGGAATCTTTGTTAAATATGGGGATGTGCTCAACCACAGAGGATGCCTGGAGAAAAGTCTACAGGATGTAAACATCTCCATCCAAAAGAGCGGCTTTCTGGAGGGAGAGTAGAGGCTGACGGTAAACCTTAGGCCTTTGCAAAGTCTGGCAAGGTTGGTGGGTCCCCATGTTGTTCACACACAAGACTTAAATTCTTCTACAAATGTGTACATGTGGTTGAGCAGCAAGGAGGCCCCAGAGCCAAGGATGAGTGACCCTCCTCCAGCTCATGGCTTCTGCACATGAGAAGGGGACTTGGCAGCAGCCGGAAGAATGATATTGGTGAGAAAAGTGCATAGAAGCGTCATTGGGAAGCTCCAGTGCTGGCAAGACTCCATACAGGTCTAAGACAGGTGGCCGTCGTATGGGACAGTGATGTGCCAAGTCATGTCTTCCAGGGCCTGCTCTTGGGGAGTCCAGGTTGGCAGTCCCCATAGAGATGTCAGGTCTCAAGTCCAACACGGCTAACTCACCCAGTGGTAGCAATGAAGTATGGAAGCTAGCCAGGGACTCCAGTGCTCCCAAGGGGGTCCTTTTCCTCCCTGGAGAGAAGTCTACAGGATGTAAACATCTCCATCCAAAAGAGCGGCTTTCTGGAGGGGCCAAGACCAGAACTCTTGAAGGCCTCAAAATCAGCCAGGCTGCCATGGATCTTCCCAGTCCATCTCACCCGAACTTGGGGCCACTTTCCTTTAGCTGAGCTGATGAAACCACTGACTTTGGCCAAACAAACCCGATGCTGTTGCCGTGTCCCAGGGCTTGTCTCCGCAAGACACTCCTACACTCTTACAGTCCTCCGCCAAAAACCACACTACCTCCTCCTTGGACTGGAGAGAGGGGGACAGAATTCATCATTTGCTCAGAAGAGGAGCAGATGTTCCCATTTTATTAATTGGTTGCACTTCTTTTTTTTCCTGGAGGTGGGAGGATGGATAATTGCTTTGCTAGCAAAGGAGAAGCACAGGGGACTCCTGTCCTAAAGGCTGTGATTCTGCCCATCAGCAGGAACAGGGGCTTTTTTTCATGTATTTATTTTTTTAAATTTTTTATTTATGTTAATTAGTTATACATGACAGCAGAATGAATTTTGATACATCATCTATAATGGAGTATGATTCTCATCCTTCTGGAGCTTTTATAGAGGTGATTCAGAGAGAATAAGATCAGGGAGGAGAAGTTTAGGGAAAAGAAGGTCAGAGAGAAGATCAGGGAAAAGATTGCGAAAAAGAAAAAACCACATAAGTTTCAAAGCGACAAGGGATATATAGTCAAAGCATCCAGTGAACCCGTTACATTTTCCCACTGTCAATTTCTAGCTTCAATTTCTATGGAAAGTGGGTGGCAACATCTCCAAGCAAGGGGTGGGGGCAAAGCGTGGGCAAGCAACCCGAAGCCCTGTTCTCTACCAGGTGGGACTTGGACAGTTGTGGGAATCGGTTGCACTTCTGTGGATAAGCATGGTGTTTTTCTGTAAGTTGGAAAGAGATTGGAGGTTGTGCCAATCTTCCCAAATGATGCCTCTCAGTACAGGAGTACCGAGGGTTAGTCCTATGTGGGACAACCAAGCAGAGAGCATAACTAGGGAAGTCTTATAGTCCTTGTCTTTTCAGTCCCATGGGCCATGTCACGTAAGGTTTCCTACCCCAGAGAAGTGACATTCTTCTGGAGCAGGAGGTACCTCCTGCAGGAAAGAAAACAGTAACTCTGTACGTGAAGAAATCACGCGTTCTGCGCTCTTGCGGGGATGCGGCAATCTACTGGAAAATTAACGGGATCAGATTACACGTGTAAATGACTATCCATCAGCCCACGGAGCATGAATGCTGGAGGCTGGTTTATATTCCTCTTCCTGACGTGAGTTCTGTATTTAGCATTTGCCAGGTGATAGGAAAATAGTTGTGGGGGAGAGCAATGGGAGGCTCTTCCCGGGGCCTCCTTCATGGGCCTCACCTGCCAGTTCCCAGCTGCAGTCCTTGGAGTGGCTCCCCCAAAGCCTAAAGACCTCGGGAAAGCTGACATGGTAGCAGACAGGTCAACAAGAGTGGTTTCTCCAGCTGCCTGTGCACTGCCCTGTCTTCCCTTTGGTCCCGGGGCCAGGCTGTGATCCCTGAGCAGAGGCTCCATCTTGCTCTCCTCCACGTAGACTCAAGAGCAGAGGTGGCAACACGCAGAGATGCAACTGCTAGGCCTGTGATTTGTGAGCTCTTTCGTGGAGTCGTGGAGCCTCATTTTCTTCACAGTTTAAAGAGAGCTTTGAATTAGGATTTCCCAATCCCCATGTTCCAGTAGAGATCACTCTTCAGGAAGAGTGGGGTCTGAGCCAGCCCAGGACACTCTGTCCCAAAGGCCGTGGTTAAGCAGCCCACACAGGCTCACACTGAGGAAACTGAGTGGGGGCTGCCTGTCCCCCTGCAGGGAGGGACACAGGAGCCCATAGACCCAGGGGGGACTCCCAGTGGGCTGTGCATCCCAGAGGAGACTGGGGAGTCCCTTGGAGAGAAGGAGAATCAGGAACGCCTGGGCCTTGTTGGACGCTACCTTTCCACACTGCCACGGTCCTCGACAGCACCTAGGCTGTGGTGGCCCCTCAAGAACCTGCTGTGTCCACCAGTTTCTCAGGCCACCCAGTGGTTTTACAGGAGGAGGTGCCAGCTGGCTTTTATTCAAGCTGAGACTTGGGACAGGAGCAGCAAGCAGGTAAGCCTGGCAGGAGCAGAAGGAAATTGCCAGATTTACCAGAAATCCCAAGTCCTAACTCAAATGCAGCCGGGATACCAGATCTGTTGGTTTCTCCAGAAAAGCCAGAAATCAGGATTTTTATATGCTGGTCACTAATTAAAAAAAAAAAAAAATCGGGGCCAGATTCAGTGTGTAAACATGGGTTGATCATACTGGGTAGAGACGAGGCAGGAATTAACAGCTGGGCATGAGACACAGGGTTATGGAGGATGGAAGGAATTTGATTGGTACCGGGACTTTGCTTGTCAGGGTAGTTTTATTTGAGGGGTGTACATAGGATCATCCTCATGATAGAGATTAGAACTCTCAATTGAAAAGGAGAGAAAAGCAACTGAAATGAGCTTCAGATACAAGAAATTCATTGACGAATGTTACTGACATTTCAAGCAGTATCTGGACATGGGGTGTGACTGGATATGGGAGTAGAGGATGTCATTGGATACCTCTCTCTGCACTTGCCTCTGGCTCCCTTGGAGGCTGCTGCATTGTGGGTGGGTTCTCAAAACAGAGTTTTAGAGAGAAGTCACAGCAGCAGCAGATTTTCATAAGCTCCGTGAGGACAAGGATTCTTGCTGCTTTGTTAACCGCTGTGTCACTGGTGCCATGTGGTTTAATGAGTGGGCACTGGCCTGGGACCAGGAGCCTGGGAATCCAGTCACTGCTGCATGGAGCTCTTATAAGTGACTTGATAAAAGCACCGTAGTGATACGGTCTCTATCTCCCTTCAAGTGCTGAGTCTTTCAATCTGATTAATAAGACTCCACAAGCCCCCCGGGGGAATTCGCCTCCCTCCCTGTGGGGTGCGCCTTCTGCCTGCACACCGTGTGTGGCGGTTGTCTGTCTGTACTGAGCTCCCGTGAACGGCACTCTCTAGAACAGGATGGCCTCATCTTGGTTCCATAGCAGCAGCAACCATGGGCAGATGGTCCTCTACTTTTCTGTCTGCTGGGCCCTTATGGTCTGGGGAAAATCTTTCCCCCTTTGATATTTGATGGCCCTAAAGGAAATGCTGTGTTGAGGGAGAGGGCAGCAGGCACTCGGGGACTACTGGGTGTAAAGGGAACAGGCTCAGATGACATTTCCTAGGTTTTGGTCCTTCTGTGACTTCAGCTCACAGAGGCATCTTCTTTGCTGTTTTCCAAATCCCATCAATCCGTTCACCAGCCTTTGCGTGGCTGGCTGAGTGTCCTGAAATCTGTGTCTGAAAAAATGAGAGGACAAGAAGAAACCCTTGAACCCGTAACCGTGCATTTCTGTCGTTAGACTCCAGCTGCGGGCTTCTCCTCTAATGAAGAGCCTCTGTGCAAAGCTCTACTTTGCAATGTCAAGATGACCTGCTCAGGGCAGGGGGTTGGACAGGGCTTTCACGGAGGGTCTGGTGAAGAAGAAAAGCTCAGCCTGAAGCAGAGCAGGTGGGTGGGCCTCCGCTCTGCACTGCTGGCTTCTCTCTTCCTGGCATTGAACTTCACCAGTGGTGGATCAGGTTTAGAGACCTGCTCCTCATGATCCTCATGGGAGTGCGAGGCCTTGTTCAGAGGTGCCTGGAGCAGACATTCCAGGGCAGGGGGATCTGGAATAGCTTCTGCTTTGGGACCAGTAGGGCCCAGGTGGGCAGAGGACAGTCCAGGTGCCCTGTGTATTGGCAGCAAAGAGCCAAGGTCTGGGGAGGGTGGCGTCAGTGTGCCGGGCTCGGCTGCCGACAGGACCGAGCCCTCTCGTGCAGGAGAGTGACTGTTGCCAGTACCCAGAGGACACCCCCACGCCTGGCCTGGCCTCCAGTGAGTCCGTCACAGCACAGTTCCATTGTCCCCAGCCCTTGGGTCGGGTGCAGAGTGTATGACCAAAGACCTGAGCACCTTTTGACATCACCCCAAATTCCTGCCTCCCTCTTCCTGCGGAAGCCCCTCCACCAGCTCCCAGGCACCCCTCACCTGTTCCGTCTGCTCCTGAGCTCTCCCCACATCCAGTCTTCCCTTCCTCCCACGCTAACTAGGGCTGTGTCCACAGGACCCCCGACCACATGTCTGTACCTGCAGCTTTTGCCACTTGTGACGCAAACCTCCTTGAGGAGCAGGGATGTTGAGTTGGAATCTGGACTCACCCCTCAGCAAGTCAGAGGTGCTGCTCTCTGTGAGCCCGAACATGTCCATCTTCTACCTGGGACACTGCTGCTCATTTTCCTGGACCATTGAGCACACGAATGTCAACAAAGTGCTTGGCAAACAACACGTTGACTGCTGTGGTGAGTCTTTTCCTGAGAAAACTCCATCCAGAAAGTCCATCCGTGTTGATGTGACACTGACTACAGTGCTCGTGTCCGTGACGGTGAGGCCAGAATTAACTGCGCCTTCGCATCCCAGCCCTGTTGTGTCACCAGCTCCCTTCAGGTCCCCACACAGGGAACTGTTGGCATCTTCCATCCCTCCCGCCAGCTTCCCAGGAGCTCCTGTCTGTGCCCGTGTCCTTTCGGATTTGCCTTGGTGCCCACTGGAACTGCACACTGTCACTGACGTCTTGTGCAGGAGCTACGGGAGAAAACAGGGGACCTCACTGGGATTCATGCCTTCACCCTGCCTGCACCCACGGGCTGCCTGCACCCCTACAAGGACCCGAAGAGTCCCCTGCTGTGTGGCCTTTTCAGTTCAGGGAGACCAAGCTCTGTCCTGAGAAACAGGAGGAGGTGGGGCAGTAGGGCCAGGTGGGTTCCCCTCATGTCACGTGGGCAACCTGACCATGGGTTCCATCGGGAAACCAGCAAACTTCAGGCACTGAGTCTCGCCTGAAGGTTGTTCATGGCTGTTCAGAGCTTGGAGCTTTGGTCATCTCCAGCAGCCAGCACAGTGGCCCCGGGCCTGGGGAAGGGAGGCCCCCTGGGGCTGGCTGCACACACGTCTCCCAACAGACTCATCCCTGCCTCCTTGAGGTGAACGGGGCGGCCCAAGCAGCTCTCGCGATGGAATGCGAGTGTACCACGGAAGTTCTTAGGATTCAAGTTGTGTGTGTCTGAATGTTCCCTCTGCCCCAGAAAATGTCTCCATTTTTTTCCTTCTCTTTTGGATCCTGGAAATATGTCCAAACTTCCATCCTGTCTGAGTAATTGGAAAGTGTTCAAAGTCTGCTCCTGTTGTCTAAAGAGAGGCCATAGAACATTCTCAGGAAATACTGGACAGAGCTGGTCAGGGGTACATGCCTGGAATGGCTCAGACTTGGGCCCGAGGCCTGGATCCTCACTCTGGGCTAATGAGGCAAATTACTTCATAGTTAAGGGATGCCATGTGCTCCTCTTTAAAATGAAATAAATATAGTTTCAAAATTTTTATTCTCTAAAATTGTCCTCTGAAGATCCATTTTTTAATTCTGATGAAGTTCAATTTATCAATATGCTATTTCATAGAGCAGGCTTTTGGTGTTGTACCTAAGAAATATTTGCCTAACCCAAGGTCACAAGTATTTTTCCCTGTTTTCTACAAGTCTTATGTTTTAGATTTTAAACTCGGGTCCATGGTCCATTGCTGGGAGCAAGTCTCTGCAAGAAATCTGATGGAGGATTTATGTTCAGATTATACAAAGAATTCTAAGAACTCAACAATAAAAAACAAAAAGCTCAATTAAATAATGGACAACAAATTTCGAACAAACTTTGCCAAAGAAGATATATGGAGGGAAAATAAACACATGAAAATAGAATCAATACCACGAGTCAATAGGAAAAGGCAAATTAAAGCCACAATGAATTGCCATGGCACACCTACAAGAATGACTACAATTAAAAACAAAAAAATTAACCAACTGTTACCAAGCGTTGGTAAGGATGCAGAGGAAGTAGGATTCTCATATTCTAATCATGATGATGTAAATGGTCTGATCATTTTGGAGGGGAGTTTGGTGGATTCTTTAAAGTTAAACGTGGACCTGTTACATAGTCCAGCACATGTAAAGGCTTTACCTGTACAGAGTACAATAGCCCCAAACTGGAAAGGACCCAAAGCTTCATCGACGAGTGGATAGATTAAAATACTGGGGTACATCCATGCTACGTAATACACTCAGTAATAAGAAGGAGTGAGCTATTGATACTTACAGTGAGTGGACCTCAAAGTCATTACATGAGTGAAAAAAGTCAAGATCACAAAGTTAGGCGGGTCTCATTCTCTTTCTACACCATCTGCGATGATATGCAGAGGCTTGGTAAGTGCTGGCACACCACAGCTTGTCCTTTGGGAACGCTGGCTGTGGGACTCATTCACCACATGGAGAGGCCACAGGGAGAACAGAGACCCCCTGTCCAGCAGTCCACTTGAGCTCTGAGCCAGCAGCCAGCATCAGCTGCCATCTTGGATGTTTCTGTGCAGCAGAGCCCAATGGCTAAAGCCCAAGCATCATCCAATGGAGCAGAGGAACTTCCTAGCTGATCCAGTCAAGCTGTGAAGTCATGAGGGAAAATAACACTGCTGTTGCTGTGAGCTGGCAAGTTTCGTGCTGGGCCGTTTCAGAGCCATGGCTCACCCTTTAAGTGCCTGGCATTTTGAAACCTGCATCCTAGTAGCTTTGAGACGCTGGTATAAACAAGGCCAATTTGTAGTTCCTGCAAATATCCTGAGGTTGTTCTTCATAGGATTGATTTGGACCAAGTGTCCATCTGTGAACTAGTGTGACAATGGCCAAGGAGGGTGTCTGAGAACATCAGAGTCAGGTGTCCAGCTCTGGACCTGTCAGGTCCCAAGCAGTGCTGGCCAGTGAGCAGGGAGAGGAGAATCAAAGGGCAGGAAGAAGAAGGGCAAGGGCAGCTCAAAGCAACAGCAGACTGCAGTTAGCAGACTGCAGAGGCTCCGCAGAGGAAGAAGGAGCGGACCTGGGACTCTGGAGGTGTTGCACGACTGCAGAAAGATTTCTAAATTGTGAAGTTTACAGGGGGTAATGTTGCTAAAGCCTTTTAGCCAGTGCCTGGCACACAGTAAGTCCTCAATTGTCTATAGCTATTATCATTTTCTTTTATTAATATTACTAAAGGGTGGATATACAATATGAATGTACATTTCTATGTCTGCAGAAACCAGCCCATATTAAGTTCAGCACTGGCCACCTCACACATAAGTACATCTGACTCTGTCTGAAGGGACTGTCCCTAGTCTACCTGGCCCCAGTATTTTAAGGCACAGAAGTGTCCTGCATGTCTATTTGAGAAGTCATTGTCTTATTAACTTGTAGCCCCAGGGAGTGAGCTCTACTGTGGCTCCTCATTTGGGAGACAAATAACTCAGCCTGACCTTGTCCTGTCTCATTTCAAGGTTTCCATGGAGACCAAGATGAAGACAGAAGGAGCTTCCAAAGCCCCGACACCTTCCCACTGCAGTCTGGGGACAGTGGGGGACTCTTCAGTGAGCTCACAGGCAGGTGGCGTGTGTGTGTGTGTGTGTGTGTGTGTGTGTGTGTGTGTGCATGTTAGAGCTTGACACTCTATGTACAGGTGTGTGAGCACAGGCGTCCCCTCCGCTGTACAGTGGCCTCCGGGAGAGTAGAGTGAGAAGCTGCCACCTGTGCCTGGGGAGACACTGCAGAAATCTCCAGATGCTCCGGACTCCACGAGACTGGCCGAACACAGATCCTTGTCTGAGTGGGGCCTCGCTGCTAAGTTGCAGGGCTACTTGGTGGCTGCATGCTGAGTCTAGACCACGTCCCGGTCCCAGTCATCTGAAAGAGAACGGCTGGGAGCAGGAGCTCAGCTGGCTGTTGAGGCGAAGGCTGCTGTCCCAGGCGGAGGGGCTCCTCGTGGTGTCAGGGACTGGGCCTCGTGGTTCGGGAACAGGAAGCCTCTTGTGTCTCTCATGTACGTTCTCCACCTGGGAATCTGTTCTCACTGTAAAACCTCGGGAGTGCCTTGCTCTTGCTGGGCACCAGGCAGTCTTGTGCATTCTTGGAATTATTTTCCAGACTCTCCATGTGCAGGTTCTGCTGCACTGGGACTCCAAGTCCTAGGTGGCGAGTGGGTGGGGAGAGCAGCAGCCAGGACTCAGTGTGAGACCCCACGAGTCTGTTGCTCTCTGCCGTCTCACCACTGGGTGACTGCAGAACTTAGGCCTCTTCCTGGCTCACACTGTCCACCCATCCCTCTGCTCCCGGACACCCCGGGGCATCTTGTCAGGAATTCTGTTAAATCTAAGTCACGCCATGGCACTCTTCTGCCCCCAGCCCCCAGGGGCTCCCATTTCATGCAGCAAAGTCAAAGACCTCCCCGTGAC
This sequence comes from Sciurus carolinensis, assembly GCF_902686445.1. Classification (NCBI taxonomy): domain Eukaryota; kingdom Metazoa; phylum Chordata; class Mammalia; order Rodentia; family Sciuridae; genus Sciurus; species Sciurus carolinensis. The sequence continues at coordinate 168,933,015 of NC_062217.1, read as the reverse complement.
CAGCAGGGGCTTCGTGGTCTGGTCTCCTCTGCATCACCAGATGGCTGCCCCACACCCTGCCTCTCACTCCTCTGCTCTAGTCTCAAGGATGCCAAACCCACTCCCGCCTCAGGGCCTTCCCTTGCTGTCCCCTCTTCCCAGATGTAAGCATGATCCCTAGACTCAGGAGGGTCCAGCATTAATGGGCTCTTTTTGTGAGGTCATTCCTAAGCCCTATCAAAACCACACCTCCCCTTGCGGTCTCAGGTGCCTCCCTGCTTTGGTCTCCCCAGAAGTGTCTGCTCCATGGCCCCCTATATAATCCCTGCACTTCTCCTGTCCTTCCCCTTCTCCTGGAAAGTAGGCCTGTCTGGTCATGTGTGTATGGGACAGGTGCTGGTGACATCTTTGTTGACTCCATAAGTCGTGCCCAGAATCGCAGGCACAGCTGACATGTCAGCCAACTCTTCTTTATGTCCACCCCGCTTCCAAAACTGCAGGACATGCCGTGTCAGCCAACAGCAGCCAGAGCATGAGCTGTGGGGCGTGGGTCCCTGGCTTCCTTCACCTTCTAAGATGCACCTAAATGCCAGGGTCTTCCAACACCCTGGACCAGAGACCCTAAGGTCCCCCAGGCTCAATGTACCCAAGAACCCAACTACAGAACATCCTTTTAAAATGACCAGACAGGGGCTGGGAGTGTGACTCATTGGTAGAGAGCTCGTCTAGCACGTGTGAAGCACTGGATTCAATCCTCAGCCTCACATAAAGAATAAATAAATAAACAAATAAAATAGATATTTTACTCATCTATAACTAAAAACAGTTTTTTAAGAAAATGACCAGACAGATCCCAAAGAACACAAGGGAGCTTCTGAGGCCAGGGATGAGGTGGCCAGGCAGGTAGTACACATGGAGCACTGCCCTGTGCTCCATGTGCCCAGACTCACCTGCTGCACAGAGGCAATGTCCCTCCAGGGAGATGGATTGGGAAGCCCAACAGTACTGGACGCCATGGGAATCTGTCTGCCTCATATTTGACTTCAAGAAGGAGTCTTTTTTTTAAAGCCTCTCCTAAAATATTGTCACCCTCAGCTGACCCATGGAACTAGAGATCCTATCATTGGTGTGATATGAAATTGTATATTTTAGGAGGCTCAAGGAAAATATCTCACAAAAAGCGAACGCAGGTCCTTCATGCTCCCAGGAACTGGGCAGGCAAACACGGTCTTCCCTGAGGAGGGCACCGTCCAGCAACTGCTCGTTACTCCCAGGAAGAGAGTTCCAGTCGTATCAGCCCACCAGTTTATAAAAAGTTATAAAATCTACAAGAGAACAATCTCTCTGAGTCTGGGTTAGACAAACAAGGAACAATGACAAGAAGTACTGTAATTGCCTTCATAGACAGTAAGCATTGCCGAGGAGACTACGGACAGAAGGACGATGCAGAGACCCACTCCAAAATGACCAAACGCAAGCACGACTTTAGAAATCTAAAATATAGTAATAGAAAATAAGATCCTGGGTTGGGATTGTAGCTCAGTTGTGGGGCGCTTGCCTGGCACGCCGGAGGCACTGGGTTCGATCCTCAGCACCACAAAAAAATAAATAATTATTTTTGATGGGAAGGGTATCATATGGTTCTTACTCTTTGGTTTTCATTTCTCCATCCTACAGGTAAGTGCTGACCACCTCCTTCACTCTAAGCACTATCCTCAGCTCTAGAAAGAGAAGCAACAGGGAGTGGGATTTGGACATGACTCCTGTCCCAACCGGACTTGCTGTCCAGGACTGTGACTTTCAAACAGCACAGTGAGAAATAGATTTTTTTCTTGTGAATCAGTACTCACACCCCACACAATAAATAATGAAAGTTGGATGTATCTTCAGTACACAAAATGTACTCTTCTACTTTCTATTTTATTCATTTTTCCTTAAAGAAAAATGGCAATTGGAACCTGCAAAATGGATTTTGTGACCCATGGCTGCGGGGATCTTTCCCACCATTTGAAAATCATTGATCCAGTGTGGAGGTCTGGAATCCTCCTTGGCCACAGATTCCTCATATCATCAATTGCAGGGTACAAGACAATGTAAAGAGTACTGCCAAACCTATTACATCAAGATGCAATTATAAAAATATTTTCATAAACAAATGTGGGATACAGTAATTGGTCTACTTTGCTATTAATACATGAAATACCAATCTGACAGCTGACTCAGGCTGGCTACACTTTGAAGTAGAAGTGAGCAGAAATGCTATTTTTAGAATTCTGCAACTGTAATGTGCTATAAAAATATCGTGATTATTAGTGGTGACAAAGTCATAGGTACTACTAATAATACTTTGAAGTGTCCCCTAAGGCCATAAATGAAGAATGCTGGACTTCAGAAGCTAATGAAAGCAATTTTCTTCCTTATTCAAATTGGTAGAACCCAAAGACCTCTTGGAGCCCCCATCTAGGGGACCCGCTCCCACCTCAAGTATCTCAAGCCTTCTATGGCAGCAGAATCAAAGGCGCTCATCTCTTGACACTGAGAGGGTCCACAGGGAAGAGGCAGGTAGATTCTGGGTGCTCAGCAGCTGTCAGATCAGTCCCAGGATTCCCCAGTTGCCGGCAGCTGATCTTTCTCCCAAACCTAGAGTCTTCGGGCTCAGACTGAGAAATGCTAACCTGCCCCACAGGTATACCTATGGCCACGCATTTCGTGGATGCTGGTGACTGTGGATTATGGACTTTAAAAGCCAGGGAAAGAATAACTGCTGCAGAGAGACAAAGCCAAAAGCCAAGGGAGGCAGGCAGGGAGCCTAAGGCATCTCCTCTCTCCTCTAGCCCCCTCCACTGGGCTCAAGGGGCAACTGCACAGTGAGGGACTGGTCCTGCTCTCTGGTCCACTTCCAGTTGGCCACATTCAGCTGGGGGAGGAGGATCTCCCAGAGTTGGCTCTGTGGGCCTCTCTGCATCGTCTCACCTCCTCTGTGATGGCTGACGGGTGGCCCTCCAGGAACAGCCCTCAGAGCTGCTAACAGGCTGACCTTAAAGAGGGGGAACATTCCAGCTAAAGTTTCCTCCTCACTAAATACAATGTAACAACCAAGTGTGGGGGGCAACCCTCTCTGCTCCCTGGCTGCCATTGAAAAGGCTCTGCTTGCTGACCCTTTGTGGAGAAAGTCGCTTTGAGACTACAACTGGATAAATAATAAGGTGTTGGTGAAGACACTCAGGCTGTATGGGGTGAACCCGAAGGAGCTGAAATCACCTGAGAAAGTGGGGTCGTCACAACTTCTACTTCTTCATGACTTACCGGAGGTCACAGAAGGACCCCAAGTCCTTCTTCTTCCATTTTCCAATGTTTATTAAGCAGAAACGACAGTCCGCCCAGGGTCCAGCTTGGACAGGAAACTAGCTGCTCAGGTGATCGAGGGTGTGCAACGGTTGGCTCATGTGTCGACTAGGCGTGGTGAGAGCGGCCAGCTGTTTCTTCACGCACTGATCTCAGTGTTGCTGTGAGGTACTTTGCAGATGTGGCTAAAGTCTCCTATCAGTTGCATTTAAATCAAGGAGACCATCTTCCTCAGTGATGGGCTCATCCAATCTGTTGGAGGCCTTCAGAGCAAGAACTGAAGCTTTCTGGAGAAGAAAAATTCTGCCTCAAGACTGCAGCATCCACTGCTGCCTGGGTTTCCAGCCTCAGCTTCACGCTTCCAACCCCCACAGCCACATGAGCCAATTCCTTAAAATAAATGTCCTAATATATATGGGTTCTATTTTTCTGGAGAACCCTCCCTGTTGTGGGATGCATTATATTTTTCTATTTTAAATAGTTTTGAAGCAAAACCTGAAAGCAAAGTGACAAACAGCATAACAGACTCTCTCTCTCTCTCTCATACACACACACGCACACACACATACTCTTTGAGGTCGGAAGAAGAGGCTCTGGCCAGCGAGGGGCTGGGAACCATAGGGGCATTTATCTTTCTTTTTCCTGTCTAAACTTCACTTAATGCTCAGAAGGATCCATGGTTCCCATCAGTCTGGTGAAGTCCTTGTGCATCTCCCCTTCCCAGCTCCGTCCTCTCTACTCCTCACTCCTGGCTTCTGTGCTCATCCTGGTTCTCATCGTGTCTCAGTCTCCACCCCTCCCCTCTGCCGCCTGCCCACCTTGGCATTCTCTGAGCCTTTCTTCCACACTGTGGCTGACTGATGGCTCCACACATTTGGCTTCAACTATCTCCTAAGAATGGATGATTCCCAAACCCTTATCTGCATTCTAGAACTCTCTGTCTTCAAAGTCATCTACCCAACAGTCAACTGGATGCCTCAATCTGAGACTCCTATGGCCCCTCTTCCCTGGCCTGTCCCACATGGACCCGTCATTCCCACCCCCATGTTCTGAATCTCCGTAGAATTTCCATCCACCATTCGCCCACACTAGAATCTCTCTTAAGAATAAGCCAGTCTTCAGAGCAATATAAATACTTTTGCTTCACTCAGGTGGATGAAATTGGATCACTCTGAAGTGTAATCATTATTCCAAGTATAGTACATGATTTGTGTAATGGGATAATTGGCTGCCTGTGGCCCTAGATAACACCTGAAATAAGCAATATGTGCACCTGTGTCTTCAATCAAAGTAAAAATGAGTATCCGGGAGCCATCAAGGGGCACAGTGAATACGTTGGGTGCTTCTGCTAAGTCTGTGACGATAAATGGTTGAAATGGGTGATAGTCCATGCTACTGTAATGAAATAGCAAAACAGGATGAATTGCAGGCAACAGAGATGTATTTCTGGCAGTCCTGGAGACTGTCCAAGATCGATGAGGCATTGGTGGATCTTGTATCTGGTTCATAAATGACCATCTTCATCTTGTGTCCTTACACAGAAGGGTGAAGGGAGCTCTCTGGCATCTGTTTTATGAGGGCACTTATGCCATTAAGGAGAGCTCCCCTTCATGACCTAATTACTTCCCAAAGGCCGTACCATCTGAGCACCACCTGGGATAGAGGATTCCAGCATATGAACGGAGGGAAGGGGTGAACATCCAGTCGCCACAGAGGGCCTGCTTGTGAGGGACAGGATAGCACCTCAGGGGGACCTGAGGCCTTGGTAAGTGACAATCTCTGTTCTGCATACAATGGAAAATTATAGGAGGTTCTAGAGGGTTCATGAAATGATCAGACTGATGTTCTACAAGATTGCTGAGCTCCTGTTGGGACAGCATTGGGTGGGGCCAGGGTGGAGTTCAGCTTCCTTGTTCGGATTCAGCTGGGCTGAGGGGGGGGGGGGGGTTTGAGGCTTCCCCACATCACCTTAATCGGAGACTTTCTGCAGCCTACTGTCCTCCAAACCCGGAGGCCCCGCCTGGGCTCCACCAGGATCCTGCCTGAGCTTCTGCAGCTGTGGGCCACAGAGCACGGCCTTCTCCCAGGCAGCCTGGCCTCCTTCCACTGGCCTAGACCTGGCCTCCCTGAGGGTGGGAAGGCTCTGTGCTTCCGTCAGACCCCTGCTCCGGGTCAGCCCCGCTCTCTGCAAAGTCTACAGTGCAGTCCTTTCCACACCCCATCTGCACGCCGATTCAGGACGTCTGCTCACATCCTCACACAAAATGCAGATACACGGCAGGGGAAAGCACAGGAGGAAGCACAGGGGAGAGCAAAGGAGAACCCAAGCCCCAGTCCTCCTTCTGGAGTCAACCCTTACTGCTTTCCTTGGAATGCTTTGCCTTCTCAAGGTCTACGTGTTTCTTGGACAAAAGCATTGTGTGCGCTAGTCTGCACCTTGCTTTTTAAAAGCATAAGCATGCACTCCGGAGATTATTCCACAGTGACACATAAAGCCCCACCTGACTCTTTAAAAACAGGAAGGTCTTCCGGGGTCTGGCCATACCTTGTTTATTAAACCACTCACCTGACGTGGGTCATCAGCGTTTCCAGTCTTTTACTACACAAGTAAGGCACTCAGCTCCTCGGGGGCCTATGCCTCTTTGACCTGGTCACCTGCACAATCAACTTAGAGCAACGCCGTGCCCTGAACGTTCAGCACCCCTTATTGGCACGTGGCTGTCTGGTGGGCAGCACCAGCTCTGGGTCCACCGGGTGCTCTGGGGACGTGCCATTTTGCACTGCCCTCCTGGGGTCATCAGGTCCCCGTGGGGACCCACTGTTTCTTTGCCCCATGATCTCAGAGCCGTTCTTATTCTAGTCACTTTGCTTCCCATAAACAAGCTCAGCTCTGAACCGCCTCTGGGACACAGCCACGCTGCAGACACACAGTCACTAGGCCCTCTTTACAAGTACAGCTGCTAAGCCGGTTTCTCCCATTTTGTACCTGGGATTTCTGTACACAGGTTGCAGAAGTTTCCATTTACCTGTGTATTAATTTCTGGCTGCTGGAACAAATCACCACAAATGTGGTGACTTAAAATAATACAAATGTGTCATCTTACAATTCGGCCAGCCTGAAGTCCCCAAGGAGTTTCACTGGGCTAGTATCAAGGTAACTCTGGGCTGTGTTGCTTCTGGAAGCTCTATCAGGGAATCTGGTCCCTGCCCTTCAACATCCGGAGGCCACCTGCACTCCTGGTTCACAGCCCCTTCGCCATCTCAGAGCTCGCACCTTCCACTCTTCCCCGACTGCCCCTGTTTCCACGTCACGTCTTCTCTGACTCCTGCTTCTCTATTTTAAGGACCCTGAGATAGCATCACCTGCCTGGATAATGCAGGACACTATCCCAAACTTCAGCTCCTTGACTGAACCACACCTGCCAAGTCTCACTGGCCAAGTAAGGTTACGCCTGTGAGTCCCGGGAAGCAGGACGTGGACGTCATTCAGCAGCCACTGCCCTCCCATCATGGCTATGGTATGGCTAACTGCTTCAAGTGCAGCTTGAACACAAGGAAGTGTCAGCAAGGCCCTGGGCGCCTCTCCTTCTCTGGGAGTTTTAAACTAAGTCCCAGCCGGTGTGTCGTGATGTTGAGCTGAGCATCCTTGGTGCTAGGTGGGAAGGTCACAAGAAGAAATGCATGGATGTGAGGAGCGTTCACATCCACCCTCAGAGAATCATTTCCACCACTGGGTGGAGACTGCTTTGGGCACTGCAGCTGAGGACCATGAGGTCCAGCTCCATAGCTGCCCCTGTCCCACTGCACACTGCCTGAGCATCATGCCCCCAGCGCCCTGGGAGTCCCCAGTGAAAGTCCTCGAGAACCCTCTTCCTTTGTCAGTTTCTGGGGCTGCCCATAGCTACCCATTTGGGTTGGAGGAACGGTTCACTTTCAACAGTTCCTAGGACTTGGCCCCATGCCTTTACCAGAACGCAGGACAGCCTCATCAACTGAGCGAGGCAGGTCTGGGACAGTGTCTCCACATCCTGATGGCCCTGGGGAGGCAGGGGCTCAGAGGTACTGGGGCCGTGGACAAGCTCACGTCGGTAGGCAGCGTCTCAGGCTCTGGGAACTCCTCGCACTGAGTCACGTTCCCTTCCAGAGATGCTGCCACGTAAGGCGAGGAATTCTGAACACGCCAAAGCATCTGCTCTCCTTCCAGAAAGACTAAGTGGGGACTAGGATGACAGGAGCACCCACCGTTGCCAGCACCTACCAGGCAACTCATCTGGTTACGTGATCACCATTTTACTGACTGCCGCTCTGAGAGTAAGTCCACAAAGAGGGCAAGCGATGGACTCCGTGTGGGGTCACTGATCCAAGGCCCGTGCTGTTCCTCCTCACCCATGCTGGGGAGCCATCGAGCATGAGTCTGGGTTAGAACAAAACACAACCAGCATTTGCCCACCTGCCCTGGTCAGGCTCACGCTGACTGGACTCAGGCGCAGGCAGCTGTTGGAGACAGTGTAAGAAAACTCTCCCCTGGCTAGTGTCCACTAACCTGCAGCCCCAGGAGCCCGTGCCAGACCTCCTCCCCCACCTGGAGGACTGAAAGGGGCATGGGCAAGAGACACCAGGGGTGGGGGAAAGTGACAGAGCCCATTACCAGGCAAAATCACCCAACCGATAACCAGCCAGAGGCTTGTCCAGAATGTTCTCAGGGCTCGCTCTGATCACCTTTTGTCTGGGTGTGCTTCATTTCAGCTTTTCCTTCAATTTCCATTCCATCTGCCACTCTGTTTGCCTGAGCCCACTGCTAGAGACCCAGGCATGCAATTATCCTGCTCCTACGCATTTTCTTGTTCTCTTGCTCGTCGGGTTTAATTTCCCTGAGAGGTTCTGCCTTGAGCTTGATTTAAACCCTGCAATTACAAGGAGGCACCTAATGAGACAGAAGCAAACTTCTGCACTGCACAGCTATTTTTTTTAATGGGATAAACAGCGAAGATGTCAAACAGAGGCATCTCCGTGTGGCTTCAATGCCCGAAAGGTACCTGGCCTTCCAAAGAAACGTGCTGCAGGCAGTACAGGCCTGGCGGGTTGTCTTTCCTGGGGTCCTTGGGCTTCTTGACCTCACCTGAGAGGTGTGACTGGAGCTCATTCAGCTGGGGGCCCCTAGACACACTCCCAGGCCTGCGATGCCTTCTGGTCATCAGAGGTGCCCCAGCAAGGTCACCAAGCTTGGAGGCGGAGCTCTGACCTCAGACGCTGCACAGTGGCATTCCCAAGAGAGGTTTATTTTCCTCCCAAGGCACATTATGGTGTAATGACTTGAACTGTGGAAATTGCAAACAGCATGTGTCATAATGAATATTTTGACTTGGAATACAGCATTCTCAGTGACGCCTGATGTCTGCCGAAACTCAAGGGGTGACAGGAAAATCTATCTGCACCATTCACACAGTGTAGCTATAATGGGAATTCAAGAGAGGAAGTATCTATTGAGTGCCTGCTGTGTACCTAGCACTGTGCTGAGCACTTAGGATATGGGAAGAGAGATGTGAGAGGAGGCAGAAGAAGCAAATGTTGGTGTATTCCAGCATTGTGCAGAAGGCACATAACGGTCCATGTACGGGAAGCAGACTGGGACATGGGACCCAGCCACTTCCAGGATATATCAGCGATCCCCACCCCGTCGACAGCCAGAGCTTGGCTGCTACTCCATCTGGCTCCCCAGTCACTGAACCCCAGTGTTGACTCTTCCTAGGTTGAAGAACACCCAAGAGTGTGCACTCTCTGCCAGGAAGTGCGCTCCTTTCCTTCTGGGAAGGCAAAACCAAGAAGGCAAGGACACATGGTTAGGAGGACAGAGGTGGGAGGGGACAGAAAGATAGTAAATGAGTAAACACAGGACCCTCTGCCCAGGCTGAAAGGATCATCCTTGATCCTCACAAGCAACCTGTAAATTGGGTGTTGTCGTTTCCTTTGTAGAGATGAGGAAACCAGCATTCAGAGAGGCGGGTTCACACAGCCGGCAAACCCGCACCTGGGCGGGCTCAGGCGCTCTGATGCTGCTCTGGGGGTGGCCCACTCCTGTGGGAGCTCTGAGCTTCTCCTGGGACTCGTGCAGCATCCTCCCGGTTCCTACCTGTCCAGGGCCCTTCTGCCTTCCTGTAGAGAGCCTGTGGGCTACAGTCAGTGTCCTCTCTAGTTTTGGAGGAACAAGCGCCTGGCTCTTCTCTCCACCAAGAGGAGTGCTGCTTGATGGACACTACCCTCAGTGGACACTGAGTCAGACCCAGCGCATGAAGCTTTGCTCTTAGCTGCTTCAGCTGCGGAAGCACGGTGTCCACAAGGAGGCCAGGTGAGTGGGGGAGGGGGGGAGGGAAAGAGCTCTGCCCACATTCCTCCTGCAATTTCTATGTCAGCCACTGGAACTTTCATGGAGTTAAATTCCGACACATGCCTGCATTTGGTCAAAAGTTTTGAAGCAGCAATTTTAAGTCAATGACAAATTGATGCTCAAGATAAACCAGAACAGATGCCACCTATAGCAAGGGGGCCCCAAGCTGACTCTGACCACTGAATGCTAAGTTACTTGAAAGCCAAGGAAAATCGTTTGAAATATCATCTTCTGTTATGGTTTGTATGTGAGGTGTCTCTCAAAAGCTCACGTGTGAGACAATGTGAGAGGGTTCAGAGGGGAAAAGATCAGGTTGCGAAAGCCTTAGGCTAATCAGTGAGTTATCCCTGATGGGATGACTGGGTGGTAACTGGAGGCAGGTGGGGTGTGGTTGGAGCAGGTGGGCACTGGGGATGTGACCTTGGGGTACAAATTTGTATCTGGCGAGTGGAGTCTCTCTCTCTGCTTCCTGTGAGTCACTTCTGTCCGCCACACTCTTCTGCCATGATGTTCTGCCTCATCTCGAGTCCTGAGAAATGGAGCCTATGTCTATGGATTGAGACCTCTGAACCTGGAGCCCTCTCATAAACTTTTCCTTCTCTACAGTTGTTCTGGTCGAGTCTTTAAGTCACAGCAGTGAAAACGCTGACTAAAACATCTAATGAAAAAAATGTGAACTCGTTCCTGGGAGGAGGGACCCACTCAAACTCGGACTCATCCCAGAGTCCTTGGAAAAATCTGTGCCACAGACATGGCAGCTCCCAGTGCTCGGGCACGCGTGTCCACTGTGTGAGTCAGTTGTGAGTTGCAGTGGCCAAAATATCTGAAAAGAACAACTTAGAGGAGGAAGAGTTTATTCTGGCTCATGGTTTCAGAGGTTTAGTCCATGGACGGCTGACGCCCTTGCTCTGTGCCCGTGGTGGGGCAGAACATCATGGCGGAAGGGCATGGTGGAGGAGCCCTGCTCTGTTCATGGTGGCCAGGAAGCACAGAGACAGGAAGGGCTGAAGGAAAGATGACCCCTTCCAAGGCACACCCCCAGTGACCCACCTCTTCCAGTCACACCCCACCTGCCTACAGTTACCACCAGTCAGTCCATTCAAACTAGGATGGTCTCACAATCCAATCATTCCCCTTCCTAACACTCTTGTGTCAACACAGGAGCTTTGGGGGGACACTTCGTATCCAATTCATAACACCCACCCTTCCACAAACCACCTCCAGTGGGAAGGGGTTTTCAATGGAGAATTCAGCAGACCAGCACCACAAGAGAAAGCAGAGCCTGGAACGAAGCAGAAGCTACGTCCTGTGGGTGATCCAGAGAAGAAACCAGAAGCAGCTGCAACCCTGGACAGCCAGATCTGAGACCCGGGGGCAGAAAGGGTCAGTGAGGAGGCCTGTTGGGGGAGCTTGAAGGACGGACCTGCAGGATGCATCAGGTTTCATAGCCGAGCTGTGACCCGGGGTCGGGAAGCTCACCTGAAACCCAGAGGGGCATCGCTGCGAACCCTCTGGGACTGAGTCATAGTGTAGACAGACCCGGGGGGACACAAACTCCATCCTGCAGGTTCTGGCTTTTATGTAGGCGGGGTTCTGGGGCTGCGGACCTGGGAGCCACGCCCAGCACTGCTGTCAGTCAGATTTTCATCGCTACGATCAAGAACTTAACGGAGGAAAGACTCACTGTGGCTCACGCTGTCAGAGGTTTCAATTCAGGGTCAGCCGCTGCACTGCCCTGTGCCTAAGTGAAGCAGGACATTATGGGGGAGGGTGTCATGGAGGAGAACTGCTCAGTTCATGACAGCTGAGAGACAGAGAGACAGAGAGAGAGAGAGAGAGAGAGAGGGAGAGGAGAGGGGAGGCCAGCAACAGCATATAGTTCCCAAGGGCATCTCCTGTGGTGACCTACTTCTCCAATCATGCAACACCTGCCTACCGTTAACACCCAGTAGTTTGTTCAAATTATTAATCCATCAAATGGATTAATCTACTGATGAGGTCAGAGCCTTCATTATCTTATTATTTCCTAAAAGCCCCTCCTCAGAAACTTGCTGTTCTGCCTTCAGGGGAACATTCCAGATTCAAACTAAAATAGTCGCCTCTTGGGGCTGCATGCCAGAAAGTTCCACCCTGTGACCTGGGCGCTATCTTCCATAGTCACTGAGGGAAAGATGGGAAGTCCCACCCCATATCCCTACCCAAGCCTCAGACCACACTCGACTTGGCCTACTGAGATAAGACTAGCCTCCCAGACCACCTTCCCCTGTCCCCTGCCTCCCATTCTCTTTATTTTTAGATGGAACTACCAAAAAAGAGTAAATCAAGGCTTAGGTTTCCTTGAACCTGGTACTCCCTGCCTCTTCCCTTCCCTCTCCCTTCAGAGCTAGTACGGGGCCAGAGGCCTCCATCCAACCCCTCCCAGAGGTACTCTTGGGAATGGCTCAGTGCTTGGGCCCCAAACCTGGCCCCTGATGGAGTTCCCTGGGCTGTCATTGACCATGCAGCTGCAAGGCCCCCTGCAGAAGTGCTGACGGTACAGAGTTGGGACAGGTGTCAGGGGTCCTGGGCTGGATGAACAGTCCAGGTGATCCTGAGTATGGTGAGTTTGGGAAGTGTCTGAACACCTGCCAGCTGAGGTTGTGGCAAGCGTGTCCCCTCTTCTCCGGCCACAGTTTTCCTTTAAGTACACTTGAGGACGTCTGAACTCCACTTTGCCTCTGACAGCTTGTGTGTGACCCCGGGTGGGCCAGTGGGTGCTGCTGCCACCGTCCTTCCTTTGTGTTCCACAGTGGCCACCAGCGAGCAGGTCTGTGGGGAGAAGAGCTGGGCCCAGGCCTGGTGTGGTGCCAGCCCTTCCCTCCCCGCCTGACCTCAGTTCAGGGGGAATCCTGGGGAGTTCCAGCAGGAAGGCACCCCTTTGTGTCTCCATCCCTGAGGAACTTGGGCAGGGCAAGAACCCTGCACCCCGGAGCAGAGCCAGGGACCTGGGTGGAACCTGGGTGCTGGGTCTGAGGTGGTGATGAGGAGAGGTCTGCTCTGCGTCCTGACCCCAGGGGACTGGGACTGCCCACAGATAGGCACCTGGAACAGGCTGGTTGTCACTGTGGTTCTACTGTATCCTCTATCAGAGTCCTGATCTGAGTCATCAAGACTCTGGGGGACCCAGGAAACACCCTCCCTTGAGCCCCATATTTCTAAAACTGTGCAGAGTAGAGAAGCTAATCCAGTCCTCTACGAAACTTCCAGGTACGACCTCCCCATCCCCAATCCCAGCCCTGCCAGCTCTCTGTACCTCCTTGTCCCCAGTACCGAGGGCTCCAAGCACCTTCATGTGGGTAAGAGGCTAATTTCAGTGTTAACTGAAAGAAAGCTGATTAAAAATTTTACACAAAGGTAGAAAGGGAAAAAAAATTCTCACACCAAACTACTAGTTCTCAAACTGGGTTCCATAGACAGAACTCAGTTTCTGAAGATGGATGGACAATTATATCCTTATTTGCATTAACCCTTAGTGGAAATGTAGCAATGTAGCATTACGTTTGGTTATAAATGAGGAATTTGCTGTAGGGATGTCAGCCCACCTGTGACTGTTACCAATTAAAATAACAGGTCTTTTCATCTCGCTCTGCCATCACTGCAAATATTTGTGAGATTGTTTAGGCTTAAACTTAAGAGGCTTAATGTTAAACATGGCAATTTTTAGACTGCCACTGGATCTTGCCACTTAGTATGTCAATAAAAAAGTACATCTATTACTTTATTGCAATGATATTTTAATGTGATTGGTCCTCTTTGGAATATTTTGGCAATTATATTTTAATATGATTGGTTCCCTTTGAAATCTTATGTATTTCACTTTTCTTTAAAAAAAAAAATCCATAGGTTTCATAGGCAGTAAGTCTGTGACCAGAAAATAGTTGAAAGACCCCTGCGGCCCAGGACCTGTCAGCATGGATGAAGTTCATCTTTTTTATTGGTGGGGTAGTTGCAGCAATATGGAAAAGTGAACCATTTTCAATCATGAGAAGAAGGTAATTCTGAGTATCTGTCAAGATTTTGAGAAGCTTTGCTTGTTCAATCAAATTTATTCAACCGTGATGTATCTGTATGCAGCAAAATGCAGCCTTTGGGAGAAGTCCACAAGTAACCGACAGCACAATTAAAATACACAATATTTCTACCACAGTCCCATTATGCTTCATGCTTTTTACATAAATCTCTACCACCCTAAGCCCAAATAACCACTGATCACTTTTTGCCACTATAGGTTAGTTTTTTCTTTTCTTTTCTTTTCTTTTTAATCATTTCATTAAAATACGGCAATGGTTGGGTCACCTGGTGGTGGGTGTTTGGGCTCTTTCCAGCCTTTGGTTATGATAGATAAAGTCGCTGTGAACACTCAGCTGCGGGTCTTTCTACAACACATGCTCATTTCTCCTGGGAGAAAACACAGGGGTAGAATTGTTGGGTCACGTGGTGAGTATATGTTCGCCTTTATGAGAAATTGCCACACTCTTCCCAAAGAGTTGGATCATTTCACGTTCCCACCAGCAGGGATGGGAGCTGTCCGTTGTTCCGCCTGCTTCACAACGTGGTACTGTTCGTCTTTGATGCTGGCTTCTCCAGCATGTGCAGTGGTCGGTCCTAATGTTTTGCTTTTTATTTGTCCTGATGCTGGTGATGATGAGACATTCCTGTGTGCTTGTTGACCATTCGTATCTTCTTTTGGAAGCATCTAAATCTTACCAGTTTTTATTGGGTGATTTGTCTTATGTATTATCGATGCAATTCTTTTGCCAGACATATGACTTGCAAATATTTTCTCCATTCTGTAGCTGGTCTTTTCATTGTCTAAATGGTGCCTTAGGAGCAGAAGTTTTTAATTGCAATGAAATCCGATCCATCAATTTTTAAATATTATGGTAGTGGGTTTTGCATTCTATCAATGACATGTTTTGCATGCCCCAAAGTTGCAAAAATTTTCTCCTGGGATATTATATTTTTAGTCTTTACATTGGGTCTGTGACACACTTCAAATGAAGCTCAGCACAAGGGAGGGGAGTGGGTCGGGTTGATTCACTTATCTTTGTCTGCAGATATCCAGACTCCAGCCCCATGAGAGGTAAGACTCTCCTGCACCTGCTCCTGAGTCATCTCAACACCTTTGTGGAATCAATTGACCCTGTGTGTGTCAGTCTATTTCTGGATTCTATTTTTTTATATTGATTTCTGTGTCTAAACTTACACCATTGCTTTATTTTTAAAGATGAATAAACTGCAACTGAGAGAGTGAAGATCTTTGTACAAGACCAAACCAAATAAGTTAGCAGCCGGGCTGAATGTGCCTTTGCAAAGCCATCTTAAACCTTTTAGAAATCAGCAATGAGGGAAATGCAGCAGAGAAGAGGTTCCTAGTCCCCTAGAGGGTTCAAGTGGTATTGAACCCTGTAAGCCAACGACTTTTCCATCTTAACTCAGCCCTTATCCCATGCTGTCGCTGGGCTTTGGCACTTGAAAACGCAGTAACCTAACTTGCATGAATTTCTTTCTCCTTCTTCACAGTTTCATAGATTCATTCTTATGCAGCTACTAGATCTTGGTAACTTTAGCATATGATTTCTTTTTCTTTCCTTAAGTCAAGGACTTCACTTTTTTGCTTAAAGGAAGCACTTTACACCTGCTCTTTGGCATCTCCAAATTGCCAGCTTTGCTCCTCTTATGTTCTGGGACCACTGTGGTACTGTGACAGTCACCTGCTAACTGAGGAGTGGCTTAGTGCCTGGTCAGCAGGTCGGATGGGCAGCACAGGGCAGCTGTGTACAAAGGGATGCTTCGTGTCCCAGGAGGGATGAGCAGGATGGTGTGAGAGTCTCTCACTCTATTCTCAGAACGGTGTGCAGTCTAAAACTTACAAATGATTTGTCTCTGGGATTTTTCATTTAATTTTTTTGGACCATGGTTGACTGGGGGTAACAAACCTGGGTGGTGAAGCTGAGGCTCAGGAGGAACTGCTGTAACAAGTAGTCTTGTGGATGCTGATGCTGGGGACCACACTGCAGCTGCCTGGAGGTCCCTGCGGAAGGGAGATGCCAGCGGGAGGCAGAGAGGGAGCTGGTGCTTCACACAGCAGCCGTGTCACCTGCACAAGCTCCTCCATCCCTGCAGGTTGCTCCGCTATAGGGTGTGGGTAAGAATACTGCCACCACCACTGGGGGACCTGGTGGAGACAATGGTTTTGGAGTGTATGGTGTAGCATCTGGGACACAGTAGGTGCTCAGGGGACTAAGCTGTCCATACCTTCACTCAGCAGAGGGGGCTTCACCCCTGGAGCTGGCCCCAGATCTGAGTCCTCATGGTGAGGGGCAAGGGTGGCTCCTGTGACCAGGATGTCCCATTTCCAGGCATAGCTGCTTTCCTGCTTCCTTATTCCAGGATTGGCTGCACTAGTCCTGAGTGGGTGCCAGGGTGGCCCATGCCCAGTTAGGAGGAGAAATCAGTGCTAACTGGGCACCTGGGTGCAACCAGAAAGGAGCAAATCTGATATTTGCACCAGAAAATAGCAGTGATTTTTGAAAGAAAGAAGGAAATGACTTGCCTAAGATTCCAGGATATTGGTATCTTTTTTTTTTAATCATAGTGAATATTTTTTTATTGTAAACAAATGGGATAAAGAAACTGTGGTATATATATATATATATACAATGGAATATTACTCAGCCATAAAGAATGATAAAATTATGGCATTTGCAGGCAAATGGATAATTGTATCTTAATGACCGCTATTGGGAAGTCACTTCTTTCTCTATGCCTTGGTTTCTCCAACTGGAAAAAGGGGGCCTTTGCCAAGTCATCTCTAAGTTCGGAAGGCATCTTCATGGCTTTGGTGGAAGTAGGAATTTAGTATCAGTAACACCTGCATTCAGGTCTCAATGCCCCTTTACAAACTGTGTGATCCTGGGCAAGTCATTTTACCTGTCAGAGCTCAATCCCTCCCCATGACTATGAAGCGGGGAAGGCCCACCTCTGAAGCTCTGCGTGAGAAACTGATTGAGGCCCCTGGCACGGTGCAGGCACACCAGGTTCAATCTCTCTCACCACTCGACTTCCTCCACATTATGACACAGCACGATGTCTTTTGCCAGTTGCAGACTCCTTGACCTTGGACTTTCCAGCTTCCAGAATTGTAACAAATAAAATTCTGTTCTTAAAAATTACCCAGTCTCAAGTATTGTGTCAGCAGCACAGAACAAACTAAGGCAGGATGGATACCTACCACTTAGAAGGTGGTGCAAAGTCAGAAGCACCTGGGGCGGTGGATGTGGGAGAGTAGAGTTCATACGATATTGGAAGGCAGAAGAGAAAAGAAACATATGCTTGGATGAAATCATGGGCATTATGGAAAACCAACATTTCTGACAATTAACTTAGACATAAAAATGTGTTCACACCAGGTCAGTAAAGCAAGGATGAGATTTTATAACAGGAGCCTTTATTGGACAGAATCACAATATATATATGCATATATATATATTTTCCCCATATTAACCATCAATTCTTTCATAAAAATATATTACAACATTTGATATGTGTTCACGAGACACGAGCCATTGTAAACAGACCAGGCAGCATCGGCCTTGGGTTCAAGAACCTGGAGTCCCATTTCAACAGAAAACAGCTGTTGGCAGGTGTGGTACATGATGGGTCGTATTGCCACGGCAGGAAGGCTTCTGGTATTTAAAAACAATAAGCGGAGGTGTGCTTTGATTCGCAAATTAGAAGAAAGTCCATCAAAGCTGCAACGTCAAGAAATATGAGAAGATGCTAAACTTTTGCCTCATTTGTTTTCTCCTCATTGTGCAGCTCTTTGTTTTATGCACACACATGTACACTCATGGGCACACGGTCACGGGCGTGCCCATGGATGGGTGCACTTGCTCCAGCACAAACGCGCAGAGGCGCCACCCATTTTCCTACGGATCTGATGTGAAGGAATTGCGACACTGGATAGAAGCAACCATCTGCAGCTCACTGTGTCCCCGGAACGAAATATCTTTTAGTTTTTCTAAATCCTGATTTCCAAAAGTGTTCTCGAAGTGTGCAAATATAAAATGCATTTCTGTGTGGATTACTAAACTAGCTGGCAGATACTTTTAAGGTTCTTTTGTCACCCACTGCCACTTTCTCCATGTCCCAAGCTCCAGATGATGGGAGTCCCCTTACTTCACTTTGCACAGACACCAAAAAATAATGAACTATATGAGAACTCAAGGAATGCGAAGAATTGGACCTTGGTGTTCTCAGGAGGTGAGTTCTAAAGGTGATATTCTGTGCTTGGTCCAGGTGGGAGGATGGACAGGGTGGCTGACCTGGTCCACTATCATCCTCTGCACTAGACACTGTGGCACAGGGACAGGCTTATGGCCTCCAGGGGCTTCCTCACTGAAATGAGAAAGGCACACCCAAGTGGCCAGGTTTCAGAATCCTTCTCCCAGATGCACCCAAGGAAACGAGACAAGGCAGGGTGGGGTGGCACACTCCTGGGATCCCAGCAGTTCAGGAAGCAGAGACAGGGGAATCGTGAGTTCGAAGCCAGCCTCAGCAAGGGTGAGGCGCTAAACAACTCAGTGAGACCCTGTCTCTACAGAAAATCCAAAATAGGGCTGGGATGTGGCTCAGGGGTCAAGTGCCCCTGAGTTCAATCCCCAGCACCAAAAAAATAAAGAAAGAAAGAAAGAAAAAGAACGAGTCGGGCCTATCCCATCCCAACGTTCGGCAAAACCACCATGGGGGTCACAAGGTGAGGCAAGGCACCTTTTTGCTGGACTTCTGCGACTGTGACCCATAGCGAGCGGGTTTCCCTGGGAGATCCAGTGGGGCTGGCAAGACACCAGACCCCATAAATGTCCCTGTGCTCCAGAAGAGGGTTATTTGCACATTAGTTGTAAAATAGGATTGTTGAGGTTTGGAACGATTTCAGTTGGCGAGGAAACTTGGCATTGGAAGCCTTTACAAGCAGGGGGTTTGGTTACTGTTAATAATTTAAGCAATCGGTCTGAATGAGTGGAGTGAGAGAAGGCACCACCAGGCAGACCTGGGGGCTGAGGGTGGGGGTTTGAGCCGGACCCGGGCAGTCACTATGATCTGGTCCTTAGGAGATGGGAAGTGCCCACCACCCAGTTACTCCAGGTCCCTGGGATGGCATCTGATGCTCTCCCACCCACCACTCCCTCTCTGTGGCATGGGGCGTGACTGAGGCCTGGACCCTGAGACTTCTGTCTCCAAATACAGAGTTGAGGCTCTTTGAAACCATGGCACCATGGGCTCTGGGTTCTATTAGACACGCACAACTCCTGTTGTGGGAAGAAGTCTGATGCTGACTGTACCATCCCTGAACATGACTGCAGGGACACAGAAGTCACCGTGCGTTGCTGTTCCCAAGAACACACGCATGCAAGGGACAGGCACGGTCCTTGGAGCCAAACGTCCAGAGCATCTGAAAAGTCCTCAACTTCCTTGCACATGGTAAACAAGCTCCGCTAGGTGGACCAGAGTCACGTCTGACCTTTAAGTGCTGGATATGCCCTGGCAGGACGCCCTGCACCCAGAGTCTCCCCTGCTGCCTGAGAGCTGGTGGCCCGTGCACTGCCCAGCAGTCCCAGGACGACCTGGCAGCACAGTGGCCTCTGCTGTGTGAGTTCTTCCAGCGTCCCTGGGGGTAGGTGGCAGTGGCCCTGCCGACCGAGCTTGACATGAAATGTGTAGCAGTCACCTACCGAAGACCATCTGTGCCCACTCGGATGCTGGGGCAGCATGTGCCCTGGACAAACGGGCTGGTTTCCTAAGAACGACTTGTGCCCTTAGGAAAGGTGCCCTCAGATGGTGGATTCCTGTGCCCCTCCCTGTCCCTCCCTTCTCTCCTTCACTTCCTCACGTCTCTTTCTTCCTTCTCTTTTTGGGTAGCTAAATATATATTGATTTCCCCCATACCTTCTGTTCCTAATTTTGACAGGACTTCAAGATTCCTGTCCTTTCCTGTGGACCACAGGAGTGCTCACTGTCCCAGGAGCCCCGCGCCCCTCTGTGCTCTCTGGGCTCCATCCTGGACGCACCCTGAGCTCCTGCCCACTTGGCCCTCATGGGGCAGGTCACTTCTCCTCTGTGTCTGGCCACAGGCTCCTCCCCACTCTCAGCTCCGGCCCAGACCTCGCTGTCTCTGAGAAGCCTCCCAAAGCCCTCCTTCCCTCCAGCGCAGTCCCCAGCCTTCTCTGCACCCGGCACTGGGCACACCCTGGTGTGCAGCCTGCCCACAGCCTAGAGTGGCCCCCAGGGTCTGGCACACGGAGCCCAGGAGTGACGATTCACACTTCCAAAGCTCAGGGTTGGAGCTGGCAGGTGCCACTTGTCATTCTGCCCTCCACCCCGGGACTGGGCTCCCTGAGCCCCTGGCAGATCATGGCCTCTGCACAGCGTATCCGGGTAGGGTTAAGTGAAGCCCCCATAGATCCTAGTCATTTCCTTCCCCTCTTGCAAATTCCCTGGGAAGTAGGAGAATCCCATTCCTTGGAATCTGACTCCTCCCCACTTGGTAATTCCCCCCCAACCAAACATCCAGCTCCTGCTCCTCCTCCCTGTGTTTGGGGAAGGAGGCACAAGAAGGCCTAACCTCGTGGCTGCCTCTGGAAACAAGAGGCAGGAGCCAGCCTGCAATCCCTGTCACCTTCCTGGGGCTCGATCCCAGGTGTGCTCTAAGGACGGAGCTCCATCTCCAGATCTTCTATTTACTTTTTAAATTTTTAATAAAGAATCTCTCCATGTTGCCCAGGCTTACCTGGGTCTTGTGATTCTTCTGTCTCAGTCTCAGAAGCAGCCTGGCTTTCAGGGGTGTGCCACCCCATCTGGCCCCTGCCACTTTCCTTTGACCAGGTCTGAGCAGTCACTATGATCTGGTTCTTAAGTGGGGGAACTTTCAAAGCGCACTTCTCTCACACAGACTTCTCCCCTGACAACACCTAAAATGTCAGCCAGACAGATTCCCTGCAGGGTCAGGGGCTTGTGAACCATGTCCTCTGGGTATGCAGGTGGCTGCTAAGCGCCTTCCCTGAGGATGAGGGGTGTGGCTGACGGTGGAGACGGCCACAGGGCCTAGGCTGCCCAGAGCTGGGCAAGGCGGGGAGCCTTCCCATGGTCACCAGCCTGCCCTTCCAGGGGCTGTCCTGATTTGCATCCCCCCGAAACCTCTCTGCCCCCGGGAGCTACACATCACGCTGAAAGTGCTTCCTTGAGCCCTCAGCACAGGGCCTGGTGTCCAGCCTCCCCACAGTGCACGCCAGCTGTTGGGGACATTGTCTTTGTTCTAGCTGCTCCTGGGGGACCTGGCAGGGGCGGCCATACTGGAGGAAGCTGAGAACCCACAAGGGCCCCACACCCCGGGACTGGAGTCTGGAACCATCTCTCCCTGGCCCTGGCTCAGCTGGCTCAGCTTCCAGTTATGAGGCCAGGTGGGAAGAGGTGGGAAAACTCTGGGCAGGGACACAAGCGTCAGGTGTCACACCTTCCACAGCCAGGCTGCAGGGGAGAGCTGGAGCCAGGGCCCAAGCCTATGTCCTGAGGGACTGCCTGGGGGCCCAGGTTCCCCTTCCCTGGCAAGGCTCCCAACTCTACCACTTTCTGCCAACAGCCCAGTGCATCTGTCTGGTGCCTGGTCCCTTGAGACCCTTGGGAGGAGCAACCCTGCTTTGCAAAGAGGCAAAGGTGGACTGCCTCCCTGGGCCCTGGTATCTTCCAAAAATGGAGAGAGCCATTCTGTGTTTCTGAGAACAAAGTGATCCAGCCCTTGAATAAAGTCAAAGATGGGACTCTGCAGAACTGGGGAGATACAAGATAGTGGAGACTTACTAGAACTATCCAGCTCTCTATAGTTACCAGATATCTAAGATCTTCCCTGCGGGACTAGTTTGAAAATCACCCACGTCAGTCACTGGGCACTGAATGTTAGCAATGCAGAATCCCAAGTCCTGCCCATCCTGCTTAAATTGATCTTTGAGGAGGGGACTTCAGAATCTTCATTTTAAACCACTTCCTTTGGTGATACTAGGGGATAGAAAAGTTTGAGCCACTGACTCCATTCAGGCTTTTGGAAAGGAAGTGGGAGCCCCAAACACACCCCGGAACTCTTCCTTGTGATGTTCACGGGCCCAAAGATGTAAGCTGATCCAGAGGGATCTGGCACCTAATAAAATGTCCTCATTAAAATCAAGCAAATCAATTTATCCTGCCTTCCGGTTAAATGCTAGCTAGCACTGTGCCGCCTCGGCTTCCTCTGAGCGTCTCCACACAGCCTGACAAGGCGCCTCCCTGCACCCAAGCAGGTACCCCGGTGAAAACCAGGACATGAGGCTGGCCCCATTCTTTCCATCTTCTCTCCGGAAGAAAGTCACATGAAAAGGAGAACTAACTTCACAAACAGGAGGGCGGAGCTTTATTGCTCAGGGTGGCAGGAGCCCGGGCAGAGTGCTGGAATAACTGCAGGTAGAAAGAAATGACTCTGGGCACCAACCTCCTCCCTGGGCCTTCTAAGTGAGCGCAGGGCAGGCAGCCACCTGGGGGCATCTGGGAGGGAGCTGGCCACGGGGCACACGACCCACATGCCAGGGCACCCAACAAGCACACTGTGCCCTTGGGGCCCCAGGGCTCTGAAATCCCCTCCTTCAAGAAGAAACCCAATCGGAAGTGGGGCAGAGGGATCACAAAAGCAAATTCTGAGGGTGCAGGACCGGGAACCGAGCCCGGTGTGGCTTGCGAAGCGGGGCAGCCTGTCCTTGATGGGCGTAATTTCCAGGCTTCTCAAAACGTCTTGTCCCCATCGCTACTCCCACGATTGGCCTTACACGTCACACCCTGCACTGGCTCCAGTGGAGCAAACTCAGGGCCCCAGACTTGGGTGCCAGAAGTCCTGGGGACCCTATGTGTTATACCTGAGAAAACCATGTGACATCTGATAAATTAAATTCCCAAAATGAGGTAGATCATTCAGTCAGGAATGAGGAAAGGGGGAAGAGATGAACATGAACATTGATTGGAAGGTAATTTTAGCAGAATTGGTGGACGCAGATCGCTAATGCAGCAGTTTTGTTCCCTTGGGTTTTAACACCCATGTCTAAAGGATAATGAACCCCCCCCCATTTGACTTGTTTGGAGGTTTTGTTGACATGATGCCAACACGAATGGTTTTTATTAGCTTTTAAGCAGTTTTAGAGATACAGGGAAATTAAAAGTGCCTCTTTCAAGATATGTGGTGCTGTGGATGACAGATCTTGCTATTTAGCTAAAGAAGAGCTGCCACCGGAAGTACAGCCTGGTGCCTGAGCAGAGCAAGCAAGGAGAGGATTTGCCACAGTATCACTCCAAACCGAGAAGCGATGAAAGCGTAGAACTGGGCCGTCCGCCGACCACATCCCCCGGCTCGGCCTCTCCTCGCTTGCCTGGATTTGGAGTATTTGTGTGAAATGGAGATTCTCCTGTCAGGTTCAGGTGTATGCAATGTCTTGGGCCCCGGCCTGATTGCAACCTCAATCGCACTTCTGGCATTGGGACAATGGAGGATGAACAGCTGCTTGTCACTAGGAAAACTCTCAAGAGTGTGTCTGTCATGATTGGAATTTGAGCAGCCAAATGGGCTCTGAACCAGAGCGATTTCGCTTCAGCTACTTCGTCATGTGTGGCAGTGGTGTGCGGCAGATGCTTACCAGCCAGCTGTCGGGACAAGAGGCCAGACTTGCAGCATTTGCTGATTTTCATGGTATAGAAACTTCCATGGCTGATGGAAAGCTACCAACATGGTGACCCCCTCACAGAAGGCAGAGGGACATGCCCCAGTGGCTCCCCCAGGTGTGAGGTGCCTCTGCCAGCAATGGGAAGACTCAAAGCCTCCCTAGATGCTCCATCTGTCACCATTCTGGTCTCCATGGAAACCTTAGGACCAGACAACACTGGGCCTGACTGCGTTGCCTTTGAAATGAAAAGCTAAGAGTTAATAAGATGATGTCTTTCCAATTAGACATGCAGATACTTCTCTGCCTTTAAAGACTGGGGTTCACTGGCAGTGAACCCCAACAGCCTCTGCCGCTGGTCCCTGGTGGTGTGTCCTGCCCCCCGTGCTTCCTGAGCTAGGGCGTGTGGAGAGAGTGGGACACCTGGTTCCATGGCTCCCCATCCTTTCCACTCTGAAGGGATCACTTTAGGATCAAGAAACAACGGCTTCGAGCATTCACAAACTGATGTAAACCAGAAATAGAGACAGGCTCTCCCAACCCAGGCCACGAGCCTTGGTTTGCCTGAACTCAAGGCAGGGGCTGCTCATGGTCCGCCCAGGTATCGCAGCCACCATATTCTGTCAGAGTTGCAGTCTCCTCACTAGCACAGGGCACGTTCTCGAAGACCTTGGACCGCCTCTACTTCAGATAAACTTAAAGAAACTAGACTATTCAGCCACTAGGACGATGGAACCTAAGGCCTAAAAATAAAGGTGGGATCGCTGTGCTGGTGGGCTCTTGCCTGTCCATTTCAAGGGTGTGCTGGACCAGATGCATAAAATATGGTGAAATGTTTCCTGTCAATTCAAGTCACAGTTGGGGAGGAGGGAGACGCACCAGCCACCTCCTTCCTGCTGTTCCTTGGCTTCCACATTTATGACACATAAGTCACCAAAGGTGACGTCCTGGGCAGACTTCAAAGAACCTAACACGCGTATCACCTGCCTGTTTACACCAGTCTCATGCTAAGATTGTCTACACACACGCACTTTTTTTTATTGGGTGTGGGGGTCAAAGCTGAATCCGACGTGCCGTTCCTGAGCCCACGGTGGGCAGCCCTCAGGTGGCCACCAGGTGTCAAACTCTTTCCCCTCAGGTGCAAAGTCCAGGGGTCCCTGCTAAGGGTTCCAGCTGGATAATTTTTGGGTTAAAGCAGCCACCACTACCAAGTGGAGAGGAGTCACTAGGTCTGGGCCACAGGCCACTGTAGCCTCAGTGTGGGCAGGCCTGAAACGTCCCATGGAGACCGTCCCTCTTCCTCTGCGAGGAACCCCACCTCCAGTGGTCAGCAAGCAGGTGGATGCCTGCTCTCCACTGCCACCAGCACTCTGCATCCTTGACAGTGACCACCCTGTCGTCCCCTGGGGGCCTCTCGGGAAGAAAGGCCTGAGCGGGGCCCGTGACCATCCTTTGGTGATAACGGGACAATCCAACCTCTGCCCTTGAGGAGCCAGAGAGCAGGCTCCAGGGCCCCTGCGAGCCTGGGAAACAGAACTCGGGCTTGCGGGGGACGGCAGAGGCCCAGCCCCTCTCCCCCTTCTCCAGCCCCCTCCTCCTAAAGCCTCCGCGGAGCGTGGTCCTTCACTCGGACACCGGCAGGATGTTCTGGCTGTGAGAGTCACCTGTGAGCCCCGAGGAGCGGATGGAGCGCCTGTTGAGGATCCTGTTCAGAATCTCCCTGCAGCTTTTGCGGTACTGGTGTCTCAGCAGGGAGTACACGAAAGGGTCCGAGGCGGCCTTGCCGTAGGCCAAGCACTTGGACAGCACCCCCCAGTGGGGGCCGATGGGCGCCGTGGAGAAGATCTCTACCAGCCTGCGGAGAGACAGGGACGTCACTGTCACTCAAAGCGCAGCCAGGCACCAAGGTGGGGCCCACGGGCAGGCTCCAGTCTGCACCCCACCCACGGCTTCCTGGCCCCAGGACCTTGCTCAGGGACCACCTGCTCAGGAGCAAGGACAACAGGAACGACTCCTAACAACCACAATGGTGGTGGGCTTTCTCAGGCTCTTAGTTCGTTCTAAACACTGTACCCTTGAACCTGGGGGATGTGACTTTTTTTTTCCTCCTTTTTTTGTACTGGGGAGTGAATCCAGGGATGCTTAACCACTGAGCCACATCCTAAGCCCTATGTTTTGCATTTTATTTAGAGACAGGGTCTCACTGAGTTATTTAGGGCTTCGCTAAGTTGCTGAGGCTGGCTCTGATCCTCCTGCCTCAGCCTCTGGAGCCGCTGGGACTGCAGGCATGAGCCACCGCACCCGGCTTTATCTCTCCTTCTCAGATGAAGCAATGGATGTGCCAGGAGGTCAGACAACTAGCCCAAGGTCACATGGCCAGTCAACTGCAAAGGTGGAATTTGAACCCAGCTCTGACCGACTCTAAATCCCAAGCGTCACTAAGAAATGGGCTGGTAGCTGATGGTGTTCTGGCTCTGGCTCCGGCTCTGCTGCCCACCTGGCATGACCCTGGGCAGATCTCTCCATTCCTTGGAACTCAGGTCTTCTATGAACAGCCAAAACTTGAGATGAGATCGTCCCAAACATCTTTTCAACCCACAGGGTCTGGTGCGACTGCTTAAAGACTGCTCTGCCTTCCTGGCCAGGCTGTGCTGGGAGAAGGGCTGAGTAAGTTGGCAGACCCTGCCCGAAGCTCAAAGCACGTCCTGTGCAGGAAGAATCTGCTGGCCAAGAAGGCTTGGGATTCTGGTGGTCTCTGATCAGACCAAGGTCAGGGTCAGGCCCTAAAGTGACTCTCATTCACTGGGGAGGGCAAAGGAAGTTACAGCCCATCTGTCCAAGGATACAATTCTCAGAGACCCCTGGAACCCACTACTCAGTGATGCCAATACCGGGCTGTGAGGGAGTGAGCACTTCCTGCTATGCAAACAGACACCTGGGTGTTCAGCACCCTTGGCCATATTTGGACATGATCCAGCATGAATATAAGATTTAAAAAAAAAAAAAAAAAAAACAGAGCTGGGAGAGAATTTGGAGATCACAAACTGCCCTCTCCCTCACCCATTATCCAATGAGGAAATCGAGGCCCAGAGAGGGGAAGATGTTGCCTAACACCACACAGCACGTCAGTGGCTGCAGTAGTTTCAGCCCCTGTATTCTACTCTGAGATGCTGGCACCTGTCTTCCACCTGCGTCTCTGCAGGACAGAGGGTAGTCATGGCTCTTAGCTTGGTGCTGGGGGAAGACCAGGCACAGCTCGCAGGGGCTCTGTTGCCAGGTGGTCCTGAAACCTTCTTTGGGTTGAGGTGGGGAGAATGGCTGCAGAGGCAGCAGAGAGCTGGGGAGGAAGCTGCGGGGTGCCGTCCCCCAGGGAACCACCTTTCCCTACAAACAGACCCCGTGAGTCCATCCGAGGCCCTTCTCGGACTTTCCATGTCCAGCCTACTCTCTCCCTTGCCCCTTGACCCCACGGGGACAGTGGGTATGTCTCCTCTCAGGTCCGTGGGAGCTGAATGAAGAAGTGGGGTGGTTAGCATTTGGGAAATAGGTTCTTCTACGATTTTTGAAAATGATGAATTTGAAGAGACGAAAGCCCTGTATTCAGAATTCACACCTAGTAATGGCAGTGAACTAACTGGAGGCCGGCTGGCGGCTGCCACGTGGTGCCGGGTCATGCTCCCCACATGCCTAGTCTTCTATGGGTGGCTCAATTTGGACTTGCCACTGTAACTCTCCCCAAAATTAAAGAGTTGAATATCATCAACCAGCAAAATCAAAGTTATCATCAGAAGATCCTGTAGATTTCACAGAATAAAATTATTCAGAGCAAATTTAAACTTCAGCATTTGGAAAGTGAAGGAGGTAATCTGTTGTACTTGGAACCCTCTGCTGACTCCATACGCACACTTCCCACTTAGCGTCTCCTTCGCGTCAAGACCTTGATGAACAATCTCTAATCCCACAATTATCCTGCCAAGTGGATCATTATCCCATTTCGCAGACGGGGATGTCTAGGCTCAGAGAGACTGAGCAGCCAGCCAGGGTCTCCTGCTGGGAAGTGTAGCTCCATCCAGCCACAGTGCAAGGCCTGGCTAGAAGCCGCCATGGGACCTGACTCTCAGCATTGCAGGGTGAAGGGACAAGCTCCGGGCCTCTCGCACCTCCAAGAACCCCTTCTCCATGAGGTCAGCGCAGGCCAGGCAGAAATTTTGTCTCGCCTCTCCCTACAGCGCACACGGCGCCTTCTGCTTTGTCAGGTCCCAGACTAAGAGAAGCTCAGGGCGAGCACAGAGCTGGAGGAGGCTCCATGTGGTCTCCAGCAGGGGAAGCTGGGAAGCCCTTTCTGTGCTCAGATGTGAGTGGTCGAGGCCCCTTCTGCCTTCCCAACGCGCCTGGACCCCTGCGCCTCCCGTGGTGGTCTGTGCCCACCCAGCTTCCGACAGTTCCAAGGCTCCATCCATACATGGGGGTGGAGAAGAGGTGAGGGTTTCCATGCTGCCCAAACTGCTTCTCCCTAACTCCAGGTCTGGCCAGGTGGTGGACTGACCACAGGGTCCCTCCCAGATGACCATTTAGGGAGGGAACATGTCTCCCATCTTCTCACGCCAAGTCCAGCCCTGCCACCACTTCCTCCGCCCTCCCTACGAGACAGGCACCGTGACTCAGTGCAGCCCTGGTCTACGTTCTGCACTCTTCCACTCCAGGGGTGGTGCATTTCCATCCCCTTCCCGCCCCTCCTGGCAGTCACAGCTGGTTGGTGGCCTCGGGTTTTGATAGCCAGGGCAACTTGCAGAGCAGAAGCTTCCAGTGCGAGCCCTGGCTGCCATCGAGCACTGCGCCTTGGGCTGTTGGGCTCAGGTGTTCGTACAGTGAGACGGCCTTTCCTTTTGTCATAACACCCATGAGGCGTTGAACCGCGACACCCTCACACTCACCTGCTGAAGTCTTACCTCCAGCAGCTCAGAACGTGACCTTTGAAAGCAAGGTTATTGCAGCTGTAACTAAGGAAGATAAGGTCTAAGGGAGAAGGGCGGGTCCCTGGTCCAGTAGGACTGAAGTCCTCAGGAAGGTGGAAAATCTGGACAGACACACACACAGGAAGAACAGCAGGGGACAACGAAGGCAGAGGTTGGGGGAGGCATTTGCAAGTCCAGGAACACCAAAGACCACCAGCAGGCTGCCAGGGGAGAGGCACGGGACGGTTGTCCCTCACAGTCACAGAGGAACTACCCTGTCCACGCCGCCATCTTCCACCTCCGGGACCACGAGCAAGTGCCTTCCTGTCGTTTAAGCCACTCTGTGTGGGTACTTTGCTATGGCATTCCTGAAGCACCCACGGGGACGAGGGGTGCGCGCAGTGTTTGGTCGTCCTGGAGTCCCTGGCCACGACATCAAAGTGGCACAGAGCCCCACCCCATCCTAGAGCCCCGTGTACACCAGGGATGGAACTGGAGACTTGCAGAGTGTCAGCAGCCCCAGAAGCTCCTTCCCCAGCCTCGCTGTCCCTACACCCGCCAGGCCTGCCACTAGGCGCAAGGTGACTCCCACGTGCCCTGGGTCTAAAGCAGAGAAACATCGGTCTGCCCTCAGGCTCTGTTCAGGAGGAAGCAGCTCTGCTCACGAGCTCAAGTGCACACGCGTCTGTCCCCCCGAGTCCCTGTCCTCAGCAGGCCAGGTGAGGGGGCGTCCGGACGGCAGAGGACAGGCAGCGCCAGTGCTCGGCTTTGGAAGTGCTTCAGGCCGTTCTAAAGCCAGCGCTCTTGCCCTCTCGGAAGAACTCCAGGCAGTGGTGTGTGTGTGTGTGTGTGTGTGTGTGTGTGTGTGGTGTGTGTGTGTGTGGTGTGTGTGTGGTGTGTGTGTGTGTGTGGTTGCATGTGTGTGTGTGTGTGGTGTGTGTGTGTGTGTATGTGTGGTGTGTGGTGTGGTGTGTGTGTGGTGTGTGTGTGTGGTGTGTGTTGTGTGTTGTGTGTTTGAGTGTACTATGTGTTGTACGTGTTATGTGTGTGTGTGTTGTGTGTGGGGGGGGGTGTCTGTGTTGTGTGTGTGTCTGTGTGTGTTTGAGTGTATTGTGTGTTGTACGTGTGTTCTGTGTGTTCTGTGTGTGTATGTGTGGTGTGTGGTGTGTGTATTGTGTGTGTTGTGTGTGTTTGAGTGTATTGTGTGTTGTGTGTTATGTGTGTGTGTGTTGTGTGTGTGTGTTGTGTGTATCATGGAAATAAAGTGCTGCAGGGAGTGAAGCTTGTTGGAAGCAGAGCCCAGAGCAGACCACCCCCAAGCCCCGAGCACCCCTGGGGCCTCATCCCGGGGGACTTCCTGGTGAGCCGCAGCTCTTCCCTCGGCAGCAAGCCCTCCAAGGCTGCCAGCCAGGCACTCCCAGCTGGCTGTCAGAGCAGAGGGTGATGGACACAGGTGGCCCCCTGCCCTGGCCCCTCACTCACCTCACCCAGCAGCCTGGCGTCCTGGTCCCTGGAAGAAGGATGGGGACACATCTGCAAGAACCCGGAGCCATTCTCTGGACCCCGGGGAGACCGACGTCCTGGCCTTCTCCAAGATAGGAACCCCTAAGGACAGCAGCCCCTGACCAGCGCTCCCTCTAGGCCCAGGGGCTCAGCACCTTACCAACTGCACAAGCACCATCCCTGCCACCCCTACATCATTCTCTGGGTTTTACAGAGATGAAGCCAAGGCAGTGGTGTGTCCAGGCCAGGACAGGAGCCTTCACTGTGAGCACCAGTGACCAGCACCTGCCCACGGCAGCTGCCCGCAGGCCACCCTGGCTCCAGCTCTGGTTCCACAGCAGTCAAGCACCTTTGCCTCAACACTGAGTGCAAAGCAGTAAGTTAGAGTCCTCTCTTCTACAGGCTGTGCTGCTCATCATCTGTTTGTCTCATTTGTCTGTCTTTCTGTCTCTCTCTTGCGCGCACACATACACACACATTGTGCATTTCACAGCACAGGCCACAGAACATTCCTCAGGAAGGCAGCTCATTGTCTTGCCAAGTCTTCTGGAGAACATGGTCTTGGTCTGTGAAGACCTGGAAGTCATAAGCTAACACTTGAAATTTTCATGAGGCAAGAGAATGGAAAAGTAGTTTTATTGATAGGCTGTTAACTCAGGAGCCACCTGCATATGGAAGCTCTCTCCCATCTACATGATTCCATTACTTTGAAAAGCCACGATAATGGGGCTGTCAGATGTGCAAATGTCTCAAAGCCTGATTGCAATGATCTACGACAGCCATAACTATTTGTGAGCATATATCACTGCAGAGATGATAGCCTTACAACTGCTTCTGGACCCGTGAATTTTAATTCAGAAAATATTTAGCGAGCGCTGCTCTGGGAGACTCTGCTGTGGATCTGCAGGCCCTGCTCAGTGGCTCCAGGAAGAGTTCTATTGACCCCAGATTTGAGGACATGGAGCCAGCCTAACTGTGGAGCAGAGGTGTCAGACTCCTATTAAGACCTTCGCGAATGCTCCCCGCTGCGTTTCACACCCCAGCGCACAGCTGCAGGTGGCTCTCTGGTTGGCGCAGTGGGTGGGCCGTCTTTCTGACAGTATCTTTATGAGAGCTGACCACTTGGTCAGCACGTGCCAAACCTGTCTGCCAATGGCTGTGGCCACAGCGCTGATGGCCTCCTAGGCTCTGCTTCAGCCACACAAGCTGCTACCAGTCAGGTGGGAGATGGGGACAAACCCACGTGAACCAACCATTTTTAGTCAGAAAACCCACAAGTCTGCTTTGCCAGGAGGGCCCATGTGCTGTCTGGGTTCATGCTGGGCTGCTTGTGTTTTGACACGAGGAAGGGACGAAACCCGTCCATGGGCATCTCTGAGTCTCTGGTGCCTGGTCCCCAGGCCTCGGAGCTGTAGCATGGCCCAAAGCCTAAATTATAGCCAACTGGCCTGATGCTGAATTTAACCATTGGCTTGGCCACTCCCTACTCCTGCGTCTCTGGGCAACTCCACTCACCTCTCTGAACCTCGGCTAGGGTCCGAGTTGTCACCTTGCAGAAGAGCTGTCCTAGGTGCAGTATGGCATGCAGTGATATCCCTGGACACATGATAGGTGTTCACCAGGTGGAAGGCATGGCCACACAGACTTCATGTTCTCCAATAAGAAGCTTGAGACTGGAATGATCCTTTTCAACACTGGCTCCCAGACTGACACGGTGCTTCCTTAACTCAGAAAGTTGTCAAGTGGATGTGGATAGATGAGGGACAAAGAGGAGGGGCTCCCCGGTCAGCGAGATCTTCTCAATCAGTTCAGGGGGTGACAGACAACACAGTACAAGCCCCCTTCTGCCCCCGTATTCCCGTCCTGCCAGGTCCCACCTTCTCTAGTCACCATCCGACCTTAGTCCACAGTCTTGACACGGCTCCGTTTATAGGGCCCGGCATGGGTGGGAGCAGTGAGGCCAGCTGCCTGGAAGCAGAGTCATGGCAGCTGTGGGGATTTAGTTTCTGTGCTGAGAGCTTCGCCAGGACTGTAAGTGACATGGCCCCCATCACCTGAACAAGTGCCACTTTCTGACTCTGAGAGGCTCAGGGCTCCAGGGTCTCCCCTCCCCTGGGCACTGTCTACTCAGGAGAAGCAGAGCTGAGAGGCGTGAGGGCCATGCGCCCTGTTCCAGGCAGAGGCTGCGACACCCTGGCTGAATCACTCACTGGTATGCAACAAGCCCGGAACCTGACCAGGCCCCTGCTTCCTCGTCTTTAAGATGGGTTAGCCAGGTACAGAGTCACCCGTCCAGCTCTGTACAGCCTCAGGCACTGAGTAGGACTCACGGGGTTAAACAGGGAAGCGCACTCCTGGGCTGGCTTAAGAGCAGCTTGTTCTTAACTTTTCTTTCTGAATTCTCCATCCGTTGCTGCCTCGGTGGGTTGTGATTTTCATCCCTGTGGACAGGACAGGAAGGAGGCAGAGAGCAGCAGGAGCTGCAGCACCCAGCTGTTGTGCTGACCACACCAGGTAGCATCCAGGCTGCCGGTCCCAGGCTCAGTAGCTAAATGACTCCATGGGTCCCCATCTGTAGAGCGGGGATCACCCTGATTGCCCAGCCCCTCTCTTGGGGTGCTGCGGGGTCTGAGAGGTAACATCTGCGTAAACTGTAAAGTGCTACAGAGAGTATAGCCATGTCGGGTCCAGTTGAACTGCTGCCAGAACATACCTCTGGGCTCCCACAGGTCACACGCAGGTGCCACCTCTAAATCCAGGCCAGGAGTCCCACACCTCAGGAACCTGACCCGCCACAGATCCACGCCTGTCACATCTGGGCCACCTCTTTGGGGCTGGGGCTGCAGCTGAGCTCACTCCTCCTGCACCACCCTCACAAGCACCTGGCAGGTTGGAGGGATGCAGAGGGGAGCCCACTGCTCCGGGGAGTAGTGACCTCCTCTATCCTGAGCCCTGGCGCTCGGCAGGGCTCTGCCAGGGCAGCAGGCTGCACAAGGTCGGCTGCCATGAGCTCCTGTGGTCCCTGGGCAAACCCCAGGAGACGGTAGGTGGAGGGCCCCAGGGTGGGGATCTGTGTGCTGAGTGTCAAGGCCACAACTATGGACAAGAGCGAGCGTGGGTGGGGCCTCCGCCTCCAGCCATGCAGGGCTCCGGGCTCTCCACCGCCTGCCCAGTCCTCCGCGGCTCCGCTAGTTCTACCTGGGCGCACTGGGCCTGCTCTGGGCTGTACTCTCAATGCCCCTGGCATGTGGATCACTAGATGGGTGAGCGGAGCAGTGGGCAGTGGCTCTGGGGTCAGGGTGGCTTCACCGGAGCCGGGTTTTGTGTCCACGGGGCCTCCCGTGCAGTTTCTCTCCTACTAGATCGCTGCGCGTCCCGTGAAGGATGAAGAGTTTGGTGCATGTTTCTAAAACTCAAAATATATCCAATCCATACTGACTTGTGAACCTACCACTGAGTTTCCTAAAAATGTACTTCCAGCACTGCCGAAAGGATCCAGGCTAGAAACGAAAAGGGGGAAGGGGAGAAGTTGCTGGGAAATGAGATTTAGGCAGAGAGAAGTCCAGTGGTTGGAAGGTGGCGCTCTGACCTACTTGCCAGGAGCTTCCCTCCCTGGGGTCTGGGAGGCGGGAGCCTCCGTGCGCCCTTCCTCTCTGACGCGCCTTCCCTGGCTGGATGGGATCACCTTCAGTGCCAGGCAGGAGCCCCGGTGCCGCTGTGTCAGAGGGCAGGAGGACGCTGACCAGAAGGTCATCTGCATTGGGCCTGGGCCACACACACCACTGCTCTGGGACCTGCTGTCCTCGTGACTTTGCACTCTCTCCTGGAGAGGAGGTGAGGGCACTGGACCTGAGGTCACACCTGGAGGGGCGGAGCTGGAGTGGCCCCATATACTCCATCTCCCAGGAAAGCAAGGGGGCCCATTCTCCTCTGTCACTGTGCACGGGCTTGTGTCCTGTGGAGAGCCCCCATCGCTGAAAGCTCTGGCTTCCTGGCTGAAGTAGCGGGTCTCAATTGGTGGTTCTCACCAGGGAAATTCTGGTCCCCAGCAGACCTGGCGCAATGTCCGGAGGATCTTCAGTTACTGAAACTGTGGGATGGGGAGGGCAGCAGTGCTCTTGGCATCCAGTGTATGGGGCCAGGAAAGCCGTGAAGCATCAAAGAACCATCCATGCACAGAACGTTAATAACGCTGAGGTCTAGTAGACAGTTCTAGAAGGAAGAGTTGACGGCTCTGCTCTGCCCAGGTCAAATCTGTCGGGAGACCTGCAGGCAGTTCTGGGTCCTGTGTCCAAGGTGAGATGGGGCCAGTTAGACCTCCCAGAAGGAAGCAGCGCACCAGGGGGAGACAGCCGGAGGCACCCAGAGCTGTGCGGTCTAAGGAAGAGACGAGAGGACTGGCCCCGGAGGCCGGGCTCACTGCGCGTCCGCAGCTGGTGGGGGCACAGCACCTTCTCCTGGGCAGCAGAAGGCAGAACCGGAAGCAGCGGCTGAAGCCACCGCACCCCAGGCTGGAGGATGGAGAGGACTGTCCACCGTGGCGTCCTCCTCCCAGGGTGTCAGGGTGCCGGGTGACAGCGAGGCAGGACCCTGCAGCTGAGGAGTCTGGGGGATGCTGGGATACCGGGCTGCGCTGTCTCTCAATGTCTTTGTCTGTCGCACACAGAACCGCACAGACCCCACTTTCCAGGTCTAACAGAAGCTTCCTCTTCCGCCTCCTCACAGAACATGGACGTTCTTTTGCTACCACCGACGTCCCAGGCAGTGGAGCTGCTCTGGATCAAAGTTGCAGGATGTTTCCTTCCCTTCAGTCCACAAAACGCAGTGGGTGGTAAATCGCCTTTTTTCTTTTCCCAGACTGAAGCTGATATGGGTCAAGGCCAAACAGCGGGCTGGCTTGAGGAGTGTGTAGCGAGGCCAGCAGCCTGCAGCCTTGGCCACTGGGGCTGCAGCTGCAGGGAGCACAAGCCCACCTGGCCCCCGGGCAGGGCCCCAGCTGCAGCAGCGGTGGCTGGCCCACCTGGCGGAGTGCAGGACGCGCTCCCTGCTCCCTGCAGGCTGAAGGTGGCCTTGCAGCAGGCTGGGTATCCTGGCTGAGGACCCCGGAGGCGCCACCAACCAGCACTCAGAGGCAGCAAGAGCCCAGGCCCAACACAGGCCTCCTCTGCCTTTCTTCCTGTTTCCTTTCGTTAGGGCCTCCTGGGTGGAGGGTCTGGCCAAAGACGGGAAGGCTGTGACTTGGAAATGAGGGGTGAGTCTAACCTGAAATAGCGCAGGGCTGACTAGGAGAACGGCAAGGCAGCTCCTCAAGCAGCTAAAGATCCGCCATGTGATCTAGCCGTCTCTGGATGCACAGCCAAAGGAAATGAAATTGGCATCCCCAGGAGACACCCACACACCCGTGTTTATTGTGGTATCGTTCACATGGCCGAGATGGGAAATCAATCAGACGCTGGGCACACACGGAGGGTAAAGAAAATGTGGAATATTAATCAGTCATAAAAAGAATGACATTTGGCCAGGCGTGGTGTCCACACCTGTGGCTCAGGAGACTGAGGTAGGAAGGTTGCAAGGTCAAAGTCAGCCTCACCAAGTTAGTGAGGCCCTAAGCAACTTAGCAAGACCCTGTGTCAAAATTAAAAAAAAAAAAAAAGAGGCAGGTAATGTGGCTGATTGAAAGCCCCAGCGTTCAATCCTCGGTACAAAAAAAAAAAAAAGAAAAGAAATTTGGAACAAAATAGGTAGAACTGGACAACAGCGTGTTGAGTGAGAGACGTCAGACACAGAAAGATAAATCCACATGTTCTCATGTGGATGGCCGTTAAATCCATCTGGACGTGGGGTAGTGATTGGTAAAGCTGGAGGCGGGAGGGAACGCGGGAGGCTGGGTAGTAGGTAACCGAACAGAAGAGAGGAGACAGCAGTCATACGCGCCAGCACAGCAGGGACCTGGGACCTGTTATGTACTTCAGGAACAACCAGGAGAGAGGAGCTCAAAGGCTCCAAACATGAAGTAAAGCTAAGGAGACAGCACTGCTAACGACCCTGATTTGATCAGTGCACGCTACAGACACGTATTGAAATGTCGCTGTCCTTCATAAACATCCACAATTACTACACATTAATAAAAAAATGTTTCAAAATGTTTAAGGAGGTGGAAATGTTAGTTACCCCAATTTGATCAATACACACTGTGTACGTGCATCGAATTATCACTGTGCCCCATGACTGGGCACAATTAAATCATAATTAATAATAATAAAAAGAATTCAAGGCTGGTGAGGGAAAGCATACCCGCTCTTTTGCACACACACTGGTGAGTGCACTCTGTCCCCGCTGCACCCTGGGGAAGACCCAGGCCAGGAGAGGATGCTATGCTAAGGGTCCTGGGCCTGCCCTGCTCTCCTAAGCCCCACCCCCACGCCAGGGCTCAGCTCACCTGGTAATCACGTAGGGGGCAAAGCATACGAGGAAGGTGCCTATGAAGGTGCTGATCTTCTTGGTGGCACGCTGCCGCCTCCGCTTCTGCTCCTCCAGACAGCGTTCCCGCACACTGTGGGAAAGAGGGGAGAAGGTGACTTGCAGGTGGCCTGCCAGCTCACAGTGGGATACGGTTGACAGACACAGGCAGTGGCCTCCGGCGTAGGCACCTGACTGTGGAGCCCTAGAGACCCGAGGTCGAGTCTTGGCTGCAGCTGTGTGGCCGTGAGCAAGCTGTGTGACATCGCTAAGCCTGAGGCCATCGTCTGGAACGTAACCACGCACCACATGTTGACGTGCGTGCTCTCTGAGGTTACACGCAACACAACCCAGCATCAGGAAGGGCTGTTTGGAGAACCAGAGGCATAAAGCACATAAGATGTGTGAAATGCACCCAACCCAGAGGGCACGTCGAGCAGTGGCGATTTGCGTGAGTACAAACAGAATGAACTCCACTCTTAACACTCACATCATTCACTGATCGCCGCCACGCACCAGCCCCGGAGAACCAGCCTTGCCCAGCAGTTTCTAGTTTTTACCTTCACCACGCTCGGCCCTGCAGGGTGCTCTTCCACTGCCCTGCTTTCAGTGAACACCGTGAGCTCTGTGAGGCCAAACAGCCCACCCAGAGGCAGGGTCTGAACCACATCCGTGAGACTCAAAGCTGGCCTTTCCCGGGGCCCCCTGGGCTCTGCGCCTGCAGCGTGGCGTGAGGCTTCCTTCCTGCCACAACCTCAGCTCTGTCTCTTCCATCCCCAAACCTCGTCTACAAGGAGCTAGAGAGCCCACATTAGGGTCACCGATTCCTCCAGAGATGGAGTTTGGAAAAGTAAGACCACCAAGGCCTCGTGGAATTGGAGATGGACTGGAGGAAGGAATCGGGAGCCACGGATGCCTCTAACCACGCCCTGCTCCTGCCGCACTCCACTGCAGGA
Source organism: Sciurus carolinensis (assembly GCF_902686445.1). Classification (NCBI taxonomy): domain Eukaryota; kingdom Metazoa; phylum Chordata; class Mammalia; order Rodentia; family Sciuridae; genus Sciurus; species Sciurus carolinensis. The sequence continues at coordinate 168,895,664 of NC_062217.1, read as the reverse complement.
CCTTTCCGGGACTGGCACCCAAAGGCCCGCCAAAGCAGAGGCTGTAGTGACCCACCACGTGCAGCCACCGGAGCAGGCACGAGTGACAGCTACTGTGCCCGTTATCACGTGTGAGGAGCACAGAGAGGCGGCCCGGGCAGCATGCGGCTCAGGCTTCACGTGCTCCATCTCACAGGGCTGACCTGGGCGGGTTCTTTGACGTATATGTTCTAAATAATTCAACTCCAAAATGGGCAGGGAGGAGGGCCGCGGTGGCATTGCCCAAGACGTTCAGATAACTTGGCAGAGTCAGGCACGACCTGGCTCTGAAAATAGGCCTGCTGCTCAGAGAGAGAGGACGGGAGACCCAGATCCCAGGACATCATTAATGCCTGGGCACCACCCCTCCTTCCCGGGACCCACCATTTCCCACTTGATCAAAACTCTTCTACCAGCTTTCCTGTCACAGATGGACAATGCCGTGTTGGTTTGGATTGACAGATGCTGAGATTCTCCCGGGATGGTCTTCCCTTGACTCTGCCTTTCCAGGAATTCATAGAGGACCTGGAGCTGAGCTTGGTACAAACGGGTTTCATACTGGTTGAACGTGCATTGCTCATGACTAATACTGCTCACTAATTTCCAATCACTAATATAGTAACAGCCACATTCCCGAGTCCGTACTATGTGCCATGCCGGACACTGTCAGGAGCTCACGCACATTTGTTTATTGACACAGTGTCTCTATATGCTAGGGGCTGATATCAGTTTGGTCCCCATTTTTCAGATAAGGAGACTGAGGCACAGAGGAGTTAAGTAATTTGCCTAAGATCACACAGTAGGTTCACACAGCTGGGAAATGGAGGCTGTAGGGTGAGTGACTTGTCCCTGGTGATCTGAGACGTCCCTGTTTTAGCACTGACTGTCCTGCATCCCTAATGGTTTGCAGGGGGCTGTCCTGGCTTTAAAAGGAAAACCCCCATCTGAGAGCCCCTCTCGGTCCCAACCTTAAGTGGCGACAGGGTCTGAGTTCAGGTACTGGCTCTGCAGCCTTCAGCAACACCTCCCGACTGTCCCCGTCATCACGTCTCCTGGAGAGGCACCAGGACTCGGTTTCTCCACCCAGGAAACGTGAAGAACACAGCAGGCTCAGTGGAGGCTAAGGTCACACCCCCAGAGATGGGCTTTGATGTCCGGACTGCCCGATTGCACTTGAGTGTCCCCAAGCGGTCTACCCAGGTCCTCCAGCTCAGCTGAGACCGGAGACACCTGCAGGGTGTAGGCCAGGAGGAGGGAAGGCTGAGGCCCCACCCCAGAGGCCAGGGTGCAAGGAGAGGACCAATTCACTGTCTTGGTGACAAGACAGTGTCAAAGCAAAGTCCCAAGCCTGGGAGCCCTCAGACCCAGGCGAGCCAGGACGATGGTGGCCCGGCTGTGCCTGATGCCCGGCTTTAGCCTCTACCACCGAGGCCTATTCGTGTTAATATTAACGCATTTCCCGCAGACTTTCGGTGCCATTGATGAGAGGTGTGCTGGAAGATCAAGACAAGACACAAGCCAGGTGTCCTGAGCCACCTTGGGACACTGTCCCCAGGACAAGCACAGCATTCTGAAAAGAAGCACCAAATTCATGTAAAGAACTCAGGAAGAGGACCCCAGAGCAACTGGGGCTGGGCCCTCTCCAGCTGTGACCCTGACAACAGGGCCAGCTCCCAGGTGCTTAGAACAACCTGTGGGTAAAGGGGCTCTGGCTGAGGGGTCTTAAGTTCTGCCCTTAGCTGTGTGGCCTCCTAGAAGCCACCTCACCTCCCTGAACCCAGTTCCTCACTTATCTAAGGGATCTCACAATCGCTATAACTAGAGCTGCTGTTTATCACAGGGACAGACACGGCTTGCCAGTCACAGGGCCACTGAGGAGGGCAGAGCTTCCGTGGGTCCCCCGAAGAGGGACTCAGGTCCCTGCTTAGGGACTGAGAACCCAGCTGTCTCCAGATGAGCAGCCACAAGGATAACCTTGCTCCCCAAACACAGGAGGTACTTGAGAAGAGATGCCCAGAGCGCTCTGGGGTCTTCAGAAGGACAGCAGCACTTCAGCAACTCTGAAGGAGTAAAGCGGATCCTTCACAGGCTAGGATGATCGAGGTGCCCCCGAGCTGTAGAAGCCCGTGGGAAGTAACTGTGCTTGCCTCCACGAAGCCTGTGCGGCAGAGAAACTAAGTGGCAAGCACTCAGCTGTCTTGAACTTTTTTGGTGCCCGTGGCCCTAAGCTCCATGCCTCACACCCAGAAAATACTTAATGAGTGTGTGTTGTGCGAGTTAATGAACAGCCCTTAGAACATCTTGAGAAAATTCACTCAGTCACTTTTTAAGTGACCTTTTCTAAAGAGACGACAGTGAGCTAGAGGTATGTTCTAAAATAGACTTTTTTTTAAAAGTGAACTTCAAGCATCTTAACCCTATCAGACAAAGTGAGGAAGGTCAATGGATATGAGGCCATGAAAAGCCTCCACTAGCCTGGCCTCCATTCTTGACTGCTAACCTAGTGGTTGAGTATGATAAGCCAGAGCCAGACCTCAGGATTTAAATACAGGCACCATCACTTAATTACTGTGTGACCTTGGGCAAGTTACACAGCCTTTCTGTGCATCAGCTTTCTCATCTCTAAAATGAGGGCAATGAGTACCTACCTCATAGGATCATACTGAGAATAACTGAGTTAATGCAAAAAGTACTGAGGATAGTTCCTAGCTCAGTAAGCACTCAATAAATGCTGACCATTATTCCCCATTCAACATAAACTTATTGAATAATTACGTACTAGGTTTCAACTCTGCCTTGAACTTCTAAGCCACAGGGTTCCCACCCACTCAAAAGTCCTGCCCTGTGCATTTATAAAAAGAGGAGCTGTGGCCAGAGACTGCGCCAGGGGTGCAGTAAGACAGAGCGAGCAGCCAGGTGCCTGAGACTGAGTCCTGACTGCCTGTGGAATGTGACCCCTCTGGACCTCGGGACCATGGATGACTGTCCCCACCTGGCACACTGTGGAGCACAGAGGGCATCTGCAGACTGGGCCCTGTGCTGGGGTTGTGTCTCTGCTGGGAGAGAGCAGCGGGACACGGCCATGACAGTGGGAGGGATCCGCCCACCCCAGCTCACAGATGGGGAAACTGAGGCCCAGAGACTGGTGTGCAGGTGGGATGGGCATCCGGTACTGCTGCCGGGCCAGTGCTGCTGGTTGCCTGAACTCTGGAGAAAGAGGGGTGACTCCACCTTCCCTCCCTGGGCTCTTCCGCTTCCCAGGTGAGAGGAGGGAGGTGGCAGAAGATGATAGGGCAGGGTGGTCCGCGTCCCCAGCAAGCAGCCCAAGTCCTGGCTCATCGTCACCGTCATTTCAGCTCAGCACGAGACGGCTCGCCCACTCTCAGAGCAACAGCATCAGAAAACCACTTGGCGTTTGTCACCACATTACCCACCAGAGCTTTGCCAATCCAAGCTCCTTGAAATCCCGCAGCCCTGTGGCAGGTATTGTGCTTATCTGCATGTCACGACCCTGCGGGCCAGCAGAGAGGGTGGGGAGATGCCCAAGGCCACTGGGAAGTTCTGGACAGGACCAGATCCCATGCCAGGTCTGCTGACTCTGGGTTCTGGGGTGCTTCCCCCCACCCCACCATCACCCATGAAAATCACTCAGTGCTGACCTTTCTTACACAGCCCTGGGCCTGGTGGTGGCACCTAGAATCTGGACCCATGGGAGGAGTCTGTGGCACAGAGGCTGAGCCTCCGTCACCCACAGCAGGCAACTTGGTCAGGGTGCAGGCGAGAGTCAGCTTTGCAGTGGGGTGGGGGTGGGTCCCCGAGCTGCGCAAGACCAAGGGGAGAGGCTCTCCGGCGTTGTGACCCGTGGGGTCAAAGAGATGCTCCCAGCAGGCCTCAGTCACCAGGTGAAAGGAGCGGCAATTCTGGGAAGGTCTGAAGAATTGGTAAGTGAGGTCATCTCTGCTGTCACCTCCAGCCACAGCCGCCTCCCTGCCCTCCACACGGTGACTGGGTCCTGAGTGACCCCAGATGACTGTAGTCCAGCCTTAGCCCTCACTCAAACACTCACAAAGTGACCCCTACTGGTTTCCAGCCTTTATGGCAAGGGACAAGCCGACCCATGGAAAGAGCCCTGAGCCTGGGTCAGGATGCTGCTGTGAGCAGTCCAGCCTGCAGACGTGACAAGAACAGTCTCACCCTGGGCCTGCACCTTAGGGATCCACGCTGCTCCCCATGACGTGGCCAGTTCACAGGACGAAGGGGATGGCCCAGCCCACACTTCCATCCTGGACCAAATTCTAAGTGCTTGGAGCAAGGAATTCTTTGCCCAAATGCCTTGATCCTGCTTCCAAAACGTGTGCAGGCATCTCTCCCCCAGCCCCGGGCCTCTGGGGCTGGACTGTGCTGCCTGAGCGCCCCGCTCTAGGCCTGAGGAGCAGCGTCGGTGAGCAATGTGTGTTCGTGCACGTGGCTCTGCAGCCTGCAGTGTGCTCCTGGGGCAGTGCTGGGTGGAGCCAGGATGGGAGGTGAGGCAGGTGGCCCAGCTCCCCTCTCCCCAACGAGAACAAGGCTGACCTCCAAGGAGCCTGCAGAGGCTACGTGTGGACACCACCTTGCAGGTTGTTATAAAGGTGCATTTGCCAAACTAGCAGAAGAGAGCATGTTCCATTTGCCATAGTGAGCTTGACTTAGAGCGTCTGCGCATCTGGACACAGTGTTGGTAAGCCAATTGCATAACTGCCCCATAGACCAGGGGATGGTTCTGGACTCTGGCCACTTTCTGGATCTGCTACATCAGGCCAGTGCCTCACTTCCTGGGCCTCTCAGTTTCCTCATCTGTAAAGTCAGGGGCATGGTGAGGTTCTGACTTTGATGCCACCACTCTGACACCCTCTGGCACCAGTAGTCAGTCAGCCTCTGTGGGCATGGTTTATAGGACAGAGAGGGGAAAGGCCCTGCAGACCTTTGGAATTCCTAGTGGGGAGCCCAGCTGCTGCAGGGTTGAGTCCTCTTCAACACCATGCTTCTCAGAAATCACTCGCCCAAACCAGGGATCCTGGCCCTGCACTGGACTGGAAAGAGCGGGGCACCTGCCTTCAGGTGCTGCCATGCAGCACTGGGGAGGGCTGGCGACAGCTGGTCAGGAGTGGTTATTGGAGAGAACTGCACACAGGGCACTGAGCGGGTGGAGGCCCCCACCACTCCCACCTGCCTCAAAAAGGAGGTCACTGGGGAAACGCCACAGACAGGCGGGAGTGACAGACGCTGCTCAGGGCCTGTTTAAAGAAGAGAGGGTCCCTGCTCTTTGGGGTGGTTGAAGAAAAGGGCACAGCTTGCTGCTCATCACATTAATATCCCACAGGAAGAGCTGACACCACCAGGGCCTCCTGACCAATGCCACACTGGGCCTCAGGGACCCTGAAATGGGTCCCAGGAGGCGGTCAGGGTTGTGGCTAAGAAAAGCTTCCAGGGAGCAAGACTCCACCTGCTACCCTGGCTGCTCAGAGAAAGAGGTCTGGCTTCTGAAAGCCCAGGACTGGCACCCCATGGTCACACAGGCTCTTGGCACCAAACTGGGTGAGGAGGCCCCAGTGCCCAAGTCTTGGGATGCAGAGACAGCCCCCAGAGCTAGCTCTGCAGTCTCTCACCTGTGTGAAGGAAGAGTTTGGAGCTGCCAAGACAGATGCCGGGAGACTAGCTGTCAGGGAGTCCCCTGAGCATGTCTGTCCCTTCTGTGGAGCCTATTCCCCACCCTCTTTCTAGGTGGGCACCAGCCCTCAGGGAGGGACAAGTCAGTGACCACTGAGTGGCCCATATTCCACAGTCTCCATGGAGCTAGTGCAATGGGAGTTGGGGGGGTCCTGACCCTATATGTGAGTGGGGTCTCTGGGAGTTAGGGGTGGGGCTGTAGGAGCTGGGCAGGGCCTCTGGGAGTTAGGGGCAGGGCTGTGGGAGCTGGGCAGGGCCTCTGGGAGTTGGGGGCAGGGCTGTGGGAGCTGGGCAGGGCCTCTGGGAGCTGGGCGGAGCCTGAGAGCTGCCCAGAAACCCTTCCTCTCCAATAATGCTGTCTCTGCTTATGGGTCTTGGAGAACCTGGGGTAGTAGTTGCAGGAGCTCCTCAGGGTCCCCCCCAGAGGGGAGTAGGGAGAGGAGTGCCCTCTCCTGAGATCTCCCCAGGAACTCTCCCACAGTGTCTAGCCTGAAGTAAGAGAGAGAGAGAGAGAGATTTGGTGCTGGCTCTTGTCCCCTAAATGGGCTGAAAGGGAGTCACTACCCAGACTCTTCTGGCAGTTGAACAGGAAGTAGTCTACACAAGAACCGATTCTTTTCCCAACTCCACTTCTCCCTGGCATGAGACTCCTGGTGAGAGAGTCCTCCTAGGACTTGTTCAAGTCCCAGAGTTAAACAACACTTCCTTGCATCTTCCAAGAGCAGCCCTGGCCTGAGCCCAGGAATGCACCTGCTAAAGTGAAGGGGACGGGAAGGGGACAGGTCTGCAGCGAGTGTGGCTGCAGAGTGTTCCGTCAACACTCTGAACCGGGCACAGGCAGTGAGCTGCTGCATGCACATTTTCATGTGATGCTGTGGGGCACGTCCTGTGGTGAGGAGATGGTTCTAGCATGTAATCAGCACAGCTGTTCTTAGGGGCAACTTGGACACAAACATCCATGACCTTTCATGTGCAGGCATGGTGAAGTTCAAGGACTGTCATTATTGCTCATGGCAGAAAAGCTTAGCAAGGAGCCCTCGTTCAGACTGACACCTCTAGTCTGCCCCTGGCCCTGGACAGGAACATGCACATCCTAGGGACTGAGCTTCCTGCCCTTCCCCAAGGCTCCCTGGGTTCTAGGGCTCTGCTCACACCAGGAGGGCCCTCGCTTCCCTCGCCAGGGCTCTGCCTGCCTCCCCTCCTGCTCCGGTCAGGAAGCCAGAGCCCTCCTCCAGGGTCTCGGGCAACAGAGGGGAAGCCTGCTTCCCACGGACGTAGACAGCTGATGCACAGCGACAATCAGCACTCTCCCTCTTTGCTTTCCTAATCCCGAGAGGAAGGCTGAGGTGAGCTGGGGACAGCAGTGTACACTTCCTTTCTCGCCCTGAGGGGCTCCTGGGATGGCAGGGGTTCCTAGCAGTACCCGCACTTGCTGCCTCCCTCTGCCTTCCTGAGAAACAGCAGCAGGGGGAGGAAGGGACTGGCTGGGCAGCTTGTCTCAAAAGCCTCCAGGCTCCAAGTCCAGGTGACACTGGACAGCACTCTCTGGGGAGTGATGGAGACTCCATCCCCTCAGAGCCAGCAACAGGGGAAGGTGCAGCCTGGTTCCCTCTGGCAAGGACACACACACATGCACACACTCAGGGTCAGGAGACAGGCAGCGCCAGGCACTAGAGAGAGGAAAGACCCAGAGGAGCAGCCCTGCTCAGTTTGAAGGGTTGTCAAGGGCTTCCTAAGCCTCTGGCCACCCTCTCAGGGTCCAATTCAAACCTGAAACAGTGACAAAGCCCACTGCATTTCCGTGTCATTTAAACTGAAAACTACAAAGACAATGAGCACAAGAAAGCCCACGTTAGTTCTGACTGATGTCTACCCAATGCTTCAGAAAGCGATGTATCGGTCCTCAAGCATATTCAGTGGCCCTGTTCTGTTGAGTTTAGGCACCTGCTACGGTCCAGAGGATGGCCCCCTCCCTACCCAGGTTTTCCCAGGAGGAAACGGAGCTGGGTGGAAGAGGGGTCCCCCACAGTCCACACTGGACACCCGGACCCCCACCGACTTCCCGCCCAGTTCCCAGAGCGCCGGCTTGGGTGCCTCACCTGGGATGGATGTCCACCAGCAGCACCAGCGTCTGCATGGTGATCACGTCGATGCGCTTGCAGTGGAAGCGGGCCACCTTGAGCACCTTGAGGTACGTGAAGCAGAGCACGACGAAGGACAGCAGGAAGCTGAGCGCGTGGAAGGCGCCTGTGAAGACGGCGAAGCGCAGGCGCTCGTCGGGCCGCCGGCTGCAGAGCGTGCAGGACGCGTACAGCTGGTGGAAGCCGAGCCAGGACAGGGCGAGCGCGGCCGCAGGGAAGGTGAGCGCGTGCAGCCACGTGTAGGCCACCATGAGCGCGGCGTCGCGGAGGCGCATCTTGGCGCGGTAGCTCAGCGGGAAGACCACGGCCACCCAGCGGTCGATGCTGAGCGCGGCCATGCTGAGCATGGAGTTGGCGGCCAGGAAAGTGTCGAGGAAGGCGGCCAGGCGGCACAGGCGGTCGCCGGCCGGCTGCCGCTGTGCCACGACGCCGGCCAGCGTGAGCGGCATGTTGAGCACGGTGCACAGCAGGTTGCCGCACGTGAGGTTGAGGGTGAAGAGCGCCGGCGCCTGGCGGCGGATGTCGGCGCTGTGCAGGAGGCAGAGCAGCACCAGCGCGTTGGACAGCAGCGAGACGCCCATCGTGCCCACCAGCAGCCCCGCCAGGCCCGCGTCCCACGAGTTCATGGTGCGCGCCCGCCGCCCGCGCTCAGGGCCCACAACCCCGCGCCGCCATGGCGCAGCCCGCGGCCGCCTCAGCCCCTCGGCGCCGCCGCCGCCCCGCGACCCCCAGCCCCCGCCGCCATGGCTCCCTGGAGGAAGCGCGGCCGCCCCAGAGCCCTGCGCCGCCCCCTGGGCAGGCACCTGGGCGCGCAGCCACCCCGGAGCCCGCGCCACCCTCTGGCAGAGCACCTGGGCGCGCAGCCACCCCGGAGCCCGCGCCACCTCCGGGCCAGGCGGCTGGGCGCGCAGCTCACCCCTGGACCCCGCACCGCCTCCGCCAAGCGCGCGCTGCGTTGCTGCACCCGGAGCCTTTGGTGCCCTGGGATCCTTGAGGTCCGGCGCCTGCGCTCCCAGCTCTGCCTCTCTGCCTCTGCTCGCTCCTGCCCTCACTCCGTCCCTCTAAGCTCTGTCTCGTCGCTCTGCACACCCTCTGCTCTCGCTCTCTCTGCCTCCCTCTCCGCTCGCTCGCTGGTTCTCTCCTGCTCTCCCTTTCTGCTCTCCCTTCCACCCCCTCCTCCGCTCCCTCTCCCTCTTTCTCTCTCTGCTGTCTCTCCGTCTGTCTCTCCCACCCCCAATTTTCTCCTCCCCTCTTGTTCTCTCCCCTCCCCCTTCTCTCTCTAGAATCTGCCTGCTTCTGTCATGGAAATCCCCACTGATACACACGCACACACACACACTCTCTCTCTCAGTCGCTGACACTGACACACTTGGAGGGAATGAGCCCTGAAGGCTCCTGTGCAGGGTGATCGCCTCCCTGTGGCTCTCCCTCCCCCTTCCTCTGCCTTCCCCCCTGTGTGTGTCAAAGACAGACTGAGGAAGAAAGGCTTTCAGGGAAGGGATGCCTGCACCTTCACAACTTTGTGTCACCTGTCCCCCTGCAAGGCTACCGTAGCCAGACCCTGGCCAGGAGAGAGGTCCAGCCCTAGCCCACCTGTCCCACTGCTGAGCTGCCCAGGGATGATGCCCCTCCCTCTCTGTGCTGAACTGGAAAACAAAGTAGGCTTCTTTTGCTGAGAGGGGTAAGAGCCCACATCTCTCTCTTGCATGGCCAGAGGCCCAGGCATCTCCTGACACCTCCTCAGTCTGTCACCAGGGCAGCTGATGCACTACTGGGCATTCAGTTCCTGGTGCTTCTTGTCATTGCCCTTCAAGCAGAGCTTTAGAAGCATCTCAGACCTGCTGAGGGGATGGTGAGGCTCCTGTGGTGTCCCTTCGCCCCCCCCGCTTAGCTGTGACACCGTAGCTGACTCTGAGCTCCCACTTGGCAGCTCCCACAGCCAGCCTCAGCAGCAGCCCTGATGTGCCCGATATGCAGCATCTTAGCACTGAGTTCCAGCTGCTGCCTTCCGTCAGCCCTGAAGGCTGCACATCTGTCCACTCTGGGTCTGCTGAAGCAGCAAGTTCAAGTTTATGAGGGATCTGATGGCATAATGTGCCAGAACTCTTCAGGAAATGGAGAGGATGGTGGCTGACATGGATTGGTTGAGTCCACAGTAACTGTGGGTATAGAAGGTCTCAGCCTCCCCTCAGGAAAGGTGCAATGACCATGACCCTCCTGATTCTGGGCCAGACTGTGGGGAAGGTGTATGATGGACAGATAGGCAGCAGCTCCAGCCACCACAGTTCCCTTCCTGTCCACATGATGCTGCCTACTTTAGTGGCCACTTGTGCCCTATTAGCAACCTTGGTCCTGAGTGCAGACAACTCTATCCTGAAGCCTCATGGTAGGGCTAGTGGCAACTGGATGTGACCAGGCCTCAGATCCCTGGATAAAATAAGCCAAGCAAGGACATTTTCTCTAAGGGAACTGTTGAGTCTACCCTGAAGGCAGAGGTCTCATCCTACTTAATTATCTCCCCTCATCCTGCATCAAGCACAATGTAGATGCTCATGAAATGAGGCAGCAGGAGGGCAGGAAAAGCAACGTCCCCTCTCCCCTGCACTGCCACAGAGGACGCTCCTCAGCAGTTTTGTGTGAATGGCAACTGTAAACAGCAGAACCGAACCGGAGCCAGTTCACCCCAGTTGTAAGCATCCCTCCCCAGCCCCCTTCTGAGACAGCATGTTGGTAGCTTGAAATCTGCCATGCTGGGAGTATTGACACTATAGAAATCAGCAAATGCCACAAATCAGGGCTCACCACACTCCAAGCCTCTGTTTGACATTTCCCAGCATGCCACTCACTGATTCCTTGGGACCCTAGTCCAGTTACTTAACCTCCAGAGCCTCAGTTTCTGTAACTACCTTTCAGAGCTGTGGTGAGCAGTATACAAGATCATGTAACTTGCTACCCAGAGGAGGAAACAGCAGAATGCCAGCAATCTTCCTCATCTCTTGGTCCCCTCCTGTCCTCTGGAGCTCAGGGCTGGCTGTGTCTTCACCAGATATTTGGAATATGGCATTTGAGTGAGGTATTCTTATGAGTGTCTCTCTGCTCCCAAACACCATGCCTCCCCCAGATAGCCCCTGTAATAAGATAGGTGCTTAAGCACTGTTAATGGAGGAAATGAATCAACCCATATATTTGGGGGACCCTACCTTGACCCTTGATCCTCACATTTTAGTGTTTGGCAGAATCACCTAGTATACCTGGGATATTGGATAAAGGTTTAGATTCCTTGGTCACAACCAAGCATTTCCACATCAGAAGGTCTGGGATCCTACACTTTTCAAGAGCTGCTCAGGAGAACCTGAGGGTGGTCCAGGGTTCCACTTGAGGACCGGGCTGTACCAGCAGTGGCCAGGTTAGGCAACTGGAGGCCTGAATGTGAATGTTAAGTAATACCCTCCTAGAATGTTAGAATGTACAGAACACGTCCACACACGATCACACTGGTGATCCCTGCAACGGTGATGGGAAGGAGAGCTTATCACTGTCCACATTATAGAGGTAAGGACACTGAAGCCAAGAACTTGAGTGGTAGAGTTGGCAAGGCAAGCCTTCACCTAGCTCCACAGAGGGGCTCTTTCTTTATTTTCCAGAGGTTTCCAGATGTCTTTGGGTATTTAAGTTAAAAAAAAAAAAAAACTCAACTTTGAAACATCAAATAATGTTAATGACCAACAGTAAAAACTAGTGAACACGGATGTGCTCACATTCACATGCACATACATGTGCGCTCTCTCTCTCTCTCTCTCTGTCTCTCTCTTTCTCTCTCTCTCTCTCTCTCTCTCACACACACACACACACACAAATCATTTTGAAGATTATCCGCTTTCCGACTTCATAAAGGCAACATTGAAAGGGTCAAAATACCAGAAAGACATTCAGGATATTTAAACTCAGTTTCCTAAAGAATAGAATCTCATTTGGGGGAGGGGGAGTTAAAACAAATTTCCTACCCCCAGTGGGGCTGTGGGAAGACTGATCCCTGTGGAGACCATGTCCCCAGCTGCCTTGGCCTCAGCCAGGCTGGGTCTTACTGAGCCAGGTTCTAACATGGCCTTAGACACCTCCAGCAGGGAGATCACAAGTCACTGACGAGGGGAGGTGCATGGCCCTGTCCTGGCCTTGACCCAGGTCCACACTGCCCTTCCAGGAATGGCTCAAGAATCCAGCCTGCTTAACCAGGCCTGGAGCCTGCCTGCCAGGGAACTGCTCGTGGCGAGATCTGCACAGCACGCTACTTCAAGCCGGAGAGAAGTCAGCAGTGATGGAATGTTGATGACAGCATTAACATGACTCATTAAATGCTGTAACTGGGCCCCAAGGGAGGGCTCGAGCAGCAGGACCACACAGAGGCAGCCGGATGCACGCGTCACTGCCAATCCTCACAGCAGCTCTCTAGCGTCCTCATCGTGATTCCATCTCGACAAGTGAAAGAGCTGAGACCCAGAAAGGCCAGCAGTTTGTTCTAGGTCACTCCAAGTCACCATCCATTGACTCTGACAGCAGGGTCAGGGTTCTAATCCAAATCTATTGCACATAAAGCCCACGTTCTTCCTACTCTTCTATTATTTTAGTTACACAAACACCACTCTCAACATGGGACGATGGCTGTTGTGGTCCTTTCCATAGTTATCTTCAGAAAGAGGATTATTGATATAAACTGAACGGGAACAAGAATGGTGCCAGTACTCCCAAGAGAGGTCCCAGGGAAGTATCATTAATACTGAAAGCACATTCCTTTGGAGAAGAGTAGGGTTCTAGATGTGTGCACATTGAAGGGGGAGGACCCCTAGCCGATGTTCTGGCTTCCATTTTCGAAGCATTAACACAGTTGCTACTTCTTGTGATCCTTGTAGAACGCGGGAGGTCTAAGAGTGAACCACAAGTGTTCTCCTGCACAGATAAGGATACCAAGACCCTAAAGCAGATGTCCTTCCAGTCTTTGCATAAGGACATGGTTGGTGAGAGGCAGAGCAGGGCATGGAATGCTGACCAGAGCTATCTGGTGCTCTCTGCTATGACTATCAGATCTGACTGGTCCTCCCCAGGAAGGCTGCTTATGTACACGCCCTGGCTGAGTCCTCATGCCAGGAAAGTAGAATCAACTGAACAGTTCTTCCAACAGGCCATTGGGTCTCTGACTCACTTGTCCACTCTCCTAAGGATTGATTTGATGGACAGGCCTTTGTCACTTCCGAGTCTCTGTGACTGTCCAAGGCCCCACAGACCAGTCATGGAAGGTGTCAGGCCCAGCCATAGGGAAGAGGAAGCCTGCTGCCTGGCAGTCTCAGCTGGCAACCTCCTGAGAGAAGTCAAGGCGTGTGTGGCCACATTCACCCAAGGCTTGCTCTGCTGCAGATGCTGCCTGACTCATCTCATTTAATCTTCCCTGTAGCCCTGTGCAAGGGATGCTGCAATTACCCCATCATACAGATGAAGAAACAGAGGTTCAAGGAGGTCAAGCAGCATCCTGGGGTCCTAAAACTGATGGGGGAAGTGAGACGGACCCTGACACTGTTCTAATGCCAGATTTGATCCCCCGTCTTTCCTAATGATGCCAATTAACAAGCCCTCCCACTCTTCCTCTTCTCCTCCTCTTCCCAAGCTAGACGCTTGGCGGTATGCCAGCTGAGTGCTGTAGGAATTCAATATCTGCCTGAGTGCTCACTGTGGCCCAGGCTTTCTGCTAAGCACTTCAAGTTCATTTCCCCTCTTGTGGTTCATGGGACAGGGGTTACAACCCTGCTTGTGGATTGCATGTCAGAGGCTTACAGCCAAGCAGCTTTCCCAAGGTCTCAAATAGAGTAGGGCAGATCTGAGATAAAATGCAGATCGTCCCCAGGCCAGGACCTTGTGTCCTAATCATGACTGCCTCACTGTTGACTAGAAGGAAAGAGCTGATGTCCAGCTAGAGTCTGCCCAGAAGTGGAGCCATTTCAGTCCCTGAATTCACATGTGCACACAGACAGCCAGCGAGGTTTGTGCCTTGCCTTGGAAATCCATTAAACCTGCCTGTGGCAGAGCAACTCCTTTATTTGCAACTCAGACTGGCTGCAGGAGCGGAGAAGTGTGTGTCTGATCCTCCTGAGTGTTGGACCGTGAGACATTGAACCAGCCCACAGAGGTTTCTCTGGGTTTGTGCTAACTTCTAAAGATGTCTGGCCTCACTGATTTCCCGTCTCTGAGCGGGAGTGGGGCAGTAGAGCTTGTCTTTTTTCTCCAGGACTAGAATCGTTAGGAAAAGTCATTTATTCCAGGTTCTTATCCCACCCCCTTCCCCACTAACGCACAACCATTGCCTGAAAGTGTCTGGGCAGCCCGGGTGGCTGAAAGCCTGTCAGATCAGCACCAGGATGGTGGACAGCTCCTCTCCTCCTACGCGGCCTCCTGCTCACTTCAGTGAACACTGGTTGCAGAAGCACAGAGCTGGTCTCCGGGTGCTGTGTCTGCTGAGTTCTGAAACTGAGTCTTCAGAGCAACCAGTCTCAGCTACCATGTATTGAGCAGACTCGGAAAGAATGGTCTGTCCCATTTAGAAAGCTCAGGAACTGTGTCTCATGGTCACATACACAGTGAAGGCAACATTGGAGTCTGTTGGTTTCCAGAGTCTATGCTTTTAATCACCGAACTAAACTACCCCATCATTTTGAAAGATGGGATATTCCAAACCATGACTTCCCCTTCCATCCTGAGCACCTAACAGGCTGGACTGTTCCAGGTGGAATGTGTAGCCTGACTTGATCTGACTGCCCTGGGGGCTATTCTCAGGAGCTGTACCTTTATGCATATGTTCCCAGCGTACAACTGAAGAGGAGACCCCCTTTACTGGTGATTCCAAAGTCACTCTATTATGCCCTCACCCCATGAAAAGGGCAGCAATCATATGATGTCCTCAGCTGTCCATTTATTGGAAGAGACCCAGTCCAAGCCCCATTTTTAGCACTTTCCAACATGAGTGAGGCTGGGGGTTGTCAGCACTGTGCAGCGGACACAGCCTCACTGGAAGCAGGCAGGCAGGGCACTGGTCTGGTCTTGTCTCTGACCCTAGCTGACCATAGGCTTTTGGACAATCCCCCACCCCAGATTTCCCAACTGTGACATGACAGGGTGAGTGTGGCAATCTCACTTGTGAATTTTGGGTTGCTGGAGGATGCCACACCAGGGATAAGGAGAGAGGGAAGAGGAAAAGGGGACAGAGCAGGCATCCTAGAGCTTCTTTCCCCCATGGTTGGAACGGAGTCCCTTCTGCTCCGGTGGCAGCTGAAGCGATACACCACTTTAGCTTTCGAGGTCTGCGTGGGCGGACGTGTGGGGGAGATCGGCTCTTCTCTGACTACACGGAGGAGCGAGCTCTGAGCTCCGCTTAGGCCCTGCTCGACAGATACGCTCAAGGACAGCCTGCCTGCGGGCCTGGGGGGGGGCACTGGCAGTGCAGGTGCGTGGATGTGTGCGTGTGCAAGAGGCAGGGGGCAAGTCAGACTGGCTAGTGACATCAAGGGGTATTGTCCTTCAGAAACTGGTGCAGGAACATGGGGAAGCTGAGGTAGGTTTAAGTCTCTTTTTCTAAAGGACTCAGCTTTGGGGGGACTTAGCAAGATTTAGAAAGCAGGGGAAATAATTTTTTATTTCGCATGAATATCAAGAGGCCACTTTAAAGGGTAGTCAAATAATTAGTTCATGGCCAAGATGTAAGGGGATTGTTACAGGAAGAAGAGGGTTGAGCTCTGGTGGTGCCTTTCTGACCCCAGCCTGCCACACCTGCTCGAGGACCACTGGCTAGCTTTGGAAGGTCACTGTCCCAGCCAGATGACACACAGCAGGATGAGGTCCCATGTGAGGTGTCGTCTTGGCCTGGTCCAGCTAGATGGGCGTGACATGATTGATGCTGCACGCCCGACACACCCTCCTGCTCTGCTCCAGGAAGCTCTCCTTCCCCTGGCCAGGCCATCCGGGAGCTATCAGGTCCCCTGAGTCATTCTTCTGCGTGCTGTGGTCTCAGAAGGGAAGCATTTTTTCCTCTATGCATATTCAATTGTTTTCTTTTATCTTAGGAGATTTTTTCTTACCAAGGCTTGATTTACATAATGAAATGTAGAAGACATACGCAGAGCGTTCAAGGAGTTTCGATGAGCACGTCGTCCCTGTTATCCATACGTCTAGTGGGGTACAGAATGTCCTACCTCCCCACAGAGCTCCCCCTGTTCCTTTCCAGGCAATTCACGTCCATCCCGCCCCCAGCTCTCTGCTGCTCCACTTCTATCATCACAGATTAATTTTGCAAGTTCTAGAACTTCATCTGATTAGAACCATCCATCCTATGCTCTATTGTATGAAGCTTCTTTCAATTAACAGAGTGGAGGTTTATCTGTGCCGTTGTGTATTTCATAGTTCATTCCTTTCTGTTGCTGAGCAGAAACATATTGTATGATTATACCACAGGGTTTTTTTTTTTTTTTTTTTTTTTTTTTTTTTAGCCACTCTCCTGTTGATTGACATTGGTGTTATATCTAATTTGGGAATATTCTGAATTAAGCTGCTATGGACATTCTTGTACTAGCTCTTAAAAGCACAGATGTTTCAGTTCTTTTCAGTGAACACCTACATATATATTTAAGTTTATAAGAAAATGCCAATTTTCCAAAGTGTCTGTACAATTTTACTATGCAAGTAGCATTAAAGTAGGTTATTTTTTTCTTACTGAGTTGTAGGAGTTTTAAGATGTTTTGGATACATCTATTAGGTATATGTGTTCCACATACTCTTCTAATCTGTGGCTTCCCATTCCTTTTCTAAGTCATGTGCGTCTGTGTGTGTGTGTGTGTGTGTGTGTGTGTTGTGTGTGTGTTGCTGGGAATCAAACCCAGAGCCACACGCACACATGCTAGACAAGTACTCTACCCCTGAGCTATGTCCCTAGCCTTTAATTGTATCTTTTGACAGCAGAACTTTTTAATATTTATGAAGTTCAATCTACCATATGTTTATAATTAATGATTTTTGGGTTCTGCTAAGAAATATTTTTCTAACCCAAGTTGGCAGAGATTTGTTTTTTTCTTAAAGTCTTATAGCTTTCACTTTTTTATTTAGGCAAAGAATTCATTCAAATTAATTCTTGTGTATGGTGTGAGGTAGGGTTGAGGCTCATTTTTTCAATTAGATATAGTTGTTTAGGTAACTTTTGCTGGATATAACTTGCTTCTATATTAAATTAGTTTGGGAGCTTTGTCAAAACCACTGACTATGTAAGAGTGATTCTATTTCTGTACTCTTCACTGCATTCTGTGTCTTTGTGTATCTTGATACAAGTCCTTTTGGTAAGTCTTGAACACCAGTGTGAGACCTATTAGTGAGACCTCCAAGTGCCAAAATAAGTTCTTTAATTTTAGCCTTTTAAAAAATTGTTTAATTATTCTAGGTCTTCTGATTTTTCTTATAAACTTTATAACTAGCTTGCCAATTTATAATTTTTTAAAAATATGGTGGAATTTTGACTGTAGATTAAGATGGGATGACCTGTTATCTTCACAATACTGAGTATTCAAACATGGTGCATCTTTTCAATTATTTGAGTCTTATCTAAATCTCTTTAACAACAATCCTCATTTTTGGTCTTGCAACTCTTTTATCTCTAAATATATAATGCTTTTTGATGCTATGGCATGCACCATTGTTTTGTGAATTTTACTGTTTGTTCACTTATAGCATTAGGAATATATTGATTTTTATGTATCAACTTGGATCCTGGAACCTTGCTAAAGTCACATATAAGTTTAGGATGCTGTCATAGATTTCTTGGGTTTTGAATACACATAATCATGGACTCTGAATATAAGCAATTTTGCTTCTCCCTTTCTTATGTGGACTTATTCATTTATTTATTTCTTACCTATTGCACTGGCTGGGACTTGTACCATATCTGATGAAAATGGAGTGAGCCTTGCTTTGCTCCCATTTTTAGAGGAAAGTCATTCTGCCATCCTCCATTAGTTATAATGTCAGCTGCAGGTTTTTCATAGATGTCTTTATCACATTAAGAAAGGGTAATTCCACCTTTAATTCACTTGGATTTTATCATAAATGAGTGTCATGCATAAATATATATGTGTATGTATGTATATATACATATGTGGGTATACATATCATGGATCATATACATATCGAATATGTATTTAATTTTGTTATTGACCTTGACTCTGAGAACTTCCCCAAACTTCACTGTATCTGGGAGCATTTCTGTAGATCGCACAGGATTTTCTGTGTAAGCAGTCACATCCCACACCACACATATGCGTTTTATTTATTTTGTTGTCTCACTTCGTGGCTCTGGACAAGTACTATGCTAGGTGCGCTGACAGTGAGCCTCCTTGCCTCACCCAATGGTGGGTGACATATTCAGTCTTTCACCGTTACTTTATATTACTTTATATTTACTTTTCATTATACTTTAAGTATAGTATACTTAGAGGAAATGTTTTAAGTGTAAAGACCCTTGCTAGTATTGTTCTCTCGCCAACTGCCCTGCAAGGGAAGACAGCGCAGTGTTATGGTGTCCATTTTTGGATGAAGAAGCTCACAGACAGGGTAAGCATTGCAGGTAGAGGCAGCAGAGTGGGGATAAGCCTCCGCCTCTTCCCTCTCTGCCGCCACCAGCCAGCCACCACAGCCAGCCCTGGGAAAGGCAGCTTCACCTGCAGGCCTGCGGAAGAGGACAGCACAGGCAGGGTGCCCAGGAGATCTGGGTCCTTGCCAAAGCCCCCTGACACTTCGAGGGCAGGCCACTGGCACATCTTTGCCAACACAGGGTCTTCTGGCCAAACCAGAACAAAGTCCTAATTGAAGAGGTCTATGTTGTCAATAAAACCTTTTCTTTCTTTTTGTTTTTTTAGCAGAACACTTTTGTTGGGGTTTTATGGAGTGGGGACTTCTGGTTATTGCCTTTCCTCGAATGCGTTTCATGCCCAGGTTGCTAGGGAGGCACGAGTCTGAATTTTGAACATGTTTCCGAGACTACTCCAGCCTTCACCTCTCTGAATTGTTGACGCTAAACCCTCCATTAGACATGTCATCAAAGTCACAGCCGTGGAGGGTTGATTGCACCTAGAGAAGAGTCTACCACAACCCCCACACTTTTCAAATGGGAAATCAGAGGCACAGGGTGTGGGGCCGAGGACTGGGGAAGATCACACACACTGACACACAGAATGGGGAACTCCTACGCCCAGCTCCCAGCCAGGAATCTACCTTTCCTTACCTCCTTTCTGTATGAAAGACAGCACACGGAGGCCATCCATCTGCTCCTCCTTGGCCCCATGGTCCCCGGGGAATTAAGGAAAAGAGCTGTATTTTCCATGCAGAGAGAGTGACCTCTTGCCCTTAAAGAGGAAGTCCTCAGTGATACGGAGGCAGCAAGATGCCCATCCACACAGATGTCAATCAGAAGTCCCCAAGTGGGACTCTGCAGGACTGTGATTCTTGAAGCAGGTAGTGAACCCGGCAGTGCTGAGGCCCGGGTGAGTCTCCTCTTCCTTTTGAGGGCTCCTGAGTGGGCTCCCCTCAGGGTCTTTGCCAGTGTCCTTGAACAGTGAAGGACTTGTTCCAGGATAGCCCATAGCGCCGCAGAGACAGCCCCAAAGGACCAGTCCCTACAATGTGCCCCGGCAGAACCCTGGGAAGGGCAGCTGTCTGGGCCCTGGGAGGAACTTCCATGCTGCAGCCCAGGGGCATTCACCAAGGCGGCCTCCTGCTTCCTGTGGTTATTTATCTCCTGCTGCTGTGAGACCCTCTCTCCTTCCTCCTAAATGCCCAGCAGTCAGACGCACCCTCTCTGCTTTGCTCAGGAAGTCAGCATCCTCTCAGGAGAGTGCTCTCAGCTTCCCCTTTTCTGCATGAATATGAAGTCAGAGAGGGGAGTACTGGGGCTCCCATCTACTGAACCCCACTCTGTGCCACCTGGGCATGGCCTGTTCTCACACTGGTTCTTTATTCCACATCACAGCAACACTGGGCAGTGGTGCATTAAAGGCCTCATTTTACAGAGAGGGAGTCAGAGAAGTCAAGCAACTGGGCTGAACTCTAAGGTAGGAAGGGCAGTAGGACCAGAGTCTGTTAGTTCCAAACTTACATCCTTTTCCACCCCTTGTGGCCTCTGGGCTGGGCCACCCATTTTGTCCACTCAAGAAGAGGGTGGGAATAGACAGTGTGTAAGTTGGAGAGTGTAGTCTCACTGCCAAGGCTGCTTCCTCACAGGACTTCTGGAAGCGTCCACTCACTGTCCAGGTTCTGGTCATTTGTGTCCAGGTGGACCTGAAGGAAGTTTACAAAACTGCCTGACAGTGACATGCAAACATGGTGTCCTCATCATCTGGGCACAACCCTAGGACAGAAGAGCAGGCAGAGGGCCAACAGACTCCAGCCTGGTCCTGCAAACCTCAGACTGGCCCCTCCCATCACTGCCACACCCAGCTACGAGCACTCAGAAAGGTCAACTCCTTTACCTCCAGCCCAGCTCTGCTCGAGCGCCTGGCCCCCCTGGGCTGGACACTTTAAGGGTCACTGTAGAATTCCCAGGGGGAATCAGGGCACTTTCCTGTGGGGAAGGGGAGCTCCTTTAGGAAGCGGGTCTAGGCTGGCGGGAGTCCTCAGCGTGCAAGGAGATTGAGATCAACCCAGGGGAATGGGGCAAAGCTGGGGCGCAGCCTGCCTGTCCGGGTGTGTGAGTCGTATATAGGCTCATGCTTAGTGCTTTGACGAAGAGTTGGGGTGCCGTTCTGTCCATAGCTAGTTCTAAGCACTCGATACAGCGGTCGTGTTCACGTGCCCGGCAGCACCCATCTGTCCATCGCTGGGGAGTGCCTGCCGAAGACATGTTGGCTGACCGAGGGAGGGAAACATCCGAGGGAAGTCCTGAGCTGGCCCTGGAGGAAGGGCACATCCGCAGGAGGAGGGCTGCCCGCAAACACACAGCCAGGAGCCCCGGAGCGCCAGGGGTGCTTCCATGAAGGGGCGAGGCTCGGTCCTCCTGAATCTTACTTCTGATTTTGGTGTCAGCAGGAAAAGCTTCTGAAAGCCCCCACCAGGTGATGAACACCACTATCTGCAAGCCAAGGACACCAACAGACGCTCTCTGCCCTGTGGGAATGGAGACCATGTGTCAGGTCAATGTGCAGCCGCATGGGCAACGTGTCACGTGGCGCTGTCCTGCAGGCACGAGCCCCTCTCCAGTCCAAAGGTGACTCCCACATCTCTCCACCACCCAGTCCTTGTCCTGTGAAGTGTGGTGAGACACGTGAAGAGTCGACCAGAAAGCTGACAGAGAGAACACCTGTCACCCACCAACCCCTGGAAATAATCCCCAGAACCTTAGCACCAGCTTGTTCTGGTATCCAACTGGGTTGGCTGGGACGCTGGCTTGTGTTTGATCACATATGCAGCTTTGTTTTCCTCGCTCTGGGAGCAAAGTGCACACTAAAACCCAAGAAGCCTCACCAGCTCTGGTCTCTTTTTTATGACTCTGGTTACTGAATTATTTGTTCAATTTTCTCCTTTCTCAAAAAAAAAAAAATCTGTCCCAAGAGGACAAGGACTAGACCCAAGGACTGCACTGGCGGTTATTTTAGTAAGGGTCTTTGTGTTTGTGGTAGACAGTTTGGGCAATTTACCCAGTTTGGGCAAAAGGATGTTTGTTGGGGAAGTTGCAAAGCGTGAGGTATTCAGGTGACCTTGAGGCACAGAATGCCTGCCACCGGGTGTCAGGAAGCAGGGCTGCCGCAAGCTCTCTCCTCACCCTTTCCTCTCCACCTCTCACCCTGCTTCTTGCTCCCCATCAGCTTTCTTCTCCCTGCTGGTTCAAATTGTAGACAACATGGTAGCCAAAGACTTGTGAACCTAGCAATTTCCCTCCCAAATGAGCTAGCCTCTTCCTTTAGTTAGACTTTAACAAATCCCAGGGAGGGGCTCTGACTGGTCAAAGGGGTTGGTGCTCATGCTGAGTCCAGGCCCCATGACTTTATCTCAGAATTGCTGTTAGAGAAGAAAGATCAGGTGCAGCTCAGAAATCTACCCCCAAGTGTGGTTGCTTTGTACTTCATACTTATTTGGTGGACACACTAGTGTGGGCCAAAGGGTCAAGAAGAAATAGGGATGTAGTGTGCATTTGACCCTAATCAAATTAGAAGCAGTGAGGTCCAAGTTCATTTTTAAGATCAGATTCTCCATAGAATATGAAGGCAGAGCCAAGTTCATCCTTCTGGGGAGCTGTCACCATGACCTTTGTCTTGACCTGGAGACCAGAGGCAGTTGAGGTCCCTGGGGACTGGAAACATCCCTGCTGGCAGGGGTGGGTGCCAACATGAGAGGACAGCCTTTTAAGAAGCCAGGAGGGTGACCTGAGCTACAGTGCCCCATCCCCCACAGCAGGGAGGGTGGTCGGATGCAGGCCTGAGGACCAAGGAGGCTCTCTGGTGGCCACCACCCCTGGGGTTCACACTCTGCCTCTCAACCCTCCATGTGCCTCTTGATTGGAGGCTTTAGCAATTACAAAGCTGGAGGAACGATCCAAAGAGGAGAGGAGACGTGCTGACAGCAAAGCTTGGGGAACATCTATGACTGGACGGCTTGGCCTGCAGCTGTGAAGATCCGCCTGTGAACGGGGCGGGTCCCTGGGGCAGCTTCAGACTGCAGCTGGGGGGAGCCTTTATCACCTGATGGCGCTTTCCATGAGTGGAGGACTGGTCTAAGCATGCTTCACAAACAACCCGTGGACGCTCGAGCACCCATGTGAGATTAGGAGTGACAGCTGTCTCCGCCTGCTCTTGCCTGAAGAGTGTCCCCATAAAATCCACGTCTACCTGAAACCTCAGAATGTGACTTTATTTAGAAGTAGGGTCTTCAATGTACTGAGTTTAGATGAGGTCATGCTGGATTGGGACGTGCCCCAAATCCAGTGTCTCCAGTCCTCGTGAGGAGAAAACCATTCAGACACAGAGACACACAGGAAGAAGATATGCCAAGACAGAGACAGAGACTGGGATGATGCTGCCACAGGCCAAGGGGCACCAAGGATTGCCAGCAGCCCAGCCCCCAGAACCCAGAAGAGGCAAGGAATGATTCTCCCCTAAAATCTGCATGGGAACCTGGCCTTGCCAAAGCCTCGAATTTCAATGTCTGGTCTCCAGGACTGTAGAGAATACATTTCTGAGGTTTTGACTCCCCCGCCCTCATTTGTGGTCATTTGTTACAACAATCCTAGGAAATGAGCACAGCACCTTACAGAGAAGTGAACGGTGCGGACAGGTGGAATCTTGCCCAAGGCCCCACCACCAGAAAGAGGTGCAGGTGGAGGGCAGGAGAGGTGGGGTGTGGCCAAGAGGCAGGAGCAGGAACTTGGGCCAGAGCAGGGCAGAGGGCACCGCCTGGCCACTGTTGGAAGCCCAGGCATCCTGCCGAGAGGTGGGAGAGTCTCTTCGGCATGCCTTGGCCCGACTTGGCTTCTGTCTATGGTCAGACATTCCCTTTACCTCCCTGAGTTAACCCCCGCCCCCCCACCTGCTAAGGCCCCATCCTCCAGGCAGGGTCTTGCCTTTGACCTGACCTCCTTTCCCTTTGCTGCTCACATGCACTTTCCTGGAAATGAGGACCTGCCGAGCTGCCAAGCATCCACGAGAATTGACTAGCACGTTGCATCGGCGGCTGCTGCTCCTGCCCTTCTAAACGCCTAGATTTTACAACTTCCCAGACCCCAAAGACTTCATGATCAGCCTCCTCCCTCCCATTCTCTCCCCCTACTCAAGCTCCTCATCATGAAAGTAGCGGGAGTTCGTTAACATTCGCAAATACAGAACGTGGAGAGCCAAGCCTACCATGGTCCGCCTCCTCAGCCAAATGGTGCTCACCTTTCTGAGGGCTTCTTTGTTGTCTTTCCTAGCTACTCATTTTCCTCAGTTGGGATCACAGTGTCAATGGCTCTTTTATTTGGTGCTCTAATAAGACCATTCTGTGTGATCTCAACTTCACCAGGGAGCCACCTGAACCAGCGCCTGGAGTAGCATTGGATGGATCTCGCCTGGTCTGCTCGGCCATCCTCCACATGGTTGGCACAGCTATGATTTTTCAGAATTATAAATAATGTAATGCGCATCACATTTTTCATGTTACAGATTTTTTTTAAAGAAAGAATCCCAGAAGTGGAAGTGCTGAGTGAGGGCATCTTGCAGGTTCCTGGGGTCACCAGATTGCCCTCTGAGAGCAGGCAGCGGCTGTGCCTCCTGCCCCTCACCTCACTCAGCACAGGGGCTTCATCTTTTCATTGCTCATTAATTTGATGGGAAGAAATGTGGTCCTTTGTTCTAGTTTGCATTTCCTTGATTACTAATGAGGATGAACGTTTTAAAAAACACCAGTCATTTGCATTTCCTTGTTTATGCATTTTCTATTTGCCTCCTGAGCCCACATCCCCATTCCTGCTGGGGTGTTTTCTTATTAATCAGTGGGAATACTTTTCTTGGGTTATTAACCCTTTTCTGCCATGCTTACTCACTGATGTTGCCCAAACTGATGGGTTTTTAAGTTTTAAGTAGTCTTTCCTCGTTCCAGGAGCTCCGCATGTGCACTGGGGGAAATGGAAGATAAAGTCAAGCAATAATAAAAAAAGGAAAATTATCATATTTCTTCCACCCAGAGATTTCCACTTTTAACACCTTAGTACATCTCATTCCTTTTTTACTTCACCCAAATGAGATCATTCTGCACATAGTGTTTTATAATCTAATTTTTTCAGTAGACGCTCTCCACTTTCTGTCAGGCTGGAAGAGTTTTAAGCCATCTCCTGTCCAGAGCACTCTCTCATTTCTCTGGCTGGCTCGCAATGTCCTCGAGAGCTGGTTTGTCCAAAGTAGCATTTGATGCAAGACCACTCTAGACCACACACTTGTTTTCCTAGGTCCCTTGGAGCTCAGTAAAGTCCCTGTTAAGTGTCACAGACTTCTTAAAGAGACCAGACCAGGCCCTCTGTGGATAAAACCAACTAGTCAGCCTTGTCCTCCTGCTCCCTTGTGATGTCATTAACTTGTCCCCCTCTACCCTAGATCTTCCATGACCAAATTTTTTTCCCATAACCGGCATGTATGCAGTGATCTCTCATCTGGTTTTGTCCCTCACTTTTGGCCTTGGGGACCCTCTCCCTGTGAGCTGTGCCAGCCTGTCTCTAAATCTGGCCCCTTTCCATATGGACTGGATGCTGCCGTCCAGTCAGCAGACCTTGGAAGGATCTTTGCGTGACACTACATTTGAACCCTTCGTGAAGGACAGACAAGGCACCTGCTGCCCTGAAACTCACTGCAAATCCCTGGTGAGGCACCAGGCAGGGGTTGGTGTCCCCTGGGGCCTGAGAGGCATGCCAGCCTCTGGCAGGAAGCCTTTTTCCAAGGAGAATCTGAAGCGTGCATTTTGCAAATCTCTCTCTTTTAGGGTCACTCTGCCTCGGTCAACTGTCTCAAGATAAAGAATATCCCAGTCCCCAGCATTAACTCAGCTTTATCTGTGTGGACACTTCCACACCGACAGGTGACTGTGTGCTCCTAGGTGCTCATAGAGTCTGTCCCGAAGGAGAAGCTCAGCCTAGACCACAGACGAAGGGAGAGAGGAATTTAGGTTTGGAGTGTGGCACTGCCTGTACGCTGTGCCCTGAAGATCCAGCAGCAGAACCTGGGTTCAGGGCCTGAGTCCTGGAGGCAGAGCACCGAGTTGGGGCTCCACGCCCGTGGGCGTGTGGCCCATCTTTGCAAATTCCATTGTTCACTTGTACAATGGAGACAAAAATAACTTCATGGCAGGAATACATTTCCACAGGAATAATACATAAACCTGTGGGCAGAGAATCACCTGAGCTACAGGCCCTCCCGTAGGTCTGTCTGGGCCGATGCCTGCAGAGCCCGCCCTCGTTGGCAGCAGGCAGATGAACCAGTGAATGGCCACAGTGAGAAGCTCCTTGGGTGACCACATGTCCTTCGGCCTCCTTGTGCTGCCCCCTTCCTGCCTTGATGGAGTAGAGGCACCAGCATGACCCCACCCATTGGGAATGACCTGAGCTTCCTGGCCTCCCAATAAGGCTGTTCATAAAAAGTTCATGATAGCTACAACCACTGAGTTGCCATGTCTGGAGACATTTCAGCTGTGACCTTTCTGGGTACCTGGGTTCTTCCTTCTCTTCTTCTTTCCTTTCTCTCTTTCCTTCTCTGGAGGGAAGCTCTGTTCTTGTGGCTACAGCAGCAACAGAAATAAAATCAACCCAAGTGATCCAATTCTGCTCATCCGTGATGGTCCTGGGACACTGGTGGTGGCCTTGCATCTGAGTGTCAGTACTCCCCAGGGTCTGCTATGTCCCTGCATCTGAGGGTGGAGCAGCGGGTGGCTGTGGCATGCACTCATTCATTTGCTCCACATGCCCACAGTCGTGAGACTGATGTCACATCAGAGGATGTGCCAGTGAACATGGCCACACAGCCTCACTCTCAGGGGCCCACAGCCTGGTGTGAGATGAGTAGGTTAGCAAAAAAATTACAGCCCAAGGTAGCACAGCCTCTGAAGGGGCTCAGGGGGTCAGGACACCAGGAAGGTTTGCTGGGTGGAGAGATGAACCAGCAGGGAGCTGAGCTGAGTGGGAGTTGGCCAGGTGAGCAGAGGCATAGGAAAGGAAGTGCAGGACCTGGTCTGTGCAGGCGGAGCCTTGGGCACGCTGCGGAGTGGCATGGCTACTTCCAGGAGGGTGAGGAGTTGGGGAAGCACCCCCTGGGCCACGCAGCCTGCAGGCATGGCTAAGAGGCACGAACTCCACGCTGAAGACAGTGGGAGCCTGAGCAGGTGTGAGCAGGGAATGATGCAGTCAGAGCTGCGTCTCAGGAGCCCTAGGCAATTTGAGGAGGAAGGGCAGGACGCAGAACCCCATGTGACCCTGAGGACCGCTCCCTCCGTGGGGATCTTAGATCTTTGTGATCCAAAGAATGGAACTTCCATGGAAGATCCTGGATACCCACGTTCTGGTCCCAGGTAGGTCCACTGTTGACCTTGGGCAAATCCCTGTCCCTTACCTGGCCCCACTTTCTTCACCTGTAAAATGTGTGTAATGAAGAAATCTTTACTCTGTGCACAAAGATGACAGGCTTCAGATGGTCATTGTGATGTTCAAATACAAAAAGTGAAAACGACCTGAACGTCCGTCCAACCCTGGAGATCTGGTAAGTAGAGCTCGGCCCTACACTAAGTCACTCTGAAGGCCTCAGCAACGAGACAGGGGATGTGAAAGGCTCCCTGAGACATGTTGCAGAGATTGACTTTGAGAATGACATCCTGTGTAGCACCATTCGCAGTTAAACCTATATACACATGAGGTGTGTGTAAATATCTAGCAGAAGGGCCTACAGCTGTCCTAAAACCTTCTGAGACACCCAAGGTAGGAGGAGGCATGGGGTTGGGGGCCAAAGACCAGCCCGTCCTGTTTTAGTCAACTTTTTCTCTCTGCTGTGACTAAATGACCCGACCAGCACATCTATAGAGGAGGAAGACTTTATTTGAGGCCATGTGGTTTCAGAGGTTCATAGAAAGCTGGCTCCATTCCTCAGGTTCAAGGTGAAGCAGAATATCATGGCGGAAGAGTCTGGCAGAGGGAAGTAGCTCGCATCATCAGGAAGTAGTCTCCACTCCCCAGATACAAAATATATACCCCCTATATATCCTATCAGGGATTAATTCACAGATGGGGTTAAGACTCTTACAACCCAACCATTTCTCCTCTGAAGCTTCTTGCATTGTCTCACATATGAGCTTTTGGGGGACACCTCGCATCCAAACCGTAGCATGTCCTGTCCAATGCTATGTTTTTATGTCTGCTTGTTTTTTTTTTTTTTTTTTTAATAACAAGCACACTGATGCCATCTCTAAGAGACTCTTTTTTTAAATTTATTTTTATTGTAAACAAATGGTATACATGTTGTTTCTGTTTGTACATGGAGTAAAGGCATACCATTTGTGTAATCATGCATTTACATAGGTTAATGTTGTTTGATTCACTCTGTTATTTTTTCCTCCCCCCCACCCCTCCCACCCCTCTTATCCCTCTATACAGTCCCTCCTTCCTCCATTCTTGCCCCCCTCCCACCCCCCATTATGTGTCGTCATCCGCTTATCAGCGAGATCATTGGTTTTTTGAGATTGGCTTATCTCACTTAGCATGATATTCTCCAATTTCATCCATTTGCCTGCAAGTGCCATAAGTTTTTTATTCTTTATGGCTGAGTAATATTGCATTGTATATATATATACCACAGTTTCTTTATCCATTCATCAATTGAAGGATATCCAGGTTGGTTCCACAATCTGGCTATTGTGAATTGAGCAGCTATGAACATTGATGTGGCTGTATCTCTGTAGTATACTGATTTTAAGTCCTTTGGGTATAGGCCAAGGAGTGGGATAGCTGGGTCAAATGGTGGGTTCATTCCAAGCTTTCTGAGGAATCTCCACACTGCTTTCCAGAGTGGCTGCACTAATTTGCAACCCCACCTGCAATGTATGAGTATACCTTTCTCCCCACATCCTCGCCAACACCTCTTGTTGCTTGTAATCTTGATAATCGCCATTCTAATTGGGGTGAGATGGAATCTTAGGGTAGTTTTGATTTGCATTTCTCTTATTACTAGAGATGTTGAACATTTTTTCATATATCTGTTGATTGCTTGTACATCTTCTTCTGTGAAGTGTCTGTTCATTTCCTTAGCCCATTGTTGATTGGATTATTTGTATTCTTCGTGTAGAGTTTTTTGAGTTCTTTATATATTCTGGAAATTAGTGCTCTATCTGAAGTATGAGTGGCAAAGATTTTCTCCCACTCTGTAGGTTCTCTCTTCGCATTGCTGATAGTTTCCTTTGCTGAGAGAAAACTTTTTAGTTTGAATCTATCCCAGTTATTGATTCTTGCTTTTATTTCTTGTGCTATGGGAGTCCTGTTAAGGAAGTCTGATCTTAAGCCAACATGTTGAAGATTTGGACCTACTTTTTCTTCTATAAGATGCAGGGTCTCTGGTCTGATTCCAAGGTCCTTGATCCAATTTGAGTTGATTTTTGTGCAGGGTGAGAGATAGGGGTTTAGTTTCATTCTGTTGTATATGGACTTCCAGTTTTCCCAGCACCATTTGTTGAAAAGGCTATCTTTTCTCCATTGCATATTTTTGGCACCTTTGTCTAGTATGAGAAAATTGTATTTATTTGGGTTTGTGTCCGTGTCCTCTATTCTGTACTATTGATCTACCTGTCTATTTTGGTGCCAATACTATGCCATTTTTGTTACTATTGCTTTGTAGTATAGTTGAAGGTCTGGTATTGCTATGCCCCCTGCTTCATGCTTCCTGCTAACGATCGCTTTAGCTATTCTGGGTTTCTTATTCTTCCAGATGAATCTCACGATTGCTTGCTCTATTTCTGTAAGGTACATCATTGGGATTTTAATTGGAATTGCATTGACTCTGTATAGCACTTTTGGTAGTATGGCCATTTTGACAATATTAATTCTGCCTATCCAAGAACATGGGAGATCTTTCCATCTTCTAAGGTCTTCCTCAATTTCTTTCTTCAATGTTTTGTAGTTTTCATTGTAGAGATATTTTACCTTTTTGGTTAGATTGATTCTCAAGTATTTTATTTTCTTTGAGGCTATTGCAAATGGAATTGTTTTCCTCATTTCCCTTTCAGATGTTTCATCACTTATGTATAAAAATGCTTTAGATTTATGCATGTTGATTTTATAGTCTGCTATTTTGCTGAATTCATTGATAAGGTCTAGAAGTTTTCTGGAGGAATTTTTTGGATCCTCTAAATATAGAATCATGTCATCAGCAAATAGTGACAGCTTAAGTTCCTCTTTTCCTATTTGTATCCCTTTAATTTCTTTAGTCTGTCTAATTGCTCTGGCTAGTGTCAGGGTCTTTAGCCCCCTTGCTCTTCTCGACCAGTGGCAAAGGAAGGGGGCACTCCCCAGCAAGGCCAGACTGGGAAAGGTAGGGCCAACTGACCCCCCGCACCCAGCCCTCCGGGTGGAGGAAAATCAGACGTGTCAGGGAGACCAGTCACAGCAGGAACTCGTTTATTGAGGAAGTCACACAGCTTTTATGTAGGGTGGAGGCTAGGTGGGAACCAATCAGCTTAAAGGTCAGCAAGGCACAGGGGGTGCCAGAGCCCCATAGGACTATATGGCAAGCAGGAGCTGATCACGTTCACGGAACTGTTGTTAACCAATCCCTGACGGTGGTCTGATTTATCATCATTAACTATTGAAACCACCTTGATCTTGCTCACTCACCAGGGAGTAAGGAATTAGCCTGAGTTAGTTAACGTGTCATTAGTCCCAACAGGCTAGTATTTCAAGAACGATGTTGAATAGAAGTGGTAAAAGAGGACATCCCTGTCTTGTTCCCATTTTTAAAGGGAATGCTTTCAGTTTTTCTCCTTTAAGAATGATGTTGGCCATGGGCTTAGCATAAATAGCCTTTACAATGTTCAGGTATGTTCCTACTATTCCTATTTTTTCTAGTGTTTTGAGCATGAAGGGGTGTTGTATTTTGTTGAATGCTTTTTCTGTGTCAATTGAAATAACCATATGATTCTTATCCTTAAGTCTTTTGACATGATGGATTATGTTTATTGATTTACGGATCTTAAACCATCCTTGCATTCCAGGGATGAACCCCACTAAGAGACTCTTAATACCCAAGGCCAAGAGGCATGAACTGGGGAGGGGGATGGCAGGCTGTCAGCACCATGACTGGCAGGCAATGCAGGGTGGGGGGTGCATGACGGTGCCTCCCCACCTCCCACTCCCACCAGGGCAGCAGGAGACACCCCCCCCTGACTTGGAGTCAGTGACCCTGCACCGTGGTACCCAGCTGTCACCTGTGCTGAGAGCCCTAACCATCCCACAGCTTAGTTTCTTTATCAGCTGAGCAGAATTAACCATTTTCCTCCAATGTGGGGAGGTGTTCCCTGAGGTAACACATATGCGAACACACACCTGAGGGACACAGATGACCTGGCCATGAAGGCCAACAGGGACTTGACCCTGAGCCAAAGAGCGAGCTGAGGAGGCTGTGCATGTGGAGGGAAGAGGAGGCACGGCCTTTCTCTGCCTCCCAGCATCTCAAGCATCACTGTTCCATCTTTAGGTACTATTGTCTTCACTTTTGTGGGCGGAAAACAAGGTTGGGTCACTTGCCCCAGGTTCCATTCAGCTAGGAAGCAGCAGAATGCGGTCCAGAGTTGGTGTGCGGGACCTCTCCTGTCTGTGTCCAGGGCAGGAGCCCAGCACCTATTTGCAAGTTGATGAGCAACAGCGTCTGAATGTCAGGATCCTGGGGAGTCGTCCCCTCCAGGAGCTTCTCAGTGGGTGTTCAGCACAGGGCTCTCCGCATGACTTGGGTTCACCAGCCCACTGTGTTGGTCCCACTGGGAGCTGGGTGCTGTGCCAGGAGCTGGGCATAAAAGTTCCCCACCTGCTGCCCGAGGCCCTACCTACCAGAGCCCCTGAGAACCCACTCCTGGGCTTCCCACCCCTGTCTGCAGTGAGCACCACCTTTTAGAGCAGAACACAAGCCCTAGTGTGTGCTGAACACAAGAGAGGGTCTTGGCTCCCTGCATCCCTTGGAGGGAGATTTGCACGCACAGGGAGAGTGGGTCTACCCTGGACGGAGGCCCAGAGGGTCTTGATTGGAATTTGTCCAAACAACCTGGAAACACACCAGGACCACCCCATTTAGGTTGCTCCGGAGTTGGGTGACTTCTCAGTCCAGAATTCACCTGCGATGTTCATCAGTGGCCCTAGATTCAGCAACTTGAGTTGATTTCTCTCCCTTCTACCCCCGGGAACCAAAAAGCTGTGGAGCAACAGCAGGCCCAGGCCTTTGCTGCAAGGCCACCTGGCTGGGGCTGGGGACTGGTCTAGCTGCTGGCCTGGCTGCACCATGCCAAGGCTCTTGCTGGCTGTGGTTTTCTTCTTTTCACCAGAAAAGACTGGAAAGACTGGAATGAGAAGACCCAGAGGGTCTTGGGCTTATCAAGGGAGGGCCACTGGGAGCAGAAGGGACGGATGCCTTCGAAGCTTCACTCTCCTCGCACTCCTGTCCTTCAGAGCCTGGCCCTCCCACCTGGGGTGGCTCACCCCGGTCCACGGTGGTCC
This sequence comes from Sciurus carolinensis, assembly GCF_902686445.1. NCBI lineage: Eukaryota > Metazoa > Chordata > Mammalia > Rodentia > Sciuridae > Sciurus > Sciurus carolinensis. Next base: position 168,863,534 of record NC_062217.1, on the reverse strand, counting down.
CGATGCTTATTCCACTGTGCAGGGCTCAGTGCCAACCCCACCTCATCCCACCAGGAAGCAGAGACCCTTTTTCTCCTGTGCAGCTTGGCTTATTTTCACGACCTCTTTCACAGACCCCTGGCTCTGCAGTCTGTTGATTTGTGTTCCTCGATTTAGGTCTGAGACTTTTTTATAAAGATTGTGTGTGTGCACGCGCGCGCACACACACAATTTCCAGGACCATCACTGAATAACCTATTTCTACCCTAGAATTTCAATGTTCACATATGTATTTACAATTATTTTTGTGTCAAGTGAACACCAAAGGACCTCGGGATGTCCTGTATAGAAGATTTGGTGGGCAGAAAAAAAGTGGGGCTTCACATGGCACCCAGAGAAGGTTTTTAACTGAGACCTGGACTTTTCCCAGCCCTGGTGTGAGAGATTGCCCATAAACCACACTCATCCCGGCCACATCCCCACGGGCCCTAGCTTGCAACTACCATAGTACATAAACCATGAAAAAAGATTTGGTTCCCAACTCCAGTAATGATTAGAAGAGGCACCTATTTAATCAAGACTTAAATAATTCCCCAGCGCTACCTTCAATGCTATAAGGTAACTTTTTAGAGTTTAGAGGGACAGATACCTCATTAAAATTGGTATTTGCAGATTGCTCATGGAAGTTTTCCTTCCATGCAGGTTTTGAATTCTGGCACTAGTAAATAGTGCCTTGGCATAACTAATACCACTGGATACACGTCTTTATTCTTTCTAGCATTCTGGGCATGTATTTTATTTTTTTCTTTTTAACAGCTTTAATGGGATATAATTAGCATGTCATACAGTTTGCCCGTTTGAAGTACACAATTCAATATTTTTTAGTTTATAGAGAGTTGTACAAACAATACATCTAACTTTAGAAGCTTTGGGCTCCTCCCACTGTAGCTAAGAAACTGCATTCTCTGTGACACTTACTCTCACCCTTGGCCTCTCCCAGTGTCCCTCATCTTAGGCTGTCACTAATCACCTGTTTCTGTGGATTTCCCTGTTCTGGACATATCATGCAAATGGAATCAGACAATATGGGGTCTTTGGGATCTAACTTTCACCTAATGTAATGTTTTCGTGGTTCATCTATATTAGCAAGTAACTGGATGTTACTTTCTTTTGATCACCAAATCGTTGCATGAATAGACCATGTTTTATGCATCCATCTGTCAGTTGATGGACATTTCCATTTGGGCTATTAGGAAAAGCACTACTCTTTCACCTCCCTCCGTGCTCTATCGAAGAGCAGAATGCTGGGCCCACAGGGTTGCACATGGAAACTCTGTGCTTACCGTTTCACAAAATACCAAACTCTTTCCAAAGTGGCTGCACCATTTGACATTCTCACCGGCAATGTATACGGTTCCAATTCCTCCACATTTTTTCCAAATCTTGGTGTTATCTGATTTCAATATTATAAATGTGACAGTTGTCAGAATCAAAATGGAGTCACACATAAATAAATAAATAGTACGAGGGTCTGAGGGAGGGGCTGTCCTGTAACTATGCCACAATAGGAACTGCCCCATATGACCATATGAAGTCCACCACAATCTTGCACTTTACACATTCAAAAAAAGATTTCTAAGAGGACATCTGCCCAGCCACCACCTGTCCAGTCTTGGGCTCATGCCATCCTGATCATTGATCCTTCCAGTTGTAAATCCATGTAACATTTTTCATCTTATTTTTGATAACCATTGTCTTCCTTCTTCTTTTTGGATATGCCCATGTGTTTTCCCACCGCCGTGTTCAGTCCCAGATGAATTCATTGTGTGGGAGAAGCTCTCTCCTCTTACTTAGGTCGATGTAGTCATGCCAGGGGTGGGAAGTGGCACCGGGCTGTGGTTTGTACACTTTTTTGATGAGCAGTAGTGCTGAGCATCTTTTCCTGTGTTCATTTGGCCATCTGCACATCTTCTCTGAAGAAGTATCTATTCAAATTCTTCATTCATTTTAAAAATTGAGCTATTTGGTTTTTTTATACTGTTGTTAAAATTCTTTATGTGTTCTGATAATAATCCCTTATCATATGTATAATTTACAAGTATCTTCTCCAGTCAGTGGGTGAATGCATTTTATTAAAGACAAAATTCAAAGTAAATATAGAACTAAATGTGAGGCAACATCTTTCTACATTTAAATTCCAAATTGGACACTTAGTTTCAGCAAAACAATCATTTGTCACATCAAATTATTGCACTCATTCACATGTTATTGGTTTTAAAGTTTTATTTATACTTTATTTGTAAATTTCCTTTGTTTCTGCAGCTGTTTTTAAGCTACCTGCAAAATTGTGGAATCGACTCACAGTTCAATATTCAAATGCACTTAGCATTATTATAAGAATAACTTAATGCTTTCCTTTAAGAAGCAGATCCTCCTCTACCAAACCCTGTCACAGCCTGTAAAGTCCACGTGGTAGATCAGCACCTGTCTTGCTCACCATTGCATTCCCGGGGCCAGCACTGTGATCAGCATATTAAAGGTGTCACTGAAGAACATCTGGATGCGCAGATGAATGTACTCTAATTTCAGTCCACGGTCCTGAGCACTCTGGAGTAGCTGCCACCACACCTGGATGATATCTGCCTGGCCTGCCCCTGTGTCCTCAGCACCTGCAACAGGAGTGCTGTGTGCCATCCCCCCAGCCCTGTCCCCCGCCTCACACGAGCTCTTCCTGGATTCCACGTACTATGCCTTTCATTTCCCCACAAGCCTGCACGGTGGTTCTCAGCGTCTCATGTGCCAGTGAGGAAATGAGGCCAGGCCAGGTGAACTCTCTCTGCTAGTGAGGGCTGCAGCTGGGAACCCACCACTCCAAATGACACAAAGGTCCTCTCTTGCCCAGTTGTCCTATACCCAGCTGGAAGCAAAGCGATCTTCCACTCATCTAAGCTATTTGCAAGTTTGCACTGAGTGAGTCCTAGGGGCGGGGCTCCATCACAGCGGGTGATTGGTGGCCTCCGTTTCCCGTTACTTAGAGGAAGTGTTGATTTTCCGTGAGATCTGAGAAGTGTGGGGTCTTTCCAGCATCACCAATTCCATGGCTTGGGTTGTTCTGCCGTGCGACCTTGGCAGAAGCTCACGTGAAAGAAGTCTCTAGGTTACTTACTTCCCTCTTGTTTGGACTGCCATGCAGAGCCACCTCACAGGCCCTCGACACTCTGCTTTCCCCAGATATTCCTGGGCTCTGCGCTTGCCCAGGGTAAGGAGGCGTCTGACCCAGAAGTTCCATTTGAGAATCTCAGTGGTAGAACTTTAGGTCAGAAAAAGCCAGTTTTCGTGAGTGCTTGGCCCTCTGAGGGCACCAGTTGGATGGACTGCACAGGGAGCCCAGTGAGGTTGACTGAGCCTGGCTGTTAAGGCAGCAGAAACGTCCCTCATTAGGGGACAAAACATCCAACAACTTGAGCCCTCACTTCTGCACAAGCCTGTTCTCTTCCTAGAGTTGGAGCTCAGCATCCACTTCTGTCCATCTCAGGCAGCAAGGGAGGATCGCCTCGAGCCTGAGAATGTCACTCTCTCCCTCTCTACAGACATGCAAAGCCCTGATGAAGGCTCAGATCATGGTGGCAAAGCCCCAGGCAAGGACACTGGCCTCTGCCCTGGCAGGTAACAGTCTCCTCACTCAGGTCTCCTTGGACAGTGAGAGCTTAGAGCTGGGGTCCTCAACCTGCCAAGTGTAACTGCATCTGGGCAGCTGATCACATGCCAGGCACTTGGCCACTCCTGGGGAGGCAACTGGCTTTGGGTTCAAGAAGAAGCAAAATAAATTAGGGGAGAAGCATTTGGATTTGCAGGCCAACCGAGACTATCGGGAAGCTATTTGAAACATCCCTAATATTCTAATTTTTTCGTGGACAACTGAATTGTTTTGTTCAAGCAGGCACAGGCTTCTCCCCCCCGTCCTCCTCTTTCTTTCTGATTCTAAATCATTATTCATTTTCATGCTGGGGGAAATACCAACTTTGTGCACTGTTGTCTTCAAATGTTCAATTTCTGTTCGGTATGGCCCTTGCACTCGAGACAGAAAACATTTTGTTAGATGCATAAAACTTCAGCCAATTATATTTTTAAGTACTTAGGCAAATTCCCAATGTGCAGGCAATTGACAGACTGTTTCCGTTTTCATTAGGTCTTTTGTTTCTGCCCCTAGAGACCAAAGGCAGAGTGCGGGGGCTGAAGCTCACGCGGAGTCAGTACCTGCCCAAGGTGTTGGCAGAGACCTTTATGCTCTGCTTATTTCCCTTGAGTGTGAATTGTCTTTAAGTGGATTTTTCATAATGTGAGAGGAAAAAGGAATTTTTCATAAATTGAAAGGATGCTTATTTTGATGCTATTTTTAAAGGAGTTTTTAAATCCGTGCCTATACATAAATCATGCAGGCAGCCTGTTAGTGACCATATTGATAAACCCACTGCGCCTTTGGAGGAAGCTGACCACAGGTAATAAGTGTTCCCAAGTCACTTATGTCCTTAAAAGAACATTCCAGTCTCCAGGGGGATCTGGTCCTGCCTATGTGGTGAGGATTGGAGTCATAGTGACAATGTACCCATAATCCTTCTGGAGAGCCTGTGGTACACCAGACCCCTGCTGGAGCTGTAGTTGGAGCAGATGCTGTTCATGATCCCAAGGAGCTTGTGCAACATTTATCTGGGTCACTATGATACAGGCAGAGAGCTCTCGGTGCATCATTACTGATATAACGTAAGAGGCCCAGAGGAAGTTCAGTTCAGCTGAGGACCAGGAAAGAGACCATGGAAGAGGCAGTGTTCCAACAGGCCTCACAGGAGGGGCAAGCCCTGAAGGGTGTGAAGAGGGGCAAGGACAAGGTGTCCTGGAAGAAAAGACAGAAGGGCGAAGCTCTGGGCACGTTGGGAAAGGAGATCAGCTCCGAGTAATGAGATTATAGAACTGGGAGCCGTCAGGTTGGTAACTAGGAAGTTGAAATGCCAGGGAGTCACAGTCAGAGGCTGGGAGTGCTGGGTGAAGGTAGAGTAAGTGTCCCAGGATGGTGGGTGCAGGCCCTAGGAAAGGGACAACAGGAAGAAGGCAGGGTGGGCTAGAGAGCAGGGCCAGGGCCAAGCGCCCCCGCCCCCTCTGCTTCTGTCATGAGGGCACTGACCTGGGGTCAGCTGGGCTGGGGTCATATGCTGAGCTGCCCTCTGTGCTCAGAAACTGGGAGATATTTGAGTTCTCCTTGACCCTCCAGGTGTGGACTAAAGGACCTGCAGCATGTTTGAGAATGACCTAAACAAATCAGGACATCTCTGCTCTACCCCACGTGTGGCAGCCACAAACAGGGGCCCTCAGGCAAGCCAACCTGGCCCCCGTGCAAGGGAGTCAAGATGCTGCTTTCCAGGGGCTGCTTCTCTGATGGCCCCAAGCCCCTCTTCTATGTGTAAAGGCATCTCCCAAGTTATCCAAGGGACACCCTGCCCTCCCAGAGCTGGTGACCTTCCAGGTTCCTCAGTCCCACTGGGGCTTCCCCTCTCATTTTAGAAAAGGATGATCAATTCATGGGGGATGCTGATGGAGACAAGAATGTGTCAAAAATGGTGTGGAGAGAACTGACTCTCCTTCTGGGGTTGCTGGATCTCATTATTGATTCCCTCAGCAGAGAAAGTTCTTCCCTAAGATGAGTCACCAGGGGCACTGGTTTCCCTCTGGAGCCTCTTATGTGTGGTCTAGATCTAATTGGATCTAGAAGCTCCACTCCGCCATGGCTTCAGTTAAGGTCTTTAGGACATAAGCCCATGGAGGACAGGTTTTCCTTTGACCATATGGATGTTAGAATTGCAGAATATTCCACTTTGGAGACACTCAGAGTTCCTCCAGTTTAGTGTCACCCAGTTAGAACACTCTAAGCGCTTCTCCAATGTCTGGCCCTCATCCTGGCTCCAGTGCTCCCAGTGAGGAGTAACTCGCTCAATTAATCACCCGGCCCAAGCTCAACCTGCCACAAAATTGACCCAGAGTTCAAGCTTGTGCATTTGCAAATCTACTTATCCTTCAAAGTCAAGGATTGCAATTTTGATCATTTCCATGAATACAGTCTGGGGTCAAGATAACCAGCTTGACTGTAGCTGAAAAGGCCAAGGAATCCTTGCTGTGCCCCTTAACGTCCCTGGATGACCAGAGCACCCTTACTTTTTCAGCCTAGTATCACTGCCCTGTACAGAGCATTGTCTTCTCAAGCCTGGGAGTGTGCAGTGGTCTCCTGGACCCCCAGCAAGGCTGGCCCCTCCTGTTCCTGGACACTGCCCATACCACCATTGGATTGAGTCCTCCTCCTCTGTAACCATGAATCTTAACCCTCTCCACTGTCCACACAGGGGAGTCCAAACTCCTTGGTGGTATTTGTGGCTCCAACCCAACAGCTCAAGGCCCAGCCTGCCTCCACCAGCCCACAGTTCTACTCACGTGGAATCCCTCGCTAACACAAGAATTCTTACCTCCGCGTTGTCCTGCAGGCTTGTCCTTCCTACTCTGGACATCTTTCAAGACTCTGGTAAAATGCTACTTTCTGCTCGGAGTCATCCCTGCCCCCTCAGCCCGGTGGGCCTGGGCTGCGCCCTCACCCTGGGCCCTGCTCTGGGCTGCATGCCACTGAATTCCATGCTCTGGAGAACTCACCCTGCCTGAAGGGTTTTATGCTGCCTCCTCTGTTGTCTGTGTTTACGTCTGTTGTCTGTGCCTAGCACAGAGCAGATGATCAGCATACACCAACAAAATCCCAAATGAACAAAGATGGAAGGCGGAGCTGAATGGAGGAAGATGGAGTCAATGCCCGTGTGTCCACATGGAGCCACCAGGCAGGGATCAGTGAATGCCACACAGGACAAGAGCAACGGCAGGTCCAGCTTGATCCCATAGCCACCTCAGGGAACGAGACACAGCCTCTTCCCCCTAGGAGTCTAGCTGGGAAGAAGAGGCAGAAGCATTTGATGGGGACTGGTGTCTGCCCTGAATATCTTCTGAAATTAAGTCGATGTGGAGGAATTCTGCAAGCAGCAAAACTGAGCCCAGCCCTTCAGTTGGCACATGTTAGTGTCAAGTCTGGAGTCTCCTTCTGTGTGGGGCTGTGCTCCTGGTAAAAGCCACCTGGGGCCAGCAGGTCTGCCCTGTAAGCCTCTCTCTTAGAGAACCCTAGGGGTGACATGCACTACCTCCTCTTGACTCATTTGAGTCTCAGGAAGATAGGGAGTTGGTCCTATTGCTTTCACTTCATAAAGAAAATGCAAACACCTACAGAAAAAGCCTCATAGGTGAGCCAATGGTGAGTGCTTCTCGTTGCCCTAAGATGTCCTCAGGTTCCTTGCTTTTTTCTGATGTTCCCTGAGCACCTGCTCTGATGTTCTCAGGCACTGTGACAGGTGCCAAGAACAGAGACACACATGAGACTGACCTCTGTCTGCAAGGAAACCCAACTTCATAGGACAGATGCAGTAGAGACCCCAGCTTCCCTAAATGCCGTCCATCCCTCCCTAAGCACGGAGGTGGGCTTCCTGCCCGACACCCACTCAGACTCCACTCGACCTTCAGTGGGTTCTCAGTGGACAGACTGAGCCGTTCCTATTGCCTCTCTCCACCTGTGCGGCCAGCTCCTTGGAGGTGGCCAGGGTCCTGCACATGCTTGTACTCATCGCTGAATTTATGTAGCATCCGCTCTCCATGCCGCAGGTGCTGTCACTGTGCTGCAAAGAACTTTGGATTCCGACTTGCGACGTGAAAGCAGCTCCACTGTTCACTCACTGTTTGGCCTTGGCCCAGTCAGGTTGCCTCTCTGCACCTCAGCGTGATCATTCATAGAACGGAGATAATTGCTTCCTCTCAGAGAGGATAGGATAGGCAGAAAAGCCCAGGGTTCAAGAGCCATGAGCGCCATTCCCTAGCATCTTCACATTCAAAACAGCAGTAGTTACCCACCAGGAGTGCCCTTCCTCCCTGTCCGCTCTCTCCCAAACTCCACCCCTGTCTCCTCCTTGTTACAGGGGGACTGTCACTGTGAGTCACCAGTACTACACCGACCTGAAGTGTGTTGGTGGATTCACAGTGGATTTCAAGCTTGGGACATGGATTCAGGAAGAAACTGTGGGATGCCTTCATGCTCTGTGAAACCTCAGAGCTAAGCTTGCTCGTGGCTCTGAAGAGCGTAATGTCAAGCTCCTATCAGCCTCACATCTGCTCTTGGAAACTACAGTTGATTTGGCAGGTCACAGCCACCAACTTAGCAAACTCCTGTTAAGTAGTAGCCGTGGGGACCCAGCCGAGCGGGCTACCTGCCAGAAGGGCAGGCTGTCCACTCCAGTCTGTAAGCATACCCAGGCCTGACAGCTAACAGGCAGGTGGGTTTTAGTGAGTGTTGTTCACCCAAACTTCAGATCGGCTGAGCTGAGGGCAGCTGTGCCAAGCCCTGTTGTCAGTGACCCACAGAATTCCCGAAGTCCAGAGAAATTGTGGGCACTTTGGAGACCACACAGAATAGCTCCTGCTTCCCCTGGGACTTTCCTCAGTCATGTTTTTCCAGATGCTACCATTGAAGTGAGACTAACACCTCTCCAGGCATCCCTGCCAATCTTTAGGGTCCCTGGGAGATCTTATAGCTTGTCTGGGTTTGAAACCCCTTCCTCAAGTTGTGGGCAGCTGGTGACACAGCCTCGTGGCCCTGGCTTTGCTTTCAGCTTGCTTGCCTGACCCTGAGGCCCACCCCAGTCTCCTTCACCATATCAGCAGCATCCCAGCACTGTGGGATCAAGGAAGGCGTGGGCAATGGAGAACCACCAGATCACAGATGTCCTTGCCCCGGGACAATCAGAGATCACACTCCACACTCGTTCTGATCTCTGAAGGAAGCAAAGACAGGCCCAGAGCCCTCTCTGTGAACTGTGACTCAGGTGAGGAGCAGTGCTGACTGCACCCTACTTGGGGCTAGATCTATGTGTGGTCAGGTCCATGCATCTGGGCCTGGCTCATCTAGTTCTGTCCACCCAGGATGCTGCACCCTCCTTTCCCTCCTGACCATTCTCACCAAATAAACTCCTAAGCTCAAGGTGGTCTGCCTTCTGAGTCCTTTGCTAACACCAGAACCCTGGGTGGGGGGAGAACTCACCTCCTCTTCTCAGTCTGCTGAAGTTCTTTCACAATGCTGCCTGTGCCTTGCTCACGGTAAGGCTCTTTGGTTCCGAAAAAAGACAATAAAGAGCAGCTCTGCTTTGCAAGACAGAATATAGTATACAACTTGAACAACCTCGCCTGACGGTGACAGTCGCCACATACCACTCACAGGCCTAACGACACACAAATTCCACGCAGCCCTGTGTCCCCGGGAGGTGCCCCTTCTCCTCCCCAAGTCTTGGTTCTCCACCTGCAGAGTAGGGGGAGTGCAATTTTAATTCCTTTTCCAGGGGTTGCCCAGCATCTCCTAAGAGGAATTTCTCAGGAAAGGGCACCTGCTTTCCAAGTTGTCATGTTCCATTCACTGCGAAGAGAGTGCAATTCCGGATAGGACTGATCTACAGGGGACTCACTGGTGAGATCCGACTCGGGCCCTGAGTCACACTGCCCAGGGAAGTCAAGCATCTCCACGTCACCAGCCACAGGAAATGTCATCCAGGAGAGCAATGCAAAGAGCAATGACAGCTTTTGGTGGTTGTTCAACGTTATGTCTCCAAAGTTGGCTCACATCATTGCCCACAGCCCCATCTTCCACTCCAGATGCTGTCTGTTGTCAATCACATGATCAGTCCCCAGTCCATCCACCCTGCCACCAGCCTCCTTAGGCAATTTTTGTTTTTCCCAGGCTCAGCAGCTTTCAACGCGGGAGCCCCCTTGGACCTGCCTGGACGGACTCTGGGGAGAACTTTCCCCTAGCAGTATTCCTGGGGGGATTCAGGGTTGAGGATTTTCTTCCTGACACCAAATTGTTTTCCAAAGTTATTACAAGTTCCACCTGTTTCAGTCATGCCTTGCATGCTTACAGAAAAAGAAAAAAATAATAATAACAACTTGACAAACTGATGGAGGTTTCTGATTCTTTCAGTTTTTGTCTTATCATACATTTTGAGGGATTATGACTAACACTCAATTTAGAATCTTTATTTCTTCTCAGGGAATCTTTTCTTTTATGCATTGATCTTCATTATTATTATTATTATTATTATTATTATTATTACTATTATTACCATTCTTTTGCCTCAAAGGTAATTTTGTTTAGAACTAATGCAGCCCCTGTAGCCCTCTGTTCATGAGGGCCTACCTGGCACATCTGTTCCCCTTGGCTATTGCTTTCACCCCTTTTATAACCTTATGTTTTATTTCCCACTGAAGATTTTTAATAGTTTGGAAGGAAGGAAGGAAGGAAGGAAGGAAGGAAGAAAATCTTTATAAACCTCATTAAATTGGTCCACTCAGTCACAGCACTCAGCTGGTGGGTGTGGAAGCACACCCTTACACACTCCTTCTCCATTCAGTGTACACAAGCACTAGCTTTGCTAAAGTAATTCCTCAACTCCCAAGGAAACAGCTCCCCAAAACGTCCCTCTCTCTAAAATTGCAATGATTCTAAAACAGCAACCAATAAGGAACAGAGACAGATACAGCAACAATCAGTCTTAATTTCTATGGGCACAAAACTAAATCATTGTAGAACATTTAAATAGAAAAATTACAGACTACAGATAAATGCCAAGGCATCTTTTCTACTTTGCTAATTTTTAGATTAAAAAATCTAAATCAAGTTTTCCAACACATACAAGCTTCATGTTTATTAAAAGCAAAATATCATTTCATATGTTGCTATATGTTATAATATAATTTGCAATTATAAAAACAGGATTAGTGAACAGATTCAAATTACTCAACACTTTGAAAACTAAGAAATGTGCCTTTTAAATCAACCATTTTTTAAAAAATGTGATGTGCACTTAGCTTTACAAATTCAAATCAGTGTGTGGACTCTCCTTTTTTTTAAATGAGAAAACCATTTCTTAAAAGGCAAGTATTATATGTACACCCATTTATTTGAACAAGGTAAAGTTCAAATTTAGTCAATGTGTAATTTTTTTTAAAAAAGCATGAATTTAAGATGCTTAGAATATAAAAACGAGTAAGGAAGCAAAACTACACCATAGAAATATGGTGCATTTTCTGTTGAGTAAACAAATATTTAAGTATTCTTATTGAAAAAGCAACTTCTAGGAATTTAAAGTCGAAAATGTGAACGTATTAGATACTTTTGCTTCCCTGACATAAATCTTTTCTATGTCTTTGGAAAGCATTGATACCGCCATTTACCGGTGACGAGTTCTGCTCCTTCTAATGTTGAAGATTGAACACTAGAGAAGCACGCCAAGGCAAGCATATTAAGCAGATTTTATTTAAAGGTAATAATACAGACTTCTCCCGGCAGGAAGAAGGGGGCCATGGCTGATGCTCTAAAGTCCCAAGAAGTGAGTGCACCTTACATCTTTTATAGGTTAAATTCTCTTTTGTTCTCCAGTTCCCTCCCCCCTTATCTCTCCTTCCTGCCTATGTGACTAGGCCTGGTTTTGCATAAAGTGAGAAGCCATGGGCAGGGGAGGGCCAAGGTGATTCAGGCAGGTAAGGGCCCAGGGGGCATTAATTAGCAGCTCCATGCTTGCAGTCCTTGATAAGGGCAGGTAAATTTGGTAATCAATGGGCTCCGGAGATCCTTGACATTCCATTCTCCCAGGGGCAGTCTCCAACTTCCAGAGGCAGATGGCTTCGTGGCTTCATTTCCTCGAATTGACCCGATTCCCTATTTCTACACTAACTACCTGTCCTTAATTCTGGTTTCAGCCATGAGTCTCAGAATCTTTTTAAGTACAAAACCAAAATAATCAGAGACAGAACAGAAACAGAAATGGAAAGGTAGCATTATTCTATATACAGATTTTCCATTTTTATTGATATTAATTTTTTGTATTGTAAATTAAGGCATATACAACTCCAAGAGCTCTTCATACAAATGGGAAAATACAAAGTTAATGTCTCCCACTTATTCAAGTGTCTCCAACACCTGAATATTATTGTTTAGGCATTCCCCATGCCTGGAAAATGCCTCCTAAAGTCTTCCACAAAAGGCAACTATTGTAAAGACACTTCACATGCCACAGTCCTCTGAAAATGACAGTGATGGTTTTTACTGTTGTTACAAAACCCATGACTACTTTTTCCGTAGAAAATGTTCTACCAGCAATATTGCTCCAGTATGAATTACAAGAAGCACCCAGCTACAGAAAAAGTATCCGCAATCCATTCAAAATAGACGTGGTGTAGCTAGTGCAGAAATAATGGCTAATCAGTCTCCATTCCTGTTGTCTCTAATTCCTTCCTGCAGTACCATGCTCCCTCTGAGGTCATTTTGTTATAACCTGAAGAGCTTCCATTAATATTTCCTGAATTCTTGAATCCTGTCTCCCTTTGTTTGGTGTGAAACATCTTTTTCCCCTTTGTTGTTTGAAGGATTTTTCACTAGGTATAAAATTGCAAGTGGCTCCGTCCCTGCCCCTTCAGCTCTAAAGATGCCATCCCATGGCCTTCTTTTGTGTTTACTGCCACAGAGTCCATGGGGAAAGTGGGAAGATTTTTAATTAATAATTTAATATTTAATAGATGATTGCCTATTCAGATATTCTATTTTTTCTCTAATCTATTTTGGTAGCTTCTGTCTTTCAAGAACTGTGTTCATATTATCTATGCTGTCAAAATATTGGCATAAAGGTATTCAAAGTTTTCCTTACCCTTATTAGCTGCTTAAGTCTGTAGCATTGATAATATTAATCCATTCCATTCCTGCCCCGCTAATGTAGGAAATTTGCTAGTTTTCCTTCTTTTCTTCCTTTCTCTCTTTTTTAGTGGTGCTTGGGATGGAAGCCAGGGCCTCCCATATTCTAGGCAAGCACTCTATCCCTGAGTTACTTTCCCAGACCCCTTATTTTCTTTTCCGATCAGTCTAACTAGAGGTGCATCAATCTTTAACAAAAATGAAAACAAAGCAGCCTTGAGTTTCACTGATTTTTGCTCTTGCTAGTTTCCTGTATGATTGACTTTAGTTTCTTGATTTCTTTTTTCTGTCTTCCCATTTGGTTTGCATTTACTTTGCCTTATTTCTACCTTCTTAAGGTGGAAGCTTAGATTATGGGTTCGAGACCCTTCTTTTTGTTACTTGTATGTAGTGATATAAATTGCCTAGTCAATGTGGTTTTAATTAAATATTTGAGCTCAAATATTTTCCTCTTCACTTATTTTTCAATCCATAGGTTATTTAGAAGTTTGATGATTCATTTCCAAATTCTTGGCACATTTCCAACTTGAAATATAATAAAGTAATACTAAATATAATAATGAAATAGTGATAAAAATGCAGAACCTGCTCTCAGGACACAGTCAGAAGGTTTAACATACATGTAGTTAGAATCCTAGAGGTGTAGGGAAAATGGGATAGATGTGGTTGGTGTCTTTAGAAATGATGATAGAACTGTTCCTCAGTCAATGAAAGACATTAATCTAAAGATTCAATCTTTAGGGATTCCAGAAAGAGACCTACACATAAATGAACAGTTGAAGTTGGACAAAGGTCTCAAGGTTCATCAGTGGGTAGGAGGACAATATATTGTGTTGGAAACACTAGACATACGAATAGGAAAAAATGATTCTTATGTCATTCCATGCACAAAGATTAAAGTTGAAATAGGTCATTGACCTAAATTTAAAAGGGAAAGCTATAAAAACTTCTATTAAAAAATCATGACAGCTACTGTCATGTACAGCTAATTAGAACAAATAAAATTTAAAAATTTTTAAAAATTATGACAAAATATTCACCACTTTAAAGTAGGCAACAGTGTTTTAGGATACCCAGGAAAGTGTAAACCAAAAAAAAAAAAAAAAAAAAAAAATTCTCTTTTATTTCATCAAAATCACAAACTTAACTGGACATGGTGGCTCATGCCTATAATCCCAGCAGCTCTGGAGGCTGAGATAGGAGGATCTTGAGTTCAAAGCCAGCCTCAGCAACAGCAAGACACTAATCAACTCAGTGAGATCCTGTCTTGGATAGGCAGAATTAATATTGTCAAAATGGCCATACTACCAAAAGTGCTATACAGATTCAATGCAATTCCAGTTAAAATCCCAAAGATGTACCTTATAGAAATAGAGCAAGCATTCATGAAATTCATCTGGAAGAATAAGAAACCCAGAATAGCTAAAGCAATCCTTAGCAGGAAGAGTGAAGCAGGGGTATAGCAATACCAGACCTTCAACTACACTACAAAGCAATAGTAACAAAAACAGCACGGTATTGGCACCAAAATAGACAGGTAGATCAATGCTACAGAATAGAGGACACGGACACAAACCCAAATAAATACAATTTTCTCATACTAGACAAAGGTGCCAAAAATATGCAATGGAGAAAAGATAGCCTCTTCAACAAATGGTGCTGGGAAAACTGGAAATCCATATGCAACAGAATGAAACTAAACCCCTATCTCTCACCCTGCACAAAAATTAACTCAAATTGGATCAAGGACCTTGGAATCAGACCTGCATCTTATAGAAGAAAAAGTAGGTCCAAATCTTCAACATGTCGGCTTAGGATCAGACTTCCTTAACAAGACTCCCATAGCACAAGAAATAAAAGCAAGAATCAATAACTGGGATAGATTCAAACAAAAAAGTTTTCTCTCAGCAAAGGAAACTATCAGCAATGTGAAGAGAGAATCTACAGAGTGGGAGAAAAATCTTTGCCACTCATACTTCAGATAGAGTACTAATTCCAGAATATATAAAGAACTCAAAAAACTCTACACCAAGACTACAAATAATCCAATCAACAATGGGCTAAGGAAATGAATAGACACTTCACAGAAGATGTACAAGCAATCAACAGATATATGAAAAAATGTTCAACTTCTCTAGTAATAAGAGAAATGCAAATCAAAACTACCCTAAGATTCCATCTCACCACAATTAGAATGGCAATTATCAAGAATACAAGCAACAAGAGGTGTTGGAGAGGATGTGGGGAAAAAGGTATACTCATACATTGCTGGTGAGGCTGCAAATTAGTGCAGCCACTCTGGAAAGCAGTGTGGAGATTCCTCAGAAAGCTTGGAATGGACCCCCCATTTGACCCAGCTATCCCACTCCTTGGCCTATACCCAAAGGACTTAAAATCAGCATACTACAGAGATACAGCCACATCAATGTTCATAGTTGCTCAATTCACAATAACCAGATTGTGGAACAAACCTGGATATCCTTCAATTGATGAATGGATAAAGAAACCGTGGTATATATATATATATATATATATATATATATATATATATATATATATATACAATGGAATGTTACTCAGCCATAAAGAATGATAAAATTATGGCATTTGCAGGCAAATGGATGAAATTGGAGAATATCATGCTAAGTGAGATAAGCCAATCTCAAAAAACCAAAGGACAAATGATCTCGCAGATAAGTGGATGATGACACATAACAGGGGGTGGAAGGGGTTAGTGTTAGGGTTAGAGTTAGGGATAGGGAGGGGAGCAAGAATGGAGGAAGGAGGGACTGTATAGAGGGAAAAGAGGGGTTGGAGGGGTGGAAGGAAGGGAAAAAAATAACAGAATGAATCAAACAACATCACCCTATGTAAATGTATGATTACACAAATGGTATGCCTTTACTCCATGTACAAACAGAGAAACAACATGTATCCCATTTGTTTACAATAAAAAAAAATGCAATAAAAAAAAATCATTAAAACTTAAAAAAAATTTAAAAAAAGCAATTAAAAAAAATGAAATACAAAAAGGGTTGGGGGTGTGGCTGAGTGGTTCAGTACCCCTGAATTCAATCCCTGGTACCTGCCCCCCCAAAAAATCAAAATCTTTTTCTGAAGGCATCTTCAAGAAATTAAAAATAGCAAGCTACAGAATGAGAGAAAAAATTTATGATTATCTATTTGAAAAAAAATCTTATATCCAGAACACCTGTAACTTAATAATAAAACACAACCCCAAATTTAGGAAATGCTTGAGATTTGAAGAAACAATTCTCAAGATGTATGACTGGTTAATAAACCATGAAACACCGGTCAATAGCATTTGTCAACAGAGGAGTGGTTTCCTTAAAAAGTTAAAAAGATACTAATCATATGACCCAGCCCTTCTACTCCCAGATATCTACCCAAAAGATAAAAGTCTATATCCACATAGAGATTTTTACACAGTGTTCTCAGCAGTTTTACTCAAGATCTCCTCAAGGCAGAAGCACTACAAGCGTCTATCCGCAGGAGAATGGGTAAGCAAATTGTGATACATTCATATGATGGAATATTACTAAAGAACCCAAACTAACCCCCAACACACAACAACATGGATGAATCTAGAACATGTAAGAAGCAAAAGAAGGTGACAAACACAAACCATCTGATTCTATGTATATGAAACTCTGAAAAAAATAAAACCAAAACCTGAATTTAATCCACAGTGATGAAATCGAGGTCAGAGGTGGACTGGGGCTCAGGTTTGGAATGAGGTCGACTGGGACACTTGTTGACGTGATGGTGATGTTTATGTTGATTATGGTATTGGTTCCATGGGTACATATATTTTTCAAAAATCACCAAACTATACATTTCAAATGGATGTGTTTGTGATTTGAAAGTTATGCCTCAGTAAAATTGGAATAGAGACAAAAGCATCCCTCACAAAGGAGAAGTGTTTCCGATGGGAAGAGATTGGGAAGGGGTCAGTGACACTTTCCTACTCCCAACTTATGTGAGCTTTCTCGTCTCTTCATTTTCTATTTCAGTAAAAACCTAATTTTTTGGGAATAGTTTTATTTCTGGAGATGTAATGCACTTCTCTACTTTTATTTCTTCATAAATATATTTCACACCCAGTTTGACAATTGGTTTTCTGTCTATTCCACCAGACATGGGATGGGAACATCTGCAGCAGGATGTGGTAGGACAGGAGACCACCCTTGGCCAGACTGAGTCCTGCATGATCCGGGGAATGGATTTCATAGAGGAGTAATGTGTGCAGCAGGGAAACTTGGGAATGTCAATGAATCACTCAAAAATTACACTTAGAAGTTGCTTTTTGGTGTTGGGACATCTATGGTGTGCTTTGGTAATAAGACTTTGCTGTGGGTTGTATTGGGATCCCAAAGGACTATGTCAAAATCTAACTCCTGATACCGGTGAAGGTGACTTTATTTGAAAATAGAGTCTTTGGAGATGTTACCAAGTTATGATGAAGCTATCCTGCAGTAGAGTTAGCCCTAGTCAAATAAGACTGGTATTCTTACAAAAAGAGAAAAGCCAGCAAGAGACACTCAGAGAGGAGAATGCCATGGGAAGACAGAAATGCAGAGGGACAATGACCACGTGAAGACAAAGGTAGAGCTTAGAGGGATGCTGCCACAGCCAGGAAATGCCTGGAGCCATCAGATGTTGAAGTGAGCAAGAACAAGGCCTGCCCTGAGAACTGTGGAAGGGGCATGGCCCTGCTGAACCCAAGCCTCCAGAACATGAAGAGAATTAACTTCTGTTGTTCAAGCTGCCTAGTCTGTGGTCCTTGGTTATGGCAGCCTTAGCAGACTAAGACAGACTCAGAGTTTCATGGTTTTCTAGAGGGAGCATTGAGCTCTTTCCAAGGTAGTCTAAGGCAAAGATCAACCCTGGGCTGTTGAGAAGAGGGTGCTGGTTCCTGGGGACCAGCAATTGACCCAGCTGGGTGCAGCTGGACCAGGGGTGACAACTGCTGCCTCAAACCACAGAACCAGTTGAACTAGGAGACATCTCTACTCTCCCTCTCCTCTACCATACATGGCCAGGCGTCTCGTCCACCATGCCCTCCATGAGAAGGCGAGTTCTGGAGCCCGTGGTCCAGCACTTCCATGTCCACATCCTCTGCTGCGCCATGCTGAGCCTCCTGCCAACCATGACACATCACACATTGTCCTTCCAGCCTCTACCTGGAATGCCCTTACTGCTGCTTCCCATCTCCTTGATTAACTTATCCTCATCCTTTAAGATGATGCCTGACATCACAGGTGCCTGACGTCCCAGAACTGGAGAAAACCAACATCTCGTGCTTTCTGATGGAAGAACAGGACGCTCCCAGTGAAATGCTCTTGACAAAAAGACTCAAGTGAATCAAACCTGAATCTGATGAAGGCTGGCGCGTTAACCAGTAATTTGCAGAAAAATTAGTCACTGAGTCTGTGGGACTTTGATCTATGTTATGGTTTGGATGTGAGATGTCCCCCAAAATTCATGTGTGAGACAATGCAAGAAGGTTCAGAGGAGAAGTGATTGGTTTGTAAGAGTCTTTACCCCATCAGTGACTTAATCCCCTGATAGGGAATAACTGAGTGGTAACTGAAGTGGTGGGGTGTGGCAGGAGGAGGTGGGGATTGGGGCGCGGGTTAGGGTAGATCTTCATATCTAGTGAGTGGACTCTCTCTGCTTTCTGATCAACAGGTGAGCCACTTTCCTCAGCCACACTCTTCCACCATGATGCTCTGCCTCACCTGGAGCCCTGAGGAATGGAGTCAGCTGTCTATGGATGGAAACCTCTGAAACCATCAGCCCTTAAATAAACTTTTCCTCCTCTGCAACTGTTCTTGTTGGTTCTTTTAGGAACAGCAGCAAAAAAGTTAACTAAAACAGAAATTGGTACCAGAAGTGGGGTCATTGCTGAATCTAACCTGATTATGTGGTTCAGATGTTTTAAAAAAACCTGAACAGGGGTCCAGGGGAAAGTGCCCCTCTCCAGCCACCTTTCAACAAGTTCTATTGAAAAGACGTACCGTATACTGCAATGTCTTTGTGGCCCCTGCCCAGTGGACATCTGGGCCTTTTCAGTCCTTAGCTCTTATAAACAATAGCTGCAATATTTTCAGTTGCTGGGGATGGCTGTGTCTTTATCTCTCTCCTTCTCTGTCAATCCCAGTGACCATAGCAATTAGTTTGCAAATCCAAACCAATCTGGATTGAGTGAGTCAGGTGAGTTTTCTGACCTGCCAGGATTGTGCCCAGGAAGTAGCACAGGGGGAGTGGTCTGTCACCCCTGGGCTTCGCCCCTTCCAGCCCTGGCCCTTGCAACATGTACCCTGTCAGTCAACACAGATGACCTTTCTCAGCAGCACCGGCCTCCCAGGCAGAGCCGGACACTGAGAACCCTGATTGTTTCCTTCCTCCTGCATCTTACCTTTAGGGCCAAAAGTATGCGCAATGTCCTGGTGGACCTCCTGTGACATTTTACCAAGGCTCAGCATGGAGTTTGTTTGGATTTGGTAATTTGACATTTGCATTTTCTTCTGCTCCTTCATCTTAAATTGATCAGCCGGATGAAACTCAACATTGCCAGTCCTGTTTCAATATTTAATCATTCGGCTCTGTCTGGAATGTCATTAAGCTAAAATAGGAAAGTCATTTTCTAAAAGCACTTTTGAGGAGGCCCTGTTACTTTGCTCAGGCTGACTTTCAGCACAAAAATAGAAATTTTCCTACTCTCTCTCTCTCTCTCTCTCAACCTTTATAAAACTTACAGGTTAGCTAGATGCCAAAATGTGGTCTCACAGCCTCCAGCTGCCCAGTTCACTGAAAATGGCTTGTGTTGTGATGTAGTGAGAGCTCTCGCTGTCTGCCTCTGGCCGGTGAGGCGGGACCCACCAGATAAATAGAACTGCTGAACCATAGCACCAGTAAGTATGTAGCCTGGCTCTGTGTCAGAGGCTGGAGTGACACCTTTATGCCCAGCATCTCATTCAGTGTGCACTGAGTGTCTTCTGATAAGGACACTGAGCCACAGGTCAATGCACATGCCAAGATTCACACAGTGCCGGGGAGGCAGAGTCCCAAGGACTGGACTAGACTGGAGAATTCAGTGGGGACTTCCTGCGTTGGAGATGGTGCTGTGGCCAGGACATAGTTAGGGTTGCACCAGATGAAGGTAAGAAGGGGCACGCAGCTGAGGATGGAGACATAGTTGAGGCTGTAGGAAACATGGAGGGTGGTGTTTGCAAGCACCTGAGCTTTGCAGAGCCAGTCACACCTGCCACCAGTTCTTGCTCCTACATTTACTGCTCACTGTGGCTTCTGATGCTGCCCATGTCTCTTCTGAGAATCAGTTTCCTGAATTTGTATTTATTTCATTTTTCTGTGCCGGGGATTAGCTCCAGGCCTCACACATGCTAGGTTAGCACCCTGCACTAAGCCACATCCCAGCCCCATTTCCCTATCTTTAAAGTGGAAATGATCCTCGCGACACATGGTAGTCACAAGACTGAGTTCCATGAGCTGACATCGGCTGGCCCAAGAACAAAAGTGCAGCAGAGCGGGGGAACCAGGGTCCAACCCCTGCCCTGAGGACAGCCCGAGGAGTTACACAAAAATCTCTGAGAAAGGGCTCTGCACCCTCATGAGGCACATCAGGCGTCTGCTGTTGGAGGGCAGAGCATGCCCCTCGGAGAAGTCACTCCCATGGCGTCCGGTCTCATCCTCAGGCCCTCTGGTCTCCAATCCCACTGAGCAGGGCTGGGTCCCCAACACTGTGAGGACACCCTCTTTTCATCCAAAGCAGCTTAAACAACACCTCCTTTCTCTGGGTCACCAGTCAGTCCCTACCTGGCTTTCCAGGGAGGAGGTAGGCACCTGCTCCCAACCAAAAGATGTCCTGGGGTAAATGACCTAGAAGGGGAGGAACCTAAGAGAAGTGCTTCCAGGTGAGGTTGCCTGGAACAGGTAGTGGATGAGAGGACATGGGGGGCGGTGCTGAACACACTTTTTTCCTCACCTTGTATCCTCTGACCCCCAAATCCTTGATCAACAGTCCTCTTGGTCTTTGACTTTCCTCAGTGGAGAAGGGCGTGGAGGTCTGGGGCGGGCGGGGGAGAGTGCTCCTTTCCCAACCTTAGCAGGCTCTCCCAGGGTCCTCTACACCGGCGATGTGCAGAGGCACACTGGCCCTTTCTTTGTTCCTGAAGGAACAAGCTGTATTCCGTCCATTTATCTGAACCGCCACACCCTCTGTACCTCTTGGGAGCATGATGGAAGTGCAATTTCCTACGTCCCAGGGTTAGCCAAGATGACGGGTGTGCCCTGGTGCAGAGCCTGGCTGCTCCCAGACATCCAAATGCCACGTGCTCCACCTGCTGTCACCAGAGGCCACAGCTACGCAGGCCAGAGGATAGGCGGGTGCAGGGAAGGCCTCCCTGACACCCAGCGAACTCAAACTTTCTGCTGTGGGCCCAGCCCTGCTCCGTCCCATTTCTCCTCTCCTTAGGAGCAGTGCTTCCCCATGAGAGAAGTCCTTAGGACACGCCAGCACTTCACATGACAATTTCCAATGCACTACTCGAGGACACAAGACTGGCCTGCGTTGCCTACGAGGAAACTGAGGCAGGCGCTTTGAGCCTTGTCAGGCTTTCCAGTTGCCCAGGACACTCGGAAAAGCCTTCCCCCGTTTGGGTACCTCCAGCCTGTGAGCCTTGCTCCCCCAAACTCCTGTCCACGGCAGCTGCCTGGAGGCATTGACCAGAGCTTCACCTAGGGGACACCTAGCGGATGTGCTTGGACTGAAGACTGTAGTTCCATGCAAAGCAGCTGTGTGGATGGGGACCCCTCAGAGACAACTACCTTTGGTGAGTGACCCTGTGGACAAGCCAGTGCTTTCAGAGTAGGAACAGCAGAAGCATGTGGGCTGTGGGCCTGGCTTCTCACCAGGCCACTTCTGCAGCATTATCTTCAGCAATGCACCCAGAAGCCAGTTCTCCAGCACCGCCCCTAGTTCCGTAAGATTCCAAACGTCCGTTCAAGAAACTGTCAGCAGCTTCCCTCATCTGTTGCTTGCATCTAAAATCAGTGCCCAATGACACAGACCACACACATCATAAGGGCAGTGTTGAGTCAACTCCCGGCGTCCTGCCTCCAAGAGCCACTAACTCCACTCCTGCAGCAACTTCATAATAGAAACCCTCCCCTGGGCACAAGTTCATGTGATCCAGTTTTAGCCAATTCATTTGTTCAGCGCCGACCACATCTCAAGCACTGGGAACACAGTCGTGAACAAGTCAGACACGGCCACCAGGTGAACCTTACCATAAACAGGAAACAGATAACTAAGATGGCTAGAGACTGAGATCAACGTAGGAAGGCGATGCTATTAAAACTCTGGGCAAGCGCTGCTGAAGATAAGGTGGTTAGGGGAGAGGCGGCCCAGCAACAGTCATGCACATAGCTGAAAGTGTCTGCTGACCATGACTTCTCTCCAGTCACATGTTCTCCTTGGGGTCCCCAGCTGTATGCCAGAAACAGCACCAGGGGAGCTCACAGAATCCTATGTGCTTCAGCTTCAGGTCCAGGTCCAGAGATGGACAAATTCATGGTGTCCTGTTCTTTCAGGACACCACGGGCACATCTTGCTTCTCTTCCATGTCAAGATCTTCAGAGATTCTCTTGCCCAGGGTTTTCCTCAGGGAGCCCAAAGAGCTGGTTAATGCAGTGGAAAAATCCACAAAGCAAGTTGTTAGTTATTTAGGCCTGTCTGGAGATGCTTGGCCTTGGAAGTCAGTTCCATCCAACTTTAATCTGCACACCCAGAGCTCCTGCCACCACACACCTCTGCCAACAGGAGATAAAGTGGCTGACCTGCTGCTTGCCGCTGGGGTTTCTGCTGGACACTGAGTGGGAAATTAGATGGCTACCTGAAGATTTTGAATTGAATTAATCTCCTCCATAATTACCGAGAAATGCTATGACTTATTGTATGTATCTAAAGCCCTCTTGTGTGTGTGTGTGTGTTTAGTATGACACAGCTGGTCTGGTCTATTACTAAATGACTGACTCTTGTCACAAGTGGGCTTGTGTTTTTTTCTTCTTATGCAGAAGGAAAGGCAACTTTTACTGCCCCTCCTCCCAAGCTCTGGTGCACATGGCCACGTCATGCCCACGCAGCCTCGTCTCTGAGAGCCCAAACTGAAATTGTTCCAACAGGGTGGATTACACTCCAGATGAATCCACAGTTGACCCTGTGGTCCTTACTCATCTGCCCACTCTGCACAGGACTGGGAGGAAATGTGTTGAGATTCACCGTGGAGGTGGCCGGCAACATGGCCACCAACCATGTGTGTGCCTGTGACTCCCTGCAGTCAAGGGTGTAGTGCTTCCTATTCCTCACCTTGAATCTCAGCTCTTGTTGTGACTTGTTCCAATTCAAAAGACACGGAAGGAGTGGAAGTGTGCCAGTGTAGGTCCTAGACTCTAGAGACCTGGCTCTGGAATCCAGCTTCTGTACCAAAAGTTCAGGTTGAGCTGTTGAACAAATAGAGAGACCATGTGGGAAGGAGCCTCCCACCCGAGAGCCAGCCAGTCAAGGCATATGCATGTGTGAGGTCAGTTTGGACCCTGCAGCTGCAGGTGCACAGCCCTACTTGTACCACAGCAGGAGAAAGGAACCTTCCCCTCTGAGCCTTGTCCAGACACAATCAGGAGCAATAAAATAACTTCGGGTTTGTGGTGGCTTCTTACAAGGCAATAATTAACTGAAAAGTTTTTTTTCTTTTATTTAAAAGACTTTAATTGTGGTAAAATATCTACAACATAAAATTTGCCATCTGTCTTGGGCTGCTGTGACAAAATCCCATCAACTGAGTAGCTTATAAACAGCAAAAATTTATTTCTTGTGGTTCTGAAGGCTGAGAAGTCCAAGATCAAGATGCCAGTAAATCCAGGGTCTGATGGGGGCCTCTGCCCTGGTTCACACTTTCTCACTGGGTCTGCACACTGTGGAAGAGACAAGGTGACCCCTGCAGCCTCTTTCATAAGGGCACTCACAACATTCGTGAGTGGCACTCTTGTGACACAATCCCCTCCCAAAGTCCCCACCTCCTAACAAAACCATGTCAGGGATCAGGTCTCACCATGTGGATTTGGGGGAGACACAGACATTTAGGCCATAGCATCACTTTAACCATTCCCGTGTGTAGAGCTGAGCGACATCAAGAAGGCTCACACTGTGGTGCACTCTCCAACGTGATCTGGTGTGTCTAGTGGGGCTCTGCAAACAACAAAACAAACAAAAAAGGTGTGGGATGCAGATGTGTGGACTTGTGCTTCATGGACTGGGGATGGGTGTGCACCAACTGTACTTGTGAGTTCTGCATCCTGGAGGGAAGCAGGAGAGGCTGGAAACTTCCTAGAAAGGAGCACACTTGGGGCTGGGAGATTGGCTTTCCCACCAGGTTGTTATCTGAGCCCCAGTTCCCTTATAAATACTGGCAGGTTTGGGCCTCAGCTCACATATCATCAATCTTAGTTTTTAAGGCTGTCATGACCGATTGTGTTTTTCTAGATTTCGTGGGTATTTGAGTTGCAAGTTTGGAAATGCTGTTTAAGGAGCTGTCTTCAGATGCCATTTTTCAATCTGAGGCATTTAAAGATTCCTTTGTTGCTCATGCCACCTTTTCTATCATTTTCCAGGAACACCCAACATGTGTGCCAAGTTCTTGACCAAGTGGCTCCATATGGACCCTGCCTGGATTCAAGAAGTCCTGGGCACTGAATGGACACTGAGGAAGAGTGCAGGGGCCTGGGGAAACATCTCCATCAGCCTGGAGGGACCAAAATAGCCCAGACAAGCCACACGCCTGCTGTAGTCCCACATTAACAACATGGCCAATCTTTGGGTGGTGCAAAGCCCGGAGCCCAGTTTGCAGATAAGTCTCTTGATATGGGGCCCACTTGTGGCAGTTGTCTGGGGTTGTAGGAAACCAGGATAAGGAGGCAGCAAGCAGCTCCTCCCGGGTCCCTGCTGCAGGAAGGGTTGGGGAGCTGTCCATGGTGCTGACACAACCCCTTGCCATCACCCCTTACCTGCTTCCGTTGCACTCAGCTCCCAAGTTTGCTGCCTATTTACTTAAACAAGCCTTGAATGATGATCCTGCTCCAATCTCTGCCTGGCCAGCTGTGCTCTGAACTAAGGTTTGGTGGTTCTAGTGACCAAGACCTATCGTATCATTGTCTCGGGCCCCATGCTAAAAGCAAAGCAAGGAGTTACCAACCACCTTGATGGTTGTAAAATACTCATCTGCCAATTTTTATCTGTGTGACTCTAGCAAATTGCTCAGATTTTGAAACTTTATTTCTTTATCTGAATAATGGGAATGATACCATAGTTTTGAAGGTTGAAATGAAAAACAAATGTAAAAACAAACTGGCATACACAATACTCAAACAGTAGAAACTTAATCAAGATGAGTTTTCTTCTTCTTTTCTGTTTTTTTTTTTTTTTTCCCCCAAAGTATTATAAATTGACTAGGGTCACTATCCAAGTACCTAAGTACTTACCAGAGGAAAAGTGGATGGAAGGCCCACTTGAGAGCTTGCTTATTTATTTGTTTTTTTTTTTCTTTTTTTCTTTTTCTTTTTTTTTTTTTTTTGGCATATCAGGAAATAGATGTGCTTATCTGAAGTGAAGAATCTAGGATCAATCATGGAAATTCTGTGAAGACAGTATGCTAGTTTTGCTAAAAAGAATCTTCTCCCACCATCCTTACCTGCTGATGATTCACTCCTTGATTCAGTAAAGTGTTTCTGAGTGTCTGTCAGGAGCAAGGTACATGACAGGCATGCACTGTGGGATGGAAGTTGTTTTAGGTAGCTTTTTAGCCACTGTGACCAAAAGACCTGATAAAAGGATTAAAAGTTTATTTGGGGGCTCATGGTTCCAGAGGTCTTGGTCCATTGATGGCCCACTCCATTGCTTTGGGCCTAAGGCATGGCAGAACATCATGGTGGAAGAGTGTGGTAGAGGAATTTGGTCCAGGACATTATCGCGTTCCCTCTGCCCGCAGAGAGAGACACGACAAACGTCTGAAGCTTTGGAAGTTTATTGTGCACAGTCTTCCTTTCTTTCCCTCTTTTCTATCCCTTTCTCTCTTTTCTTTCTCTCGCTCTCTTTCCCTCTGCTTAACTTTCGCCTGCTCTGGTCGCTCCGCTTCTCCCGCTCGGCTCACACCTGCTTCGGCCGCTCTGCTTCTCCCACTCGGCTCTCGCCCTCGCTCGCACTCTTCTTCCTCGCTTCTGCTCCTACTCTCAGCTTCTTCCTACTCTCAGCTTCTTCCTACTCTCAGCTTCTTTTTACTCTCAGCTTCTTCTTACTCTCAGCTTCAGCTTACTCTCAGCTTCTTCTTACTCTCAGCTTCTTTTTTCTCTCAGCTTCTTTCTACTCTCAGCTTCTTCTTACTCTCAGCTTCTTTCTACTCTCAGCTTCTTTTTACTCCCCCACCCACCAAGCTTATATACACTTCAACCAATCAGGGGAGAGCACACGAGGTAAACGCGCGGACAGCTGCAGGCATAGAATAGGTACACGAGGGGGGCATGCTCTAATCACATCGTTAACTAGCCAATCATTGGAATTCGCTGGTTGTTTACTGTATAGCTGGCCGCTTTTGGCTCAGCGCCAGGCGCCATCTTGACCGTGCCCAAGGCTGGGGGTCCCGGAAACCCCGACAGGACATCCACCAGAAAGCAGAGAACTCCACTCTCTAGAAACAAAATATATACCCCAAGGGCATGCCCCCAATGACCCACCTCCTCTAGTCACATCCTACCTGCTTACAGTTACCACCAAGTTCATTCCTATCAGGGGATTAATGCACCGATTAGGTTAAGGCTCTCAGAAGCCAATTGTTTTACCTCTAAACTCTTCCATTGTCTCACACGTGAGCTTTTGTCTCACACACACCTCACATCTAAATCATACAGCAGTAGAATTGATGGAGCTGTGACCTGTGCTTTAAGGAGATCACAATATGGTAGAGCTGGCTAGCATACATTAAGCATCTACTATGTGCTCTTCCATGTTTTAAGTCTTCACAAACAGTTATTTCATTAAACATCCACAACAAACTTAGGAAGACAGTGCTCTTGTCTTTATGCACAGAAAAAAAAAAAAAAAAACTGAAATTCTACCCAGAACAAAACAGAATTATGCACAAAGACCACAGTCACTAGAAAGTTTAGCCCAGATCTAACTGCAAATCTATTGCAATGTTTTAAAATTGTATGTTAGTCTATAATTCTAATAGAGAATATAAAATCTAGATACAAATAAAACATGATGGAGTTGTCAAATTTAAAAAATAAAAGTGTACCCAGTTAAATATGAACTTAAAGGAGTTATGTGTGTGATCAATTGATTATGAGATTTTGAAGAAGAGAGAGATTATTTCTCTCGAGGGCAATCACATAAGCTTCCTGGGAGAAGTCACACTGAGCTAGCCTGGGGGTGTAGGTAGGGAGAGAACATCTCTGAAATATTCTGGGTGAAGGGTTCACTCTGAGCCAGGCACAGGCCACGAGGATGACACAGGACACAGGAGCAGACCTCTGATGTGGAGAGAGCAGGATGGTGGGCCAGTCAGTCCAGGGGTGCTGGGACTAGCAGGGTTGGTTCTATGCACGTCCCCAAGGATTTGGTTTGGGGAATCTTATGTTGTTGTTGTTTTGCTTAAATCTTATGTCATTTGTTCCATTTTTACTGATTTAAAATAATCTGTTTGCCCTTTTCCTGCCCTGCAGGCTGCTGACCACCCCTCAGGAGTCAGCTGGGGGAGGGAGAAAGCATTCCCTCCTGTCCCTCAGCTCCTGTCTCCCATGAACATGACCTGGACTCCACTGTCATTGACCCGGCCATGCCTGCATCCCGGCCTCTCCTTGGGTAGTCAACCCAAGTTCTCCAAGAAAACCAGCCTGCTCCTGGGGCAGTCAACCACAGCCTCTACCTGGGCCACATGTCAAGGGGAGAATGTCCCCTGACCCAACTGGCTGAACTCAGAGCAGGGGACAAGTCAGCTGAAGTCAGACAAACAGCTAAGCTAGTTAGAGCTGATGAAGCCAGGAAACTAAAAGCTGTTCAAACTTTTAAATCTTCTGCTTTAAACAAGTTTGATAGAAATCCCTCAAGCAGGGCTGGGGTATGACTCAGTGGTAGAGCAGCCACCTGGCATGCATAGGGCCCTGGGTTCAATCTCCAGCACCATTTATAAACTTCTTTAAAAAGGGAAATTACTCAAGCAAAAGTTCAGACATGCCTCAACCCCAGCAGCAGGCCCTCATTCAGGTGAGAAAGATCCTCGTTTATTTTTTATTTTACAGAATGAGACATAAGACTATTACTAGTTTGGGGACTTACTTGACTGTTTAAAAGCATAATATGTAGCAAAATTTTGCAACTGGCTCAAATTCCTCTTCCCTGCCAGGATTCATCTTCTTACTCAGTGGAGCAGAACTTGAAAGACTTCTGAGTGGGTCACCCCTTGGAAACATTTAAGGAAATCTTGAGGGCTTAATGAGGTTGCTTTCTCCCACTCTTGTCAAGAGCTCACGGTTAATTACCTATGACAGCCCAGGTGACCACTTCCCCAGCTGGAAGTAGGTATGTGAGTAATAGAGCTGCCCTCCTCCCAAAGCCCCAGGGGTTGTGGAGAGAGACTCCTGCCAAAGTCCTGACCCAGGGCCCTCCTGAGGCCTGTTTTCCGCAGGACCTGGTGGCCTCAGCCACTGAGTCGTTCTTCTGGTCTGGGCACAGGGAGGACCTGCACGGGAGGAAACAGGCGGTGACCCACAGGCATCTCCCACCCGCTGGACCTTTCTGGGCCACGTCGGGCGTGGTGCCGGGCTGCTGTCCTCCCTGTGCCACAGGCGTGCTCTTGGAGCCTGGAAGCCCTGAGAGGCTTCCTTCCAGGGATGACGTTGCTGAAAGGAATCTCAGATGACAAGGCGCCTGCCAGTCTCCGGGCATCGGTGGTGGCTGTTCCCAGGGGCGACGGTTTTACATCTGTCAGTCACACTTGTGGCAATCTTTTCTCACTAAACCGTTCCTCAGTAATGGGCCAACCCAGCAGTGAGAAGAGGGTGGGAAGCAGGTTGAGTCCCGCCTCATCCAGTCCCTGAGCCTCTCAGCGTGAGGTGAGCAGGAACCCCGGGCGCTTGCGTAGCTTGGGGGTATCCGACCTGGGGCTGCAGGCAGAAGGTCCAGGTTGGTAAACAAATCCCCAGGGGGTTCAGAGCATCTCTCACTAAGTCAGCTCTTCTGAAGGAGGGTTTGCAAGAAGAGCAAACCAGGTCCTGCTGGCCTGGAGGGCCACAGAAGTCCTGGAGGGCCACACCTTGAAAGCCTGGGTTTCAGACCAGGAGGCCAGGGGCGGGCAGCCCAGGAAGTGCCCCTCTGCCAGGAGCCTGTATAATTAGAACAACATTAATGACTTTGCGGGGTCCCCAGAGGGCAGGAGCCACTGGGTGATTCTGAGAGGGTTTTCTCCCTCCACAGATGACAGGTTTATTTTTCCCAATATTTTATTTTGAAATATTAATAACCTAGAGAAAAGTTGAGATCATGAGAATAGTACAATCAGCACCTGTAAGCTGTGTACAAATTTCCTCTGAATTCCCAATCGTTAGCATTTCCACAGTTGCTTTCTCTCTTGGTGTGTAGAGACAGGTAAGTGATAGGGAAGCCGACTGAGCCCTTTCACTGTGGATCTTCCACTACACACAGACACGTACACTTGAAAACATAGCACATAGTCCTCTGTTTATTTTTAAACAATTTTATTAAGACACAATTCACGTACTATAAAATTCATCCTTTTGAAGTGTCCCGGGCAGTGGTTTTTAGCTGTGCAGCCATCAATATGTCTAATTTTAGAACACATCCTCACCCCAAAAGAGGCCCTGTTTCCATCTGTGCTCCCCCCCACTCCAGGGAGGGAGAAGCAGCCAGAGCTGATCTGTCTGCTCCTCTTGCCTGCAGTCAAGACTACCCCACAGAGGGCCGGCCCACGTTCTGGGGAGTGTCACCGGAAAGTTCCATGGTGCTGTCTTCCATCCAAGCGGAACTGGAGGTCCTCCGGTCATGGGTAAGGCTGGAACTTGGGCAGGGAGGTCCAGCCAGATACCAGCAAAGGGACCCAGTCATGCCTGCAGCCGCACCCAGGGGCAGGAGGGGCAGCAGGGTCTGGTCTCCTGGTACATGTTTGTGTGATCTCCAGACGGAGCCAGGGCCACCCAGCCAGTGAACTCCAAAGATGGGAGTCAGTGCCTGACTGACTCCAGAGTCCCCCCGCCTTCACTTCCTCCCGCTGCCTCCTTGCTCAGAGTCAGAGGTGTCCTGACAGCAGGGCAGCCTGGAACTGCCCGGAGCTGCTGGTCCCTGGAGAAGTCAAAGCAGGAGCGAGAAGAGCAATGGGGGAGAGAGCCAAGTCTGACGGGGCCTGGAGAGCTTTCCCGGGCGAGCCCCGTGGGCCCAGGTTCTGCTGGATGAGGGGGAAGGAGCACATGCAGGGTGACGGCCATCCCCACATGCCCTGGACTGTGGACCTTCCAGAGAGGTGGCACTTTCAGTGCTAAAAACGAGAATGTCCTGGGATGAGTTGGTCACATCATTATGTCAGAATCTGCCCAGGTTTAATGCTGTCCACGTGATAGGGTGCGGGTTGAGCACTAGGAAGTGTCCTGTGCCTATCTATTGACCATCACTGGCCACAGGCTCTGGGCTGACCAAACAGTAGCTGCTGATCAATGCCCAGAGGCACTGGGCAGCAGCCGCCGAAGCCCTGAGGGAACTGGGTGTCCCCCTCTGGCAGGCTCGTCTGTTCCCTTCCGAAGCTGCCTGGCCTAACTGTACCCTGGACTCACATGTGCATTCCCTGGAATTTCTACGTGACGTCCGACAGCAGAGCAGATAGAGTCATCTGAGGGTCTAGACTGTGCTTTCTTCACCAAGCATGTGGCGCCCCACCCAGGGTCTTTGAGGTTCAAGGGTGGCAGGTGTCTGAGGCACAGACAGACTGCAGGGTGCCCTGACGGTGGAAGCACTAACATTGCACTTGCCTTTAGATGACTGTCCTCAGAACTTACACCCTCCCATAAGTATATTCTAAGGACAAAAGAACAACCTGCAGATAGTAGGTTTCTGATAGTGGTAATAATACACTAATTCTGGAACTATCTCAAGTGAATTAAGATTTAGAGCAAATGAAACAAACATGATGTTACTGGGAACAGAGTTATTACATGGGAGGAGGGAGAGACATGTTCGGAGAGTAGGGGTGAGGGAGGGACTGTGCCCAGGCTTTGAAATGGGGGTGTCAGGAGGGGCATGATTGGACAGATCCCTGCCATGGCCAGCCATGATAGATCGACAGCAGGTGCCCAGCAAGAAGTAGGAGGTCATGAGGCACGTGAGTTAGAGAGAGAAGCCGGGTCTCCACAGCTCCTACCTTGTCCCACTTATGAGAGGTCTGGCTGTACCTGGTTGTCCGTCCATGGGGTCGCAGTGTCTTAGCAGAACTACCACCTGCTGCCTTTGCCTCTTTTAACATGAGCTTGTGGGTCCCATTCCTCATGCCTTAGGAGCCCAGTTGAACTCCCTGCAATATCCTCTTTGCTGAGCCTGGTTCCTTTTCTGCTCCAGTGGCTAGAACAGCACCAGGAATCCTGCTGGATGGAGACCCCAAGATGCA
Organism: Sciurus carolinensis; assembly: GCF_902686445.1. Classification (NCBI taxonomy): domain Eukaryota; kingdom Metazoa; phylum Chordata; class Mammalia; order Rodentia; family Sciuridae; genus Sciurus; species Sciurus carolinensis. Next base: position 168,831,932 of record NC_062217.1, on the reverse strand, counting down.
GGGTAGGGGAGTGCTGGAGCAGATGCTTGGGCTGGAGGCTCAAGGTGTGGAAATCAACTGCGTGATCTGTGAGAAGGCTCACACAGGGTCTCTGAGGATTTGAGCTTCGACTCCCTTTTAGGAGAAGAGGTACCTTCTCCCTACCCTTGCTTGAGCCCCTCCTAAGGAAAACCTGAGTCCCTGGGGTGCTGGGGCAGGGCATGGGTTTGAAGGAAGGACTGCAGATGGTCAGAGCCCAGCTGCATATACCACAAAGTGCATGCCAGAGGTCACCCAAAATCCATTCCAGAGCCTGTCCTAGGTCCAAAGACCTAGGGAGGTTCAAGTTGTAGGTAGTGGGAGTCACACAGAGACACCTTGTGTGGAGAGAGGAAGAAGTGGAGGAGCGGGGACTGGCAAGGTCACAACTCTTCAGTTTTCCTTTCCAACCCTTCCCCTATCTGCCCCTGAACCATCCTCCACCTAGGCACTCTTTAGTGGCAATTGTGATGGCGATGGCAGTAATGATGCTGCTGCTGCTGATGCAAAAATGATGATGATGGTATATGATGATGATGGTGGTGGTGATGGTGATGGTGATATGGTGGTGATGGTGGTGATGATGGTGATGGTGGTGATGATGGTGATGGTGGTGATGGTGGTGATGATGGTGATGGTGGTGATGGTGGTGGTGATGAGGATGGGGATGACAGTGATGTAAAGACGATAATATTGGTAGAATAAGGATGATGGTGATGGGGATTGTGATGTGATGGTAATGATGATGGTGGTGATGACGACTGTGATGCTGACGATGGTGGTGATGGGGATATTGATGGTGATGATGGTGGTGGTGAAGGGGATAGTGATTGTGATGGTGATGATGGTGGTGAGGGCAATAGTGATGGTGGTGATGACGCTGGTGGTGTTGGGGATGGTGATCACAGTGATGTGAAGACAGGGATGTTGGTAGAGTAATGATGGTGGGGGTAAAGATAATGCCAATCATGATGCTAACTGTGATGTATTAAGTGCCTAGTCCACAGCAGATGTTGGCCAAACCCATTTTTATGCATTAACTCATCTGATCTTTACAACTCTATTGGGGAGCAATATTTTATAATCTGTACTTTACCAAGAAGAAAACCAGTTTGTAAAACTGAAGTCAGTGTTCGAAGTAATCCAGCTAGTAAGCAGAGGAATAGGACTTGACTCAGGCTGTGTGGCCCACCTGCTTGGTTTGTTAAACCTCATGCAGCTCTCTAGGCATGAAATGCCTGTTGAAATGCTATTGAATTTAAAAATTCTGCTGAAAGTGTGTCACAATGTATTAGTTTTCTATTGATGTTGTAAAAATAATTGCAAATTTAGATGCTCAAAAAGCATAAATGTACTATATTTCTGGAGGTCAGAAGTACATACATGATTGCACAACTGATGTGATCCTACAACATGTACAATGAGAAAAATGAGAGATTACACTCCATTTATGTATGATTTATCAAAATGCAAAATGCATTCTACTGTCATGTTTAACTAATTAGAACAATTTTTTAAAATTTTTTAAAAAGAAAGAAACACTGAGTCAAGAGAACTCATATTCATGAGATAATTTCTTGGGAAATGAGAGGTTATGACATGAAGTGCTAATGGGCCTATGAAGAAATCATTGTGAGAATAAAACTTATGAAACTACATGAATGTGATGTGTTCTTGTGCTGGGTGGGTCGAGCTCAGCTCTGAAGACCCTACCACTATTAATCTGCCTGAAGCTGTGAGTACTTTCGCACTTCTGACAAGCCAACATGCTTTCTTCAGACTCTTGCTGCCATTTTGTTCACGTGTGCATATACGTCTCTAATAACACACTTGCTCCTTGGTCCACCTCTTGTTCACACTCCCAAACAACTTTGTATAGATTCTACTCGCCTGAGAAAGTAAAGTAAGAAATATGGGTTCTCATTTGGTGTTCATGCTTTTTATCCATCCTTAAGCACATAGTAAGAGTCTACTCTGTGACGTGTTCAAGGAACATGCATGGTTTCCATTTATATCAATAACAAACTGGTTTCTGCCATTAAATTTTTTTTTAAAGTCCAACAAGGCTCTCACTGGGCTAAACCCAAGCTGTCAGTAGGCTGTGCTCTTTCTGGAGGCTCTAGGGGTGATGGTGACAGTGAAGATGGTGAAGACAATAATGGTAGGAGGATGATGACGATGATGGAATCAAGCTTGTTAATCAACAGGCTTTGGGATGGTAAGATTATTGTGGACTAGCTAAGTGGGTCCAGCGTAAGCCCTTTCCAGATTCTAGAAGTTGCCACCTTCCTTGTTCATGGCCCTCTTCATGTCTTTAAAGCTAGCAAGGGCAGTTCAAGCATTTCTCAAGTTTCCATCTCTCTAATCCTCTCTCCTTTGCACCTCACCCCCCACCACCTTCCATTTATAAGGACACTTGTGCCTCCATTGGACACACTCAGCTTGTCCAGCACAAACTTGCCATTTTGTTGATTAACAACCTTAATTTCAATCTACAACCACAAATCCTCTTTGTCATATAACAATCTACTCACAGATTCCAGGGAGTAGGACATGGATATCTTTGGGCAGTCATTATTCAGCCAACTCCCATAGTGACTGTAAAATACAAGCTTGAGCTTGACTGGACTCGGCATGTGGCTTGCCCTTTCTGAATCTACTTCTCTTCAGCTCTGTAATGACATCTGTTTTGCAGAGATGTTATGGGGATTGGATGGAGTCTGCCCAAGAAACCCTTCTCCACTCTCTGTCACATCACTGGTACTCCAGCTGGGAGCTCCTGTTGCTCCTTCCTGACTTTCCTAGCTGACCACACATACCCTCCTCCCCACTTTCCACTGTGCAGATCATACTTTGGCTTCCACCTTCCACCCTCAATTATGTCTGATCCCACTCTCAGATTTCAGGGTCTTCTTAATGGATCCTACAGCACATCACCTGTATGTCCCATCACCCATGGGTCTAGTACAGCACCTGGCACAAAATAAACCCTCAGAACAAGCTGTCAGGGACTTGAACTTGGAATGAAATCTGTGCAGAACATACAACTGATCTTTTCAATTCATGGGGCACCTCTCTATCTCTATCTTCTCTCTGTCTCTATCTCTATCTCTCCTTTACTCAGACTGTTTCTGGCTGAACACAAGAAACATATAGAATAGATGTCATATTGGAAAATCTGAACCTGATCCCTCTCCCTACACAATGCATTTCAAAGGAGGATTGTTCAGGAATTTTCTTCCTGGTGCTACAATAGGCCAAAAAGGCCTTTTGAAGGACAAAGCATCATAATCACCTCTTATAAATTGAATGAGTGTGTGTGACTTTTTACCAGAGAGAAAATGGACCCTTTTTGACCATGAAATCATACCAATTTTACAGCTGAAATATTTGACTGGAGAAGCTAGCAGACTGGGAACAATGAGAGCTGGAGAGGGGGAGAGAAAGGAAAGAATGTCTTTTGTGCCTCAGGGGCCTCTGGTGAAGTTCAAAGGGAGAGTGATATCCTTTAATCATACTTCCAAAGATCTGATGTTCTTGTCATTTTCCCTAGGAGCAAAAATCTTTCCAAAGCATGAAATAAGAGTTTGCATTGTAGCCATGACTGAGACACAAGTTGCAGAAAAATTCTGCATTTTCATTACAAGGTGCAGGGTACTTCAGAAAAATGGACCTATTGCTATTTTGTATTTCCTTGGATCCCTTGATTGCATGTACCTTTACTTTTTTGGCTTAATGAAGAGTTGAAAGCAGCCCATTAAGGTTCCAACCAGATCTTCAAAGATCTCCACTGCTCTTTACCTCAATTACTTGTCCAAGTGGGGACGTCAGCCCTCCCACCAACAGGAATTTCCTGAATACACTGTCTATGCTAGCTGCCTACTACACCAGGCCGGGACAATGCAGGTACTCAGAAGGCATGGTTCCTCGTGGTACAAATAGAATACTATTTCTATATCTTTGAGTAACTGCTCAGCCTCATCACCAAATTTGGGTTCCATTGTTGGCTTCTGTCTCCCACTTCATGTACCACTTAAGTCATTCGCCAAGTGTGTTCACTGTGTCTCGTAGACATTTCCCCCGTCCATCTGCTTCTCCCTCTAGACCCTGTGCTATGATCTTAGTGCATTCCCCACGATCCACATATGCAACAGCCTTCAGAGGTAAGGCCATTAGTAGGTGATGATGTCAGGAGGTAGAGTGCTCATGAATGGGATGGGGGGTTATAAAAGAGCTGGAGGGACTGTCCATTCCTTTTGCCCTTCTTTCCTTCCCACATGTGAAGACACAGCATTTGCCCACTCTGGAGGATACAGTGAAAGGCACCATCTTGGAAGCAGACAGCAACCCTCACCAGACACTGAATCTGCTGGTGCCTTGATCTTGGACTCCCCAGCCTCCAGACCTGTGGGACAATCTCTGCTCTTTATCAATTGCCCAGCCTCAGGTGTTTGGTGATAGCAACACAAATAAAGACCTGTCACCACCTTGACTCAGGACTCTCCTTTTCTCATTTCTGATTTCCTTCCACCTTAATCCTCAACCTGTACTGCCATCATAATTAACTTTCTAAAATAATCTCATATCCGTCTCCTGCTTAAAACCTTCCGGTGGCTTCCTTCATGACCTTCTCCAGAACATGACTGTAGCTCTCAGGACCTCTCGGGGCTGGTTCCCTGCTTGCCACAGTAAATCCCTGTAGGCCTTCGCCATGGATAGCCCCAGACAAGGCTCCTTCCATGTCGCAGCACCTTGACTTCTCTCAGATGGCCCAGGTAGGCTCCACCACATCTTTGTTTCACAGATGAGAAGCTCAAAGAGCAGGGAAGTTTTGTGACTTGTTCAAGGTCAACCAGGGGCTAGGCAGAAAGGCCAGCACTCAAACCAGTAGGCCAGCCAGCTCTAGTTCTGCACTCTTGACCCTACGTGGATCTGCCCTCAGCCCACCAGCCTCATCTCTCCCCATCCTCCTGGTACCCCATGTCCAAAGCTTCAGTCTGACAAAGGCCCACTTTACCTACACAGCCCACCATTCCCCAGGACAATTCACAGGGGCCACAGCTATCACTTTCTCTGGGAAGTTGTCCTAGATTCCCCCTCCTCCCTGACAGGACTACATTTTCCATAGCCCCCCATGCCACCCTAATGGGGTTTTACCTAAAGATTGCAAACTCCCTGAATTCACTCTTCAACCTCCAGTCCCTGGCTGAGAGTAGAGTTAAATGAGACTGAATGAGCCATTGGAGGACAAAGCAATCTGCCAACTGATCCCACCTGTTCTTTCCCTGAGATGGAGGACGATAATCACTTGCTCTGGGTAATAATCCAGGGCTGAGTCCACGTGCTTTAAACTTTCTGCAGGACTCGGCTTCCTCATAGGATGAGGAGTGCTGGAGAGCATGGTTCCCACCCCATCACCACACAAGAGCCAGGGCAGGGGTCTGCAGGTCCACACCTCTTCCTGAGCCAGCAGAGAGCTGGGTCACAGGGCAGCCAGCTCACCAGAAGTCTAAGGGAACACTGGTACCTCCAGGCCCAGGTGGCTCGCAGGCACTCCCACCACTGGGACAGACGCTGGACACCAGTAAGAAGCCAACTAACATTTTAACAAATTGCTACAGGCTCAGAGTGGCCAACAGGGACACTGTACGAGCCCTGGGGCCACAGAGGCAAGGGGACTTTGAACCCACTGGGTGTCCTCTCTACTGGTGGCACCAGATGTTTATCCCAAGGATTGGGAGTGAGAGAGGGGAGAGCTGCTTCCCCCGGAGTGGCAGAAGTTTCGCTGCCCTCTTTCCCCTCAACTCAAAATCTTATGCCCTGGGAAAGTGGTGTGGTCCTTTCTTATAAAGTGAAACATACACTTTCCCAGCATTCCTGCTCCTAGGCATTTACCCAGGTAATTTGAAAACTTGCATTCAAACAAAACCTTCACACTACTGTTTATAGTTTTCTTAGTAATCACCAAAAACTGAAAACATGTTCTTCAACCAGTGAGCGTATAAGCAACGAAAACAAGTCCTCCATACTATGGCACCACCCCACCACAAAGGCAGTGAGCCGCCAACACAGGCAGCAGCAGCGATGAGTCTCCTACATGTCACAGGAGGGAAAGCTGCCAGACTCCAAAGACCTCCTAGAGCATGGTGCCATTGATAAGATGTTCTAGAAAAGCAAAATATAGGGATCTTAAATGTCCCTCAAAGCCCTTTACAGACTGGTCCCCAGCCTGTGGCACTACTGGGAGGTGATGGAACATTTAGGAGGCAAGACCTGGTAAAAAGAGGCTAGAGTGTGCCCTTGAAGGGGATGTTGGACTCGACCCCTCTCTCTCTTCCTCTGTCTTTCACTTCCTGGCTGCCATGATGTAAGCAGCTGGGCTCCACCATGATGTTCCAGCCTCACTACAGACCCAAAGTGCCAGGGCCAAATAACCAGGAACAGAAACTTCTGAAACCCTGATCCCAGATCTTCCTGTAAGTTGATTTATTTCAGGTATTTTGTCACAGCAACGAAATCTTGGCTAATACAACAGGAAGCACACTGGTGTGTGCCAAGGTCAAGAGATGGGAAGGGTTGGCTCCAAGGACACAGGAAGTTGGGGGACTGACAGAATGCTCTCTATCTTAACTGTGATGGTGGTTACAAAACTGCATATGTTTGTCAACACTGGCAGAAATGAACACAAATAGGGGGAATTCTATCATACATAAATTATACCTTAAAATAAATAAATAAATACACAGAATGAGAGAAACATTCATCGGCCCATGTATACCAGACACCGATTTATCTTACTGAAGGTAGGGAGCAAATTAGACTGCAGACATGTGCTCTGGGATTCTTCCTTCTTTCTCCCACGAGGCCACCCACAGCCTGTGTTTCTGGGTAAACATCTACCTGCAAAGGTCCTTGCAGACTTTTTGCCTAGGGTAAATTTGTGCCTCCTGACACGGTGGCCTTTCTGTCTGTATTAAGCAGGTAGTTCCCAAGCTAGAACTCTGCAGAGCATCTTAGAGTTCTAAGACTGTGCAAGGCAATGGGGTTCCCAGGTCCCCCACTTAGAGATGCAGGATGCCCTCTTGACACTCAGCCTCAAGATGTTTCCTAATAAGAAGAACACCACTAGGTGTTTGAAGTAATCAGGGAAGAAGACCCCTTTCGCTCCTCTCCTCACAGATGTCCTATCGCACTGTCTTGTAAAACACGATTTGGGGGGCAAATGCTGTTATGGAGCTTAGGTACTTTGCTCTTTCACACTGGAGGTAGGACTCTCAGGAATAAATTCAATGCTAAATTACAATAATCTCAGATTCTGATAAATGTGTTTTTCTTCCTAATTGCTACAAGCTGTCCCTGTGTCCTCAGGGCTTCCAGTGCCATCGGGGGAGAGACATGGTATCCTATTCTTTCTGCAGGTAGGAAAGGTGGAACTAACTTCTTGATGAAAGATCACTCTTAGCAGAGACACCTGGGGCAGGGTCTAGGGAAGAGGGAGAAGCAGGTGTAAGCGTGATAATCACCAGGCAGGTGACTGCTGATTAGTTCACAGCACACGTGGTGAGGATCCGGGCAGGCTTGGTTCTGGGTGGGGGGTTAAAGGTGCCGGTTGAGAGGAGATGCTGCCCCTGGCATCAGGGATGACACAATTCAGTGGAAAAGAAAGGTGAGAAAAAATAACTGGTTATCGTGACAGTAAGCTATAATTGAAAGTGCTCTCGACAGAGCGGCGTGCAGCTCCACTTGGGGACACAGGTTTGTTGGGGTAGGAATTCAAGGACTGAACATTTCCATGTTGACTTGAAAGGACACCTGGGTCTGGAAAGATGGATGAGGGATGAGAAGGGGAAATTTTTCGAGACATAGTCCAGAAATGTGCCAACTCCTGTCTTCTTTAAGTCCCACTTGTGTCTGGTCCTTGTTACTTGAATTGACCCTAACAAGAACAAGCAAGCTCCTCCTTCCCTCCCCGTCACCCAGAGCACAAACCCCAGATCCAGTCATCTCAGCCTACCCTGCTGCCTCCCAAAGAGCTCTCAGTTTGTTCCCCTTGTTTATTCAAGACTCCTCCTACCCACCCAGATCAGAGACTCTCTGCTGATCTCTTTGTGACCATCCCCACCTCCATCCCCTGCCACGCGTCCCCAGCACACAGTCGGAATGATCCCAGAAGCCATGCTCAATCCACTGCCTCTTTAAAACCCCTCTGTGGTTCCTGTCGCTGCAGGAAAGACCGAAAGCACTTTGAGCCATAGATGACCCATGGTGATATTTATGATTCCCCTTAATCATAAAATAATACATTAACCCTTTTATTTTAACTTAAAGCCTTTGTCGTTCATTCACCAAAACCTTCATGGAGTGCCAAGCACTTTACTTTGAGAATGAGTCCTTCGTTTGGAATTACCAGGTTTTTTATTTTTACGTAAACTCCACCCTCAACATGTTGTCTATAATTTCCAATTTTGGTTTCTTTAAAATAAGCAAGAACTTAAGAAAAGGCAGGTATTTTTACATGTATACAGTTCTCTAATTTTTCAAAGTCATCTCGCCTACACCTAATTCAACTGCGATTATTTTTAGTGACTTCCATTTACAGAACGAGCCTTTCTAAAGAACCAAACTTAGTTTTCATGGAAACAATTCCTTTTCTCTTGGCTCTCTTGTTTCATCACTTTTTGTGGACTGTTTAGTGACAATAGCAAGCACCGTGATCCTGGGCTGCATTCAGCTCCCAGTGAGTAGAGGGGCGAGTCTCAGAGACAGCTGTGCTCAGGCCTCCCAAAGAGGGCTCTCTCCAGGCGTCCTGCCTGAAACCACCCCAGTGATGGCTGCTCATTAGTGCCTCCTTTGATTAACCTACCAACTACCATTCCAGTCCCAGAAGCTAAGAGAAAGTGACTTTCAGTGTCTTTCTGTACTCCTGACTCCCCCCATTTGTTATGGCTTAGATGTGAGGTGTCCCCAAAAGCTCATGTTGAGACAATGCAAGAAAGTTCAGAGGTTAAATGATTGGGTTATGAGAGCCTTAACCTAATCAGTGCATTAATCCACTGATAGGGATTAACTCTAGGTGGTAACTGTAGACAGGTAGGGTGTGGCTAGAGGAGGTAGGTCCCTAGGGACATGCCTTTGGGGTGTATGGTTTGTCCTTGTTGAGTGGAGCACTCTCTCTTTCTACTTCCTGGTCATGTCCTGAGCTGCTTTCCTCCTCCACACTTTTCCACCGTCATGTTTGGCCTCACCTTGGGTCTTGAGAAATGGAGACGTCCGTCTACGGACTGAGACCTCTGAAACCGTGAGCCCCAAATAAAGTTTTCCTCCTCCTCAAAAATTGTTCTTTTCAGGTCTTTTGGTCACAGCAGAGAGAAAACTGACTAAAACACCATCCAATTAAAACATTCAGCTACAAAATATACCTGTTACACATTTTGAAAGTCTCAGCCAAGAATGGTGGATTGGGTGACATGAGGATTGACGATTGAATGGCATTATGGGGTGCCATACCCCCACCTTGCCTGAGACCTTTCCTGAGCTGAGGCTTGCTGCCCCTGTGAATCCTGGTCCCTCAGCCTCTTCGCCAGCCTCTAGGAGGACTGCATCTCTCCTCTCTGGTTTTCCAGAAGCCTCCACAAAACTAATTCCCTGCCTCCTGCTGATATTCCCTCCCCACACCCCATACTCTCACACATCAGAGACTGCGGCTCACATAGCATTTCTTTCCAAAATTAAAATGTTCCCTGGATATGCAAGTGGAAGGAAGGAAGGGAGAGGAGGGGAGAGAGGAAAGGGAATTTTTAAAAAAGGAAAGGAAGGAAACCAGAAAGGCAGTGCCCCAAGTCCAGGTACTTGCACTTTCTCTGAAGATTTTCCTAACTATCAGTCTTGCATTAGCTAATTCTCAGTAGCAAGTGCTTTTAGCAGAACAGTGATATAAAATTGGTTTTGAGCAATGACTATTCCCAGAAGCACTTTGCGTATATTATCTCCAAAGGCCCAGGAGTTAGAGCTTCATGGAAGCAGAAACCCAGCCTGGGCTTCAGGAGAACAAGGGGCACTAATGGCAGAAGCCAGGGCCACTCAGCTCCCCAGGCCCACCCCCTGGGGAGCTGAGATGTGGTCAAATTAGCCTGATTTTCACATTGGCTGATCATCCCTTGCAGATTCTCCTAGTGTCAAAATGGCCTATCAGCGCCCTTTTCCTATACGCTGGGTCTCGGAAATCCTGAGTTTTCAGTAGAAATGGCATGGATAGATTCCATTTCCAACCTACTGAAAGAAAACTGACAGGGAAGCATGTATTTTTAACAGGTCTCACACAGTGGCTTCCAAAGGCCTTCTTCAGAAACACTTGAGCGTTTGTCTCTTTGTTGGTACTGGGGATGGAACCCAGGGCCTCTATGCACATGCTGTACCACTGTGCCCCATTCCTAGGCTTTTAAAAAAAATTTCACTCTGAGACAGGGTAATATGTCATTTCCCAGGCTGTCCTTGAACTTGGGTTCTCCTAAGACACCTTCTGCAAGCCCGTCATTGCTGGAACAGGAAAACTGAGGCTCCTCTTTCTTCTGGCTCTTTAGGGCAGAGTGGCCACCTGAAATTCAAGTGATTTCCAGGATGGAGCATTTTCACATCTGTCCTTGACACCAGAAAATGTGCTGGAGGCTGCCAATTGGGGATAGCGGAGACCCTTAAAGAACGCTTCCCTCCCTCAAAGTTCCAGTGGGGCCCTGTCACCTAAGGGTTCACAGACTCTTTCAATTCCACGAAGGTCCTTGGAGCATGGTCGCCTGCTCACAACTTGACCTCCTATGGTGGATGATAACGAGGTCCTGGAGAGGAGCTTTGAACAGGCAGATGAGAAATCGATCGTTTAATACAGTGGAGAGCTAGAGAGAGAGAGAGAGAGAGAGAGAGAGCACAAGAGAAAGAGAGAGAGAGAGAGCACAAGAGAGAGAGAGAGAGAGAGAGAGAGAGAGAGCACAAGAGAGAGAGAGAGAGCACAAGAGAGAGAGAGAGAGAGAGAGAGAGAGAGAGAGAGAGAGAGCACAAGAGAGAGAGAGCACAAGAGAGAGAGAGAGAGAGAGAGCACAAGAGAGAGAGAGAGGTAGGAGAGCACCTGTACAATTCTGGTTCTCTCCACTGAGCTGTGGGTGATGTGGATCTCAGTCTCTTTGCCTCATGGAACCTCACTAGTTATCTGCAAAATAAAAGAGCTGAGTTCATCCTGGACTCCTGAGCCCCTTCTTCCTGCCAGGGTCTGGGCAGTTGGAGGGAGGGAGGACCCTCTGAGTGCATGCATGACCGAGGGGTAAAGGTGGGCTTTCAGGAAGAGACTCCATGGCAGTGGAAGTTGAAATGAGAATGGAGTGAGAAGGGGAAAGAATTTCTTTTTTTTAAAAAAAGAGGGCAAGACGGAGCTGGCTTCTGTTTAAGAAAGACATGTCAAATGGGAACGGAGGCAGCTTTTAGTGTGTATAACAGGTGGCTGCTGACTGGAGGTCACCAAGCTGAGCCTTCCTGGGAGGAGACCCGGAGTGGGGGTGGAGGGGAGAAGACGGTGAAGTCGGATTTCCCTGAGCCTTCCCCACACCAATTGGGAGCTCTGCTGAAAGAGACCTGTTGGCCGTGCTGAGTGGGGGTGGGCATGGGTGGGCACGGGTTCCATCCCCTGGGGAAGGGAGAGCTACTGAGAGAGAAGAAATTCTCCAAGTAGCATGACCTTCCCAGGTGATGGCATTGATTCCCAGTCTCTACAGAGAGCCAGCTGAGATTGAGCCCTGGGCAGAAGATCCTGCAGGTGGAGAGGTCCCCCCAGGGAGAGCTCCTGGGGTCTGAGCACAGGCAGCAGAGCTCAGAGACTTCTGGGCCCTTCCTTCCCAGGGATGCAACATCAGGTTCCAGCAGTTAGTGTCAGTGGGGAAGCTGGGGTGACTGGAGACAGGGACTGAGGGTCCCCCTGCAGGAGCTGGGAGGCTGCCCTCCTGGAAAGAATGGGTGACCCCTGGAAAGAACTTAATGTCCCCTGACGGGCCAGCAAAGTCTGGGGCTCAGGAAGTAGTGGGAATGGAATCAACATTGTGTGTCACCTCAGGATCCTGTCACCATGACCCGGTGGGTCTGGAAAGGACCCGAGACTGCAATTCTCACCAGGCCCCCAGTGACGCTCCTGCTGTTGGTCCACTGGCTACATTTTGAGTGACCAGGATTTAAGTAACTTGCCCAGGGTTATGTGGTTGGCAGGTCCCAGAAGATGGATTCCACCCCTCTGTGTGTCCCCAGTCTTTCTCCTTCCCAGGGAATTGGCAGAGCAGTAGCAACAATCCCAGGGAACTGTGGATGTCCCCATTTGTCCCCACTGTCAGAGATGTCATTATCTTCACATGTCTGCAATCTACGCAGCACTAGACACAAAGGAGGTATTCAAAAAAATTTTTTCATCACCCTGAAAGAAACAATGGAGCATTGAGGAAATACACCAAGGCGAAAATAGAAGGCAAAGGAGACGAAGTCAGGGTGCCCTCCCAAGCGGCAGACTCGGCTCAGGCAGCCCCTCCCTCCCCACCTCAGCACTCTGTCTGAGCACATGACCACTGAGTCACTGGGTCAGGAACACCAGTCGTAAAGGCTAAACATTGCCCCAGTTCTTCTCATTAAAAGGAAAGCAAAGCACAATGCTAGGATGGCCAGGGAAGAAAATTAACAAGCTGACAATACCTACGCTGTCCAGGGCGCTGAGCAAGAGGAGCGCTACTCATTGTTGCGGACAAGGTGCAAAAGAACAGCACACAACACTGTACTCTACTTGATAAAGCTGCTTCCCACAGGGTCTCGAAGCCTCTGCACAGGTACCCTGAAGTCGTTCTCTGTTGGCATGCGAGGTTATAGATGAGCTTGGGAGACACTAGCATGACCCTTGCTGTGACAGGAGAAATTGGAGATTTGACAGGAGTTCATGTGTAACTTAGTAAAGCTACAGAGGGAGAAGGAAGCAGAGTACTACTCCTGCGCAGGCGCACACGCAGGGGCGAGTGGGGACAGGTGGGTCCCCGTTCTGTGAGCCCAGACAGCCTAGAACAAGAGTGTGCCACCACAGTGCACACGCCAGCTCCCAGACCCGGCTCCCCATGCCACTCTGAATAAAAGGCACAGGCCACTTGGAGAAACCACTGACTCCAGCACTGTCCTGGAGGGGGACCAGATGAGCCCGGGGCAGCTTGTGCTAGGACAGTGAGGATGCATGTCAATGGGCACAGGATCCAGCTGAGAGAGCTGCCAATCTGGGCAAAAAAATAAGTTAGTAGTATTGGAATACAATCCAAAATATAAAATCAATACATGAGTCCATACAGATACAGGTAGGTGATTGAGTCAATAGATGGAGAAGATTTGAAACGGCTACGCAGAGAACAGCGGGTGTGTGTGTAGATCTCCACTCTGGAAAGGTGCCACTGCCTCCCACTCCTTCAGGGTGGGCCACTGACACAGTGACCAGAAGGTCCTCCAAGAGGACAGTACGGGAAGCGTGGAACTGGAGTCGCAGTAGAGATCTGACAAGCCCAGCTTAGCCTGGTGATGGACATCCACAGTGCCCTGGCTATAAGGTGACGGAGTGACACTGGACCTCTGTGGTCCTCTCCCCAAACCTGTGACACAGGCTTCTCATCAGGCAGATTCCAGCAGAGGCGCAGTCTGCACTGCCCAGGCTCCTCCACACCGGTGTCAAGGTCACAGAGAGCAGGAAAGCCTGAGGCATTGCCTCAGCCAGGAGGAACCCAAGGAGTCCTGACAACCAAGGTGACGGGGAAGCTGCATGGGACCCCGAGGCAGAGGAATGACATTAGCTAAGAGGAGGGAACTTGGACGAGGCATGGACTTGGCGCAGAGGTGCTGGCTCATCCGGGGTGGGCGCCGCGGGCGTGGGCCAGGACGCTGCCACCCTCGGAGTTCGCGGCAGGTCTAGCTCTGTCTTGGCTTTAAGATCATCATTAAGACCACGGCACCGACCCTGGAAGGGCGGCTCTGCTGACACTCCCAGCGTGACCGAGCAAGTACGGGGAGCCAGGCTCGCTTCTCTAGGGTTTCGGGAATTAATCATGCATAATGAGCTGATTTAAAATTAGCACAGGCATTTTGGCAACAGCTGGTCCCCCAGCCCCCTGGAATCCATAATCTACAATTTATTCTGACAGGCTGCTTCTGGAAGAGCTGAGCACGGGGCACAGAAGAGCTGCCCAGGCTTGGGAGAGGGTCCTCTGGGCCCCCAGCGAGGGGCTGTGTCCCAGTGCCGGGAACCTGGTCTGACCCCTCCACCCTGCAGCCCGGGCCTGGCTGGATGACTCTGCGTCCCAGGCCTGGGGAGCTGTGGGCTGCCTCTGCAGAGCCATAGAAAACTCATGCACCCACCAGAGCGCCCCGCGAGGCCCGAGCCCGGAGGGAGGCCCTGCAGAAGAGGGCAGGCAGTCACGGGGCTCAGGGGGCAGAGGCAGCAAGTGTCTGGAGGCCTGGGGAAGGGCCCCCGTTCAGCCCTGTCACCTCCGCGTGCTCTTGGGTCAGACCGGGAAGGTCTGAGGCTCACTCGTTGCCTCCGTAAATCAGGCACCATGGAGGATTTTTCTGAGGCTCCAAAGAGACATTGTGGGTGGGATCATTTAGTGAGTGACGGAGTGACACCACGCCCACCGCACGCCTACCGGGGTGTTGGCCTGGGCTAGGGTGGCAGCCCTGGGCTTTGGAAAGTGACGTGGAGTCAAAGACACGATGGCAGCTGGGGAAGGGGTCACTTGCCATGTTCCCTCCTCAGTCCCCAGAGTTGGTTTTGGGGAAGTCCTGGGTTGGGAGGTGTTGGTGTCAGCAGCACATACGTCCCTCCGGCCGCAATAAGGTGGCTGTGTCAGCTGCACAGGGAGGGGAGGGAATAACCTAAGAAAGAGACACCCCTCTATCCCCGATGATGCAGGGTAAGAACGCAGGGCCTGGGCGGCGTGGCCTTTTTGTGAACTGAGATGAGGGTGGCTGAGGCTGTCTCCGATTCCGTCTCCGATTCCGTGACACAGCAGAGGGACCCATCCCAGGGGTGGACAAGCCGCTCGTGTTGCACGACATGCGTACACACACACACACACACACACAAGCTTACACGCTCTCACACCATACACACGTGCACAGAAGCGCTTGGGCTGGTCTCTGGTTGACGCCAGTCTTCACGTGCTAGCCTCTTGTTTTGCAGAACATTCGAGCAAATCCCAAACCTGCCCCAAGCCCACCATGAAACAGAGTCTGCGACTTTAAATCTATCTGACCAGAAAAAGGCAGGCGTGCCCGAGGTGACCCAGCCCCTTCATTTCCTCCACATTTCTGTTTAATTTTACGAAAGAACAACAAGAACACAAGGCAGACCCCCTCGTACTAATGGAAATAACCGGCAGACTTCCTACACGATTGAGGGCATGTTTAGAGCTTTGACATCCCAAGTGTCGTGGAGGAGGACGCGCTCTGGAGAAGAGCTGGCAACTCTGAAGCCCCCACTCCTGACTTCTATGGTGAAGCCGGGCCGCATCTCGCCTCTGGTCCTGGGAGGAGCCGGTGCAGTTGGCCCCCATAACTGTCCTGGTACCACGTTCACCTGACCAAGCAAGCAGCCAGTGTCAAAACGAACCTCCCAACCTGGCGCTAGAGCAAGGTGGCCCCGGCCGGGAAGCAGGTGGTGTGAGAACCAAGACCTGGTGTTCCGGGCCCAGCGCTCCAGAGTCCCCGGGCGGCCGCTGTGGACAGAGACAGTGATGGAGGTGGTGACTCTCCTCCCATTCAGCTGCGGCTGCGGCAGGCAAGTGAGCTTCCCCGCCCTGGGGCTCCCAGGAGCCAGGAGCCCTCCCTGGGGAGAAAGGCTACTGAGGACACAGGAGCCCGGCCAGCGTGGAGATCAGGGGCGCAGTGTGAGCCGCTTCTGACCTCAGCCCTGGAGGTCCCTGGGCTGAAGGGCAGTGGCTTTAGGGATGCGTTCCCCTAAACTGACCTCTGGGGTGAAAGGCCCGCACGGCGAGGGTGCGAAACGCTTGCTGCCTGACGTGAGGGCCTGTGGCGTCTTTATCCCCTGGGTGTCGCCTGAGCCCATTCGGAGACCTCTTTCCTGGCTTTTCCTGAGCACACACAGCCACACCGCCTGTCCGCACGAGCCGCGGAGCCACACTGTCCCCGAGGGCAGAGCATCCGCGGCACCATCTGGCGGACGGATGTGGGTCAGAACTTGCCGCGGGTGCGTCTTGGGGTTTGGTTGGAAGGCTACCGTGAAGCTCAGAGAGCAGAAACGCAGCTCGCGCCCCCAACCCACAGTGGCGCAAGGCCCGGGGGCCTGGGCCTCGGTGGAACGGCCTTGGCCTGCCCAGGACTTGGTCGGGAAGGCCGCCCTATTCCAGAGATCTCTTAGGAGACGGGTGTCGCGGGGACTTTGATGGGTCTGGCTTGGGTCACATGTCCACACTTGGGCCAATCGGCTACGGCCTTGAGTGCGAGAGCCCGTGTCCCAGGGTGCCCCGGAGCCGCCTGGCCAGCCCGCCGTTTCCAGACTCGGAGTGCCTGGGAGCTGGCGTCCAGCCCGCGCTCCCCTCCACGTGCGCCTGCAGATATTTCATATTTAAATCTGCGCCTGTGAGTGAATTTCTTGAAAGCAACTTTTCCTTCTGTTCTTCACAGACCTACAAGGAGGGGAAAACAAGCATTTCTCCCCAAGTAAGAAACCCTGCCTCCCCACCTTGGCCCTGGGGCCGGCAGCGGGCCGAGGACTCCCATTTCAGGGGTAAGAAGCCGCTTTCCAAGGAAAGGTCGGAGGAGGCGGCAGGGCTCCAGAGAGCCTGCCCAGGCCCCCACGCCTCCCGAGACACCAGTGTGGCTCTCGAACTGACCACCTGTCACTGGGCCCCTGCTGGGTGCCCAGCCTCCGCTGCCCTGGCTGAGGGACTCAGCACCACCTCCTCCTGGTCCCCTGAGTCCATCGCTACCCCCGGTTCTGCCCAGCCCACTACGGGCTAGCCCGGAAGGGGACCGTGGCAACCTCGAACTGCCCCTTCAGAATCAGGCTGGGCACACGTCGGGAGGCTCTGGCAGCTGGAGCGGCGAGGAGAGGGAGGACCAACCTGCCCAACGTCTGACTGCTGCTCCTGGCCCTGCTGTGCCGTCTCCACCGGCAGCCGCGAACTCGGGTCCTTCAGGGAACGTCTCCCTGTCCTTCCTGCCTGAAGCACGGCTGCAGGCCCAGAGCACAGGCAGCTCCACGGACTCCGCACTCAACCCGGGCTTGGGGCGAGCTGGACTGGGAGAGGGGTCTGCGAGGGCTCTTTGGGGCTCAGTGATTGAAAAGCAACGCTCGCAGGGGCCCCAGCACCCTTCCGGAGTGGGTGCTGCTTCTGCAAAGGCGCAGCACCTGGGAGGGGCGCTCCCCATCCCACCCACAGGCCGCAGAGCCGACGTCAGTCCTCCCTGACCGCCCTCCGGGTGGAGTCCCAGAAAGCACGGCAGGCGTGTGCCGTGGAGAGAGGCCGGTGCCAGCCTGGCATTCACCTTTGTGCCGTACTGAGGTGTGGTTGCATTCGATCGGATTTAGCAATGTTAAGTGTACAATTAGGAGGGTTTGACAAACGGCCACGCTTGTGGGACAACCACAATCACAGTGGAAATGGGAAAGCGCTCGGAAGCCTCTTTACAGGTGATCTCTTACTGCTCACCAGGCCCCAGCAGTCATTGATCTGGTTTCTGTTACTATCATTTCCTTTCAAAGTGTTCCATCTAAACATAATCATGCAAGACTTACAGTTTGGTGTCTAACTTTTTTACTTGGCATAATGCTTTATGAAATTCACCCATGTAGTTGCAAATATCAGCAAATTATTATTTTTTATGACTGAGTAGTATTCCATTGTATGGATATACAATTCGTTCATTTCTTCACCAGTTGATGGACTTTGCATTGTTTTCTTGACTTGAGATATTATGAATAAAGTAAATATCAACATTGGTGTATGGATATTGGTGAGGCACATGTTTTCATTTTCCTTGGGTAAAGAGTGGAGTGGTTGAGTTATAAACTACATGCATACTTAGTTTTCCAAGTTTTCAAGCGGCTTTCTGCAGTGACCATGTTTTAGAGGACCAGTTGCTCCACATCTTTGCCAACACTTGGTGTTGTTAGTCTCTTTAATTTTAGTTATTTTTTGTGTTCATGTAGTAGTATTTCATTTTAATTTTAATTTACATTTTAAGGTTGAATATCTTTTCATTTGCTTGTTTTCCGTTTGTAAAACTTTTCAAACTAAGTATCTACTCAAATACTTTGGCCATTTTTGATGTTGGGCTGTTTATTTTCTTAATACTGATTTATAAATTATACATATTTTCTGATTGTTTTGAAAACATTGCCTCCTACACTGTAAATCATCTTTTCATTTTTCTTAGCATTATCTTTCAAACAGCAGAAGTTTGTGATTTTGGCAGAGTTAATATATCAAGGCTTTCTCTTCTCATTTGTGTTTTCTGTGTCCTATTGAAGAAAGGGGAGTAACATATTCCCCTCTTCCTTCTGGAAGCACTATAGTTTTAGTTCTTGAACTTAGGCTCACAACACTACTTAAGTTAACATTTCATCTGGTGAGAATGGAATTGGAGATTTTTACCCATGTGGCATGTGGGTCTCCAGGTGTCCCAGCAATGCTTGTACATCAAGCTGTCTGAGAGCCTTTTTCAAAATCAATTGACAGTACATGTGTGACTTTATTTCCAGACTCCATTCTCTTCCATTGACCAATATTTCTCTCTCCCACAGCACATGCTGGCTGACAATTGAAGCTCTTTTGTCAGTCTCAAGTTTGGTTAGTGTTAATTCTCCAATTTTGTTCTTTGTGGAAATTATTTTGACCACTCTACACCCTTTGTGTTTTTATATAAATTTTAAACTGTTTTGTTGCTATCTACAAAAGATCCTGCTAATATTTTGATTGTGGTGACATTTAACCTATAGGCCAGTTTGAGAGAATTGATATCTTAGGAATAATGAATTTTCTTATTCATGAACATTGTATATCTCTGTGTTTATTGAGATCTTCTTTAATACCTCTCCCCCCAGTTTTGTGGTTTCCAGTATATGGGTCTAGCACATCTCCTGTTATATTTATCCCTAAATATTTCATAATTTTGGAACTACTTTAAATGACATTAAGCTTTTAATTCCAATCTCCAATTATTTTAGATTAGTATAGAGAAACAACTATTAATTTTGTATATGAATTCTCTATCCTGTGATCTTGCTCAATTCACTTATTATAAATATATATTTTTTAAAATTACTCAATATTTTCTACATAGATGATGAGATTGTTTGTAAATAAAGATAATTTTACTGTCTCCATTCCATTCTTCTATTTCATTTACTTAGGCTAAGGCACTGGCTATGACCTCCAGCACAAGTTGCAATGAAAGTGTTTAGAGAAGAATTTCTTGACAGACACTGTGGTGCACACCTGTAGTCACAGTGACTCAGAAGGCTGGGGCAGGAGGATCACAAGTTCAAAGCCAGCCTCAGCAACTTAGCAAGGCCCTAAGGACAGGTTAATGAAACCCTGTCTCAAAATAAAAAATAGAAAAAAGGGCTGAGATTGTGGTTCAGTGATAAAGCATCCCTGGGTTCAATCCCCAGTACAAAGAAAGATAGAGAGAGAAGAGAGTGAGGGAAAGAGAGGATATATTATTTCTTCATTCCTAATGTCAACAGAAACACAGGTAAATTTCAATCATTAAGTGTGATGTTATCTGTAGGTTTTCATACCTAAGATTATTCCTATTTATGAAGCATTTTTGTCATCGATGAGTATTAAAGTTTATAAAATATATTTTTGTACATTCTAAGATGATTATATTATTTTATTTTTATTGGCTAATATGATGAATTACATAGATTGGTAATTGCCTCACTATGAAAAATCTCATTAAGTCATACATATAATTTTTTATATATTGCTACTTTCATTTTGATAACATCTTGTTAAAGGCTTTATTTTCATGAGGAATTTCCATTTGCAGTTTTATCCCTTTATAATGTACTGGTCTGGCTTTAGTATAAAAATATGTAGCATGGTAAAAGAAATGTTCCCTTTCCATCCATTTTCTGGAAGTCTCCATGTAGAATTGCCGTCATTTGTCCCTTAAACATTTGGTAGCAGTCATCATAAATCATACAAGCTTTCTTTTTGGAAATGTGTTTTAACTACAAACCCAATTTTTAAATCGATTAAGAACATTAGGCTATCTATTTTTAAAGTCAACTTTGATAGTTTGTGTCTTTTAAAAATTGACCATTCATCCACGTTGTTGAGATTCCTTGAAGTGGCTCCTACTAACCCTCATTACCCTCCCGTTCTGTGGGGTCTAAGTGATGTCTGGACTCACATTCCCAATATTGTCATTGGTGTGTCCTCACTTTTACCTCATCAGTTTGACTAAATGCTGGTCAATTTTATTGATCCTTTCAAAGAAACAGCTTTTTGGATTTCTCCTTTGTTTCCTTTGTTTTCTATTTTATTGATTTCTGCCCTTTGTTATTTTCTTCCTTCTGCTTATTTGGGGTTTCATTTACTCTGTTTGCAGTGCCTGTAGGTGGCAACTCAAATAATTTTAGACTTTTTTAAAATTATAAATTTTCTTAAATCATGCTGCTAACTTCATCCCACAAATTTTGATATACTATATTTTCATTTTTAATCAATTTGAATTGTTATATAATTTCCCTTATTTCTTCTTTGACTCACAGGTTATTTAAAAGTGTGTTGTCCAATTTCCAAATATTTAGAGATTTGCTGCATATGTCTTGCTACCAATATAATTCTAATTGAATTCTCTTATGATGAACCTTCTGCTTCTAGCCAAAAAATAGAGTCACATGCTCTGTTTCTATATTTCAATATAAAAGAATTAAAAATAGTCACAACAGGGGAAGCAATTTCAAGACACTGGTTTTTAAGACATTGTACATCGAGGGAAAAATAAGGTAGTGACTTCTGGGAACACAAAGCAAAGTGAATTGAGCCCTGAGATTCCATCAGTGTGCTGCCGGGAGAAGAATCCAGGCCTCTGCTCAGGCAGGCGAGACCCAGCGGAGCCTAGAGACTCCCTGCGGAGGTGAGGCCGGGACAGGAGAGGTGAGCTCACAGGACTGGGTGCCGCCCCAGAAGGGGAGGTATTAGCAGAGACTGCGCTCGGGAAAGGTCTCCTGGGAGTACTCAGCAAGGTGCTGATCATCCAGGTCTCTGAGGCCTGGGAATGAACCACCCCAAAGGATCATGGGGCACAGGACCCAGAGGGAGCTCACTCAGACTGAAGAATAGTGCTGTTCCTACTCACCAGATGTTCTACTCCATTTCTTTGCTGCCATAACCAAAAGATCTGATGAGAACAATTTTAGAGGAGGAAAAGTTTACTTGGGGGCTCACGATTTCTTAGTCTCAGTCCATAGACAGCAGCTCCAATCCTTGGGGCAGGAGGTGAGGCAGAACATCATGGCGGAAGTGTGTGGTGGAGGGAAGTGGCCCAGGACAGGACCATCAGGAAGCACAGAGAGAGAGCTCTCTTCACCAGGACAAAATACAAACCCCAAAGGCACACCCCCAGGGACCCACCTCCTCCAACCACGCCCTACCTGCCCACAGCGGATTAATGCACTGATTAGGTTAAAGCTTCTATAATGCATCATTCATCTCTAAATTTTTTCACATTATCTCATACATGAGCTTTTGGGGGGACATCTCACATCTGAACCAAAACACCAGACTAGAAAATTCAGTAGCTCAGAGGTCACTGGCTGGAGCATTCAATAGGTCGCCTCTATCCTGCGGAGTGTGGACCTAACATAAGCCTATTTTTGCACACACAGAAAGGTAGCATGTATGCACTTTGTGTGTGTGTGTGTGTGTGTGTGTGTGTAATTGTGTGAGCAACTGGCCAGAGGACGTGCCCGTTGCCTCTGGGAGGGGCGTGATGAGGGAGAAGAAAAACTACACACACAGCTTTGGGAAAGGAAGTACTGCAACCGTCTGGCCCGCAGTCACATCTGACGGAAACAACGCAAGATTCACTTCTCAAACAGTTTCTAAAAGCTGAAGAGTCACGGGTAAGAATGGAATCATGGGAAAATGTAACCAAAATTAGGTTTTTATGACCTCTTCAGGGAAATTATTTTTTTTCTTAACTTTCAGACTCTGAAAGAAATCATCCAGGGGAAGGTTGACAAATTCCCCGCATGAAAATTGGAACCTTCTGCCCAGAATGCCCCAAGGAGCCCAAGACAGACAAACAGAGTGGACAGGGTGGTGGTTGCTATGCTGATTGTGCAATGAAGTTCCCGCAAATCCAGGCACAAAAAGCCAAACCGACAAACAAATAACCAGACAGGCGTTTGCACTACAAAGGAATTCTCCACGTGTTCCTTTAACTGGGAAGAGCTACTGGAGGGTTTAACTAGAACAATCCCTGTGTTTGAGGCTCCCCAGTTCAGCAAGTGCTAAGTTCGGCAGCCACTTCTGCTTCCCGGGCACCTGGGCTCCCGGGAGACAGCAGCCTGGTCTGCACCTGGGGGGCGATAAGTACCCGCTGTAGCTGGACTTGCCGGGGCAGGACGCACCTTCCAGACCTTTCACGCAGGACACTCCTTGGAGACCCCTGCAACTTGCCTGCAGCAGGAATCAGGGCCAGGGCACGGGGCAGGGTGACGGGGAATTTGACCTGCCCTGGCTGCTGTGGGGCAGCGCTCGACGCCTCTGGGCTTCTACTTCCTCAGCTTGTCCTGGCTCCTCACGTGATCCTGTCACATAACCACACTTTGGTCACTGACAGGCTTCTGCATGGCAGTGGATCCCGAGATCCCAGTGGAGCTGGAAACTTCCACACCTTGGGCTGTGGTCACTCTGGTGTGGGGCCAGCCTCGAGTGCGGCCGTCCAAGAGCAGAGCAGAGCATGCGCCTCCTGTGCTGGACGATGGCCGCCCAGCAAGAAGTCGCCCCCCAGGTTCCTCATCATCAGCGGGGCCTGTGCTCCTCCCACATGTTGAACAAGGGCTCACAGTGAGCGGCCTGGGCACCAGCTTGCCTGCCTCGAGGGGCCACGCGGGGTGTGAGGCTACAGTAGGGGTGACCACCACCCTGTCCCGCAGGGCGACCTCAGAGCACACCCACGCTCTGGGCCTCAGATGCACCACACGTGCGCGGGGTCCCAGGTCCTCCTCGCCTCTCCCAGGCCCAGCCCCTCCTTGCAGCTGGTGGTGCAGGTTTTCTATAAATACCTGCTCCTGCTGTAGCTGACACCCTGCAGGCATCTGAGTCTAGGAATTGGAGCCTCTGCCTCTTTTTCTGGCTAATAATGAGGCCGGCTCAGTGGCAAGGAGGGTGCCCAGGAGTCTTGGTAGTTCATTTCCAAACCTCAGCCGGATGGGGGAACCATCCATCCCAGGCAGGAGCCTCAGGAGTCCCAGACTCGGCAACTGCCTCCCGTGTGGCAGAGCCCCACCCTGGCCACCCTCCGGTGGGCCGTGGGGCAAGGTGAGAGTGGGGTTCAATCTGCAGGTGTGAGCAAGGCAGGGCCGCGGGTTTTCCCAGGAGCGTGATTAGAGAGGCCCCTCTGAGCCAGGCAGTGCGATATATGCCCGTAATCCCAGCCACTCAGAAGGCTGAAGGAGGAGGGTTGCAAGTTCAAGGCCAGCCTCAGTAGTTTGACAAAGATCCTGTCTCAAAATTAAAAATAGAAATAGAAAGAGCTGGGGATGTAGCTCAGTGGTAAAGCATACCTGGTTTTAATTCCCAGTACCAGAAAAAGAAAGGAGGAGGAGGAGGAGGAGGAGGAGGAGGAGGAGGGGGAGGAGGAGGAGGAGGAGGAGGAGGAGGAAAGAAAGAAAAGAAAGAAAGAAAAGAAAGAAAGAAAGAAAGAAAGAAAGAAAGAAAGAAAGAAAGAAAGAGAGAGAGAGAGAAAGAGTCCCCTGGGGATGATTTGCTGGGCCCGGAAGTTCCAACAAGAGAGTGAGTAAGCAGAGGAACGAGACTTGTGACATAAGCCTCCGTGTGGGGAGATGTGCATAGCAGTGTGTGTGTGTGTGTGTGTGTGTGTGTGTGTGTGCGCGCGCACACGCAGTGGCCATGGGTGAAGGGCACACAGCCTCAGTTGTCTCACTTGACCCTACTCCTGGGTGTCCCCTCTGAGATCAAGCCAGGCCCTGGGGACACAGAGGGCTTTAGGGTGCTTGTCAACCTCGAGTTTAGTGAGGGGTCTTGTGACCAGACCTCCAAGCTGGACACACTCAGCTGTGACCCAGGTGTGCCGTGTGGGGCTCAGAGCAAGGGAGACGAGGCTGGCTTCGTGGAGGAGGGTTTGCCTCCTACAGGGGACACGAAGCCCAGGGACCAGCTAGCGCGTAGAAATCACGCCCCTACACACACCTGCCAATGCCGCCCCTACCTTGCTGAGCTCTGGTCCTGAGTGGGACCTGAGTCACTGGTGCCTGGGAAACTACATCCACCAGGGACTGGACCTCGGAGGCAGTGGGCACTGGACCTCGGAGGCAGTGGGCACTGGGGGAGACGGGCCGCACCATCCTCCAGAGGCAGATTCTGGAGGGGACCAAGGGGCTGAAAATAGCACAAGACAGGACAGAAGGCCCGGGTGTCCCCACAGAGCATATGCCGCTCCCGCTGTAGGGCCAGGCCCCCTTCACCTGGGGTGTGCTACCAACCACACAGCACCTCTCCCTTCTTCCCCCAGGCTGGGCCTGGACGTTCAGGGCCACTGCTGGCTGCCCTCACTGAAGAGGTGCATCGGCCGGGGTGGGGTGGCCTCTGCCCAAGCCAGCCCCATAGGACTTCAAACTTCTCCAGTCATGCCGAAGAGCAGGATCAGGCCCGGGGCCCTGCCCAGAGGCAAACGCAGAGCCACCCCTGGCAGATGGGCGGGGGACAGAAATGAAGCCCTCTGGGGGCACAGGGCTGGCAATAGCTCTTTGGGGCGATAGGCCACCTCTCTCAAGCAAAGTGACTCATGCCTCGCAGGAGGCAGCCACTTCCTTTGTGTGCCAGAGAAACGTCGGCCAGATTGCTAAAAATGAGCAGCAGATAAAAATACAGTCCTTGTCCCTGGAGCCACACCTCCTGGCGGTGCTGCAAGAGCCGGCTCTGGAAAAACCCGGCTTGGAGACGCCGCTCAAGTCAGAACCCTACAGGAGGCATGGGCTGCCCTCTGGTGGTCGGTTCCCTGCGAAGACGCCGGCTTCCTGCCTCTGAACACCCGACCAGTTTGGCAGAAAACCCACGGCAAGCACTTGAAAGTCTTTCCTTCACTTTCTGGACTTCTTGATTTAATGTCTCATGAAGAAATATCTCATCCACGCCTGCGGGCTGCGCTTTCTGTGGCATTTCCATAATACGTTCTGATTCCCAACCAGCAAAAGAAGAAAGTCATTGCATAAGGAACTCCACAGACAGAAGAGAGATGTTGTCCTTAAATTTTGGACACAAAAAAGGGTTTAGAGACTCCAAGGTGCTGTGCATGCTTGTCATTTGATTGGTTTTGGGGAGTAGCAAAAAGGGTAAATTTGAAGATGTCAACTGAATGTCCAAAGTGGCAGTGTAATTGTATCAGGAGGAGCAGACCTTCTGAGCTCGAATCCAGCTCCATTTCTTACTAGGCCTGTGACTTTGAGCAAATTATTTAAACTCTCTACTATGGTTCAGATATGATTTAAGTGTGGCCCTCAAGGGTTCGTCTGTTGGAAGCTCAGTCCCCACTGTGGTGCTACCAAGAGGTGGTGGGACCTTTAAGAGGTGGGACCCAGCGGGAGGCCACCAGGTCGTTGGGGGTGTGCCCTAGGAAGGGGTTAGTGGGTGCAAGACCCAAGTCTGTCTCTGGCTTCCTGTCTGGCTATGTGACCTCTTCCTGTGTGCACTCCCAACAGGAAGTCCTAACCAGAGGATGAGCCAACGGAGAGAGGCCGTGCCCTTGAGTCTCCAAAACCCAGCTAATGAACCTCTTCTCCTTACGCATCACCCAGCTTCAGGCACTTCACTTAGTAACAGAACGCGCTGCGCATGCCTCGGTTTCCTCACCTGTAAGGTGGGGATGAGAATAGGATCTAACCAGAGTTCTTGTGAGGGTGGAATGGGCACGCCTCAGGCAGTGGGGTGGCATCTGGCACACAGGGTGTGTGTGTCGGACCTGGGAGTGCAGCTGCTGCTGCTGCTGCTGCCGCCATCTCCAGGTGCCAGGCGGAAGTTAGAGCTTGCCATGCAGAGAGGAGCCTGCAAAGAATCCGTCGCCTTTAGCTACCAGGACCCGAGTCCCCTCCCGTTGGGGGACTGCTCCCTTTCTGCACTGAGGAAATCAAATTCTGCAGGTAACTCCTCCCCACCCTTGGACGGATGGGCCGTGACCAGGAGAGCCCCTCCAGGACAGGAGCCCTTCTGAAAGGCCACAGCGGGGGATCACCCACAGCAGCAGCAGGGGCAGCAGAAGCCCTTCAGCAGGCTGGGGTGGGGAGAGGGGCCGAGCTGGGGCCTCAAGCCGGCCAGTGCCGGGGTGGCCTTGCTGAGGTCGGGGCTCGGCCCCTTCTTTCCTGTCTCTTGGTTGGCTCAGTGTCTGCCTCCTTAGGGATTCTGTGGCCTGCCAGCAGCTTCAGTGGGTCAGAGGGACCCAGAGCGGGCAGGTGGCTAGCTCGGAACCACACAGTGATTCTGGGGCACAACTCGGCCCGGCCTGCTTAGGGTGTAACTCTGGTCCTCCACCTGGGGGAAGGTGAGCTGGTGAGTCCTTCCCAGCTCAAGGTCACATGTGGCTCTGCTAGAAGCCACAACAGGTAGAAAGGACAACAAATTCCCAACTGCGGTGGGGCATGAGAAAACCAAATCCAACAAAAACAATGCACTGATTTCTTCAGCCGCTACCAAGGCGCCTCCTCCTCCCTGCAGGCCCTCAGCCGGGCCCTCGCCAGGCTCCATCCGCCATTGATGGCCCAAGGGCTCCCCCAAGTGGCCATCTCACAGACTGCAGAGACCCTGGTGACTGCCAGCTTCCGGGACAGAAGGTGGCCGGGAACCTGAGGAGAGGGAGGCCCACTGCACCATGGCCTGGACTCTCAGCAAGGCCAGGCAAGGTCGGGGACCAGGGGGCCAAGGGGCAGCCCCACAGCCCAACAGTGATGGCCTGTAGGTCCCGACGCAGGTCCTCTCTGCATCCAGAACCAGCACCCTGTGTTCTGCGTTCAGGGACGTGTCGGGGTTGATATCCCCCGAGGGGCTTGGAAGGAAGTCCACACTCTGCCAACTGGCCTGGGGTGTGCCTGGGCGTGCCGCGCACAACAACAACAACAACAACAACTTCATGAACACAGATCACGAGCGAGCCGTCACTGTTGTTTGTTTTTGTCTTTTCACTTTTCCTCAGCCTCTCCAGGACAGCACAGAGTAGAAGGCATAGAACTTTTGCGTCCACAAGTTAAAATTGAAATGCATATGCCCCGCCACCTTTTGTGGGAACTTGAACAAGGAATTTAAGCCTCATGATCCTCAGCTTCCTCCTCCTTAAAATGGGGCTAGGAGGTGCCGTCCTCAGTCAGCCCTCTGCTCCTCTGGGCGAGCTCCCGGGAAGGGGAGGAGGGGCGGGGGGCCCCCAGATTTAATTCAGCAGCCTGCATCCTCCCCTTCACTCCTGAGGACTGAGGACGAGACGCCCTCCTCCACCCCAGGAGGCTACAGCTCCCTGGGGAAGCCAGACACACAGACAATGGCAGATCAGGCCTGAGTCCCGATGGGAGAAGTGCAAGATTGAGAGCCAGAGATACGGGCTCAGGGAGGTGCAGGGAGTGCCCCAGGGTCGGAGGTGAGGGACAGGCGGACAAACGCACCTCCAGCATAGACAGATCCACATCACAAATGCACATGTCTGCAGCGTGTCTGCTTGGAGGCCGTGGGGGGAGGCTGCACACCCCGAGCAGGAGGCCCAGAGAGCCCATTATCTCGGGGAAGTGGGGCAGAGCCCGGGCGCTGTCACTGGGGGGACACAGAGAAATGAAGGAGGCTGGCAGGGAGCAGGTCATGGTGGCTGAGAAGCTGCGTGGGATGCAGAATCCACAGGCTTGGTAAAGGCCAGGGTGAGGAAGGAGGGCTCAAGGCCGACTCCCAGGGTTCTTGATCGGTGACTGGGTGACTCAGGCTGCAGGTGACATCCGAGATAAGGAAGCGGGGCCAGATGGAGGAGGCTGGGGAAGCTGGAGACACCCCCGTGGGCTGTGGGTCTTCGCCCTCGGTGCTGCCCTCTTCGAGCCCTTGCCCGTGGGGTCCTGGCTTTGTTGTTAGAGTGGGGTCCTCCAGTACTCCCGGGGACGCTGCTGCCCATCTCTTTTTGCAGCTTCCGCTGTGGCCCTGGACGCCTGGGAGGCAGGTGGGAGGGAAGGAGGAGGAGGCCGGGAGAGTGTGCTTATCGGTGAAGACGCCTGGGACGCTCTCACACGCGGCTCTTTTGCTTTCTCCTGGTCAGCCAACTTCCCCTCCGCCCTCAATTAAGTTGGCGCCCGTGAACGCCCCAGAGGACAGTCTGCGGGGACGCTGGGAGCTCCATCCGGGCCTCAGCTCTGCCTCTCCTGGCCCTCACCAGGGCTCAGTGTCCATGCTAGAACAGGGATCACCCAGGCTTTCTCTCCTCTCTGCCTTCTCTGGATCACTACTGGGGGCTCGCCTTTGAAAGGAGCCCCTCCCCAAAATGACCTGACTTTAAAATACAAACTTCTTAGCAGATCTGGAGGCTGAGGCAGGAAGACAGTAAATTTGAGGCCAGCCTCAGTAACTTAGAGAAGGCCCTAAGCAACTAAGTGAGACCCTGCCTCAAAATTTTTTAAATATGAAAATATAAAAATAAAATGCAGAACTTTGGGTCTCCAGGTGCCACCTTCCCTCCTTTGGGGATGTTTCCCCTCCCCAGAGTGGGAGCTATCAGGGTAGGGGCCCTGCCTCCCCAAGTTGAAGGGTGGACTCCCAAGCAGGCAACTGGACTCCCTTCCAGGACTCCACCCCTGCGGCAAGAGATACAGAGGGGAAATGTGTTGGGTGGCAGGAGGTCACCCATGGAAGAGGCCGTACCATAGCCACATCCTGAGTAGTCTGTGTGGCCCCGTTAGGCTTGCCTCGTGCTGTCCAGGGTCCCAGCTCCACTGCTTCCTAAGGACAGGCTCAGACTGCTTCCCAGGAGCCTTTGCACCTGGGTTTGGCCAGAGGGATGTGAATGGAATTAGGATGGGCATTTCCAGAAATGGCCCACTACGAATCGCCCAGATTCGGGCCTCCCTCTATTTTAGCACCTGTCGCCTGAGCAGAAGCGAATCCAAGGACCAAGAGCAAGGGGGAGCCACAGGACGAGAGGACCCCGGTGGCACAGCGACTGTGCAGAGGAGAGCGCCTCTGATCGTGACTAACGAGGCTGCGCTAGAAGACACTGAGCCAAGTTAGCCACAGAAATGACTCTATCGTCCCTGGTGCGGTGGTGCACAGCTATAATCAGAGCAGCTTGCGAGACTGAGACAGGAAGATCGCAAGTTCAAAGCCAGCCTCAGCAACAGCGAGGCACTAGGCAACTCAGTGAGACCCTGTCTAAATAAAATACAAAACAGGGCTGGGGACACGGCTCAGTGGTTGAGTGCCCCTGAGTTCAATCTCTGGTACCAATAAAAAAAAAAGAAAAAAGAAATGGCTCTGCCCTGAGTAATCCTGATGGTGCCGTTTCTGAGCCCAGCCTTCCTGCAGATCCTTCCTGTGAACTTCTCTCATACTCCAAGTTTTCTGCTCATGGCCACATTCTACTGTCTGCAATTAGAGAACCCTGATGGTAGGAACTGGAAGTGACCTTACAGACCATTTCCCAAAACGAAGGTCCAGAGAGGGGACGTATGTGTCCCTAAATCACACGGATGTGAATGGCAGGTCTGGACCCAGACCCCCGGCCTCGGGGCTCCTGCTGGGCTCCAGTGCCCTGGGACCTTCTTGCCCAGAACATAAATCTGGATTCCTGTGACAGAGTGAAATGCACAGAGTCACCTCCAGGCATCGATTTTGCCCAGAGGACCCTGCGCCAGCCCTGAGGGCTCAGAGTGGGGATCGATGGTGGGGTCCGGGGCCCCGGCCGTAAATCAGCACAGAGAGCAAAGCAGAGCTGTTTTCTGGCAGTAAATTCAGCTCCAGCCGGCAGACCAGCCTTTCTCCCTTCCTGGTTCCACCTCGTAGATCAGACGGTGTTTGAAAGAGAGACAGAGAAGGGAGAGAGGCCATTCCTCACCCCGCTTGTTTTCCCTCAATA
This sequence comes from Sciurus carolinensis, assembly GCF_902686445.1. NCBI lineage: Eukaryota > Metazoa > Chordata > Mammalia > Rodentia > Sciuridae > Sciurus > Sciurus carolinensis. The sequence continues at coordinate 168,801,557 of NC_062217.1, read as the reverse complement.
CTTTTGAAGAAACTTTTAATTTTGAAATAGTGTGAGAGTCACAGCAGCGGCAGAGAGGTTCTGTGCCCTTCGCTGGCTTCCCCGCCGTCCGCGTCTCCCAAGGGACGATCGCCAAAGCCAAAGGTGACACTGGAGGACCTGAGCCACAGACCTTATTCGGATTTCCCCAGTTTCCCCACGAATGTCCTCTTCTGTCCAGGTTAAAAGGCTCTGTGGCTCTTCCCTTATTTTACTTGACCTCCGCAGTGCGGAAGAGTACAGTGTGCTCTCCGATAGACTGTCCTTCGACCGGGGCGTGATGGTTTTTCGTGATGGGGTGTGTTGTGGATTTGGGGGAGAGTCTTGCCGGGTGTCTGTCAAGCCACGCGCAGGATCCGTATCACCATTATCAGTGATGTGACCGTGACCCCTGGACCTGGTGGCATCCATGGGACGGCTCACCATTTTCCCTCTCCATTCTTTCCTTGTCATCCCTGAGTGACAAGGTGGAGCCCACACTCAGGGCAGGAAGTTCTTGCTCGACAACTTTGAAAAGTGGACAGTGATCTCCACAGCCTGATGACCTCCTGCTCGGCCCCTGCAACCGGGGACAAAGGCCACGGTCCCTCCTGTGGTCTGTAGAGTATTCAGCGACAAGACAGAGTGGCAGGAGCTGGCCTCTCCTTAAGAGCCTGGTGGAGGCTGGGTTGCTGAGGACAGGTGGGGAGGTGAGGAGGCTTGGGGTGACTGACCACCTGCTTCACCACCCCTTAAAGCAGAGGGATCCGTTCCGGCTTCTCCCCTGGGCAGACTGGGGTTGTGGAAACCAACACAGGAAGTTCCGCGGGGCTCTGGGTGACGAAACCAACACTCCAAGACAGAAACCCGGGTGGAGAGCGAGGCCTGCTTCGTGCAGATGCCAAGTGCCCTGGGCCCTAATGTGGAATTTGGTAAAAAGCTCCCTTGGAGAAAAAAGCTTCCAGAAAGGGCAACTCATGTGCTTGGGATGCAGATTCTCAGTGTGCCTGGGAACAGGAAGAGAGGCAGAGGGAGTAGGCAGCGTCTGCCATGCAGAATCCTGGCCCCCACTGAAATCAGCCCCCTCCCCGCCTGGCTGCTGACGGGCTGGGCGGGGGAGCCAGGGCTGCTTCTGTAATGGTAGTTCTCAACTCTACTCCCTAGGGAGCACTTAAAAACACGCCTCTTCCCAGGTCCTGAAGGTGACTTCCTTCGACTGCATGGGGCCAGGAATCCAGTCGTTTCTAAAAGCTCCCGGGTGACTTCCGGGTTGCACTAAGACTGCACACCGTCACTTTAAAACCCGACTCCTCTGAGTGTGGTCTTCCCACCAGCTCATCAGCATCCCCTGGAGAAAAGGGACTGGGGTGCAGCTCAGAGGCAGGACGACTACCCAGCATGCAGGCAACCCTGGGTTCCAGCCATGACATGGCAAAATAAATACATAAACACACAAAAACTCAACAGAGGGTGCAGGTCAGGAGCTGGGACGTAGGGGAGCCTTCCCGATGGCTTCCTGCCTGGGAAAGGGGCCTGCCTGCCCCTAAGGAGCAGAAGCACAGGACAGGAAGGAGCTGGGGGCCACCTGGAAGCACCGTCTCCACGCTGGCCAATAGGTGATGCAGACACTGAGCAAACGGGGACAGGGTCAGGTGCCGGGAAGAGCGCAGCAACGTCGCCTTCAACCTCCCTGCCTCACTGGAAGAGGAAGTGCTGGTGAGCGTGTGGTGGAGGCAGGGACATTAAGTGGGACAAACAGCTTCCTGCTGGGCAGTGCTGCCCGCTCCCTCCAGCTGAGGCCTGTGGCTGCCCCTCTGCACATCACAGTGGCCTCCGCTCCCTGCTCTGTGAAGTGGAGGTGATGATGACTGTCTCACGGGTGGGTCGCTGTCCAGATCATGCGGTAGGATGCTGGGCGCAGGGTCCCGCACGGGCCAGGCCTGGCGCTAACGAGGGCAGGGCGGCACTCTCCTCGGATGCACTGCCAGCATCCAAAGAGTGGGTACCAACTCCCCTGCCTCTCCTCTCAGATTAAGTCTCACCTTCCCCTTGAGGGTCCCTACCTGCCAGGACAGGACGGACCACCGCTGAGGGCAGAACCTCTGTCACAGTGGTTCATACCCGGTTCTTTTTGTCAACATTTCTGCTTTTGATACACTTGGCAAAGAACCTCCTGGAAGATTCACAGGGACAAACACCTGAGCCTCAGCTCAGGACCACACCCTGCTCCTCCCCGCAATCATGGAGAAGAGTGTATTGCCCTGGTTTGGAGTGGGAAGGGGAACTGCAGACCAGAGAGGAGAGGTAACCTGCCCACGTGGGCCCAGCGAGGAAGCCACCTGGGAGGCTGGGCCTTCTGGTTCCAGACGACTCCCAGCCCTGCTCCTCCCTTAACCTTGCTGGTTCCCGTCTCCCTTTCCCCTTTCCCTCCTTCTGGGTTTTCAAACAAAATTGAATTAATTTTCACTGAAATAACCAAATGGGAAGATACAATTCCATGAAGGACTGACAGCAAGGCAGCTGCTGGCCAGGCCCTGGTGGTGCAGGCTCCCCACTCTCATGGGCTGTGAAGCCCAGAGATAGACAGTCCCACTGGTTTGGGGCAGCATCAGACAAGAAGGGCTGGAGACTCCAGGTCCTTGTCCAGCTTCCACACCACCTGGACAGGCTCCCTTCTCCCTTCCCTGACCATCCACTAGGCCTCAGCGTCCACAGCACCCCACGCCTGCCCCGGGCGATGCTCCTGCTGCACACACAGATGCGCCATCCTTGGTGAAGCCCTGGTGACCTTGAGGATTATTCAAATAGAGCCCCAGCATGAAACCCAGGATCAGCCCCTGGGACCAGCTACCCTCCTCCCTGCCAGGTCCCCAACAGATATTCAGGCAGTAAGGAGGTCAAAGGAGGAGTGGAAACAACACATTACAGCTGAGATTCAGGCCCCAAGCCCACTGTGAAATTAGGGCAAAGTACAACAGACCCAGCCAGGACCCAGAGAACCACAGGATCCCTCTCTGGGGCCCGCAAATGCTGATCAGGGGGATCAAGAGGACCCTAGAGAACAAGAAGCCCACCAGTGCACATCCTCAAAGAAGAGGGTCATTGGAGAGGGAAATGTCCCTGATGCTTCCAAGAGAAGTCATATGTGGTGAGCAAGACTCTGACCCATGCTGGCAGATGGCACCACTGGTAGAGGAGAGCTAAAGGAGCCAGGGGGCATCACACACGTCCCCAAGGGTGATCTCTGAGGAAGCTCAGCTGACTCTTAACTTAGGAGCACGGTCAGTTTTGACCAACTTGGTCTTAGACACCTGGCAGGAGTGGATAGCCTGAGCACAGTCCTACATGGACATGTAAAAGGAAAATCAATGCTTTTTTTAATGTGACTTAAGATGTACACTTGTGTTGGCCCTATAAAAAGTAAATAAAGCTGGAGGCTACAGAGGAAGGGTCCTTGTGTGGGAGCGCCTAATAACAATGATCACAAAGGACTCTAGAGTCACAAGTTTGTCCTGAGTCAGTTTGATCCTGATCTCATAGAGCTACAAATCTTCCTAACCTCCTACATTGAAAAACTTGATCTGTTTTTCACTGATACGATTATGAGTTACTGTCTTCATGGTTTTCAGAAACTGATTGAAATACTAATTGCTTTTGTGCTGTTTACAAAAAAAGTGAAGCTTCTCTGTCTTGTTTACTGTTGGCTTAGCATGATCCCTACCCTGTGCCTTGTCCAGTCACCTGCCACCTGCCACTCTGGACCTCTGGACCACTCTGATGCTGAATGCCCTTTACTGTCCACGCCCCACCTGATAGAGAACAAGGACTTTGGGTTTCTTCCAACTTCACCCCCTTTCAGCAGAAAGCAGCTTGGAGATGTTGTTGCTCATTTTTCCATAGAAATTGACAGTGTGGAAATGTAACAGGGGTCCTCTTTATGCTGTGAATACAGCCCTTGCTGCTCGGCCACTGCAAATTATTTTTTAAATGGACATGTTTCCTCCTCTTCCTCTCTCCCTGCTCCTCCATAATCTCTCCTCCTCCCTAATCTCAGGGGACACAGGATTACTCTTCTTCCCCATCCTAGGTGGATTTATCTGTCCGTGAGCACACACCCACCATAGGAACAAAGTAATCCAGACTTTGGGGATGGTACCAGAAGATCTCAGAAATGACTGTCTCCCAAATTCACAAGTGAGTTAGAACATGTGGAATGTAGCCTTTGAGTCACCTCTTTAAAAGCCCCCTGTTCCTGCTGATGGGCAGAATCAGAGCCCCTGGGACAGGAGTCCCTGTGTTTCTCCTTTGCTAGCAAAGCAATAAACCTTCTTGTCCTTTTTCTCACAGGAAAATAAAAAATACAAGGGACCCCAGTGAGGACTCCTCTGTCCTGAGGCAGTAAAATCCACGTCCTCAGGGGGCTGCCATGGGGCCGCTGGGCACTCTCCAGAAGCCTCCCCGTCCTGTCCTTCCCACGCCAGTGGGTGGGGGCACCGTGGAGCAGGGCAGCAGAGGGACATCGGTGGCTCTGCTCTGGGTCTTTGCTGCCTGGGATGACTCTCTGGAGAGGTTGAGGGATCCACCAGGCCCTGACTTATACACTGGACTTCATGGTGTCCTGTGGCTGTGTCCTAGAGGAGCAGAACAGAAGAGGACAGAGATGAGAGCCGCCACCTTCTCCCCTGGGCCTGTGCAGCCATGTCTCCTGCAGCATCCATCACTCAGAGGTCCACAGGGTGCGGGGAGGGGCCCGGTCCTCAGACCAATGGCAAGAACTTTACCAGAGCCTGTTAGACACCAGTGACTAGGGTCTCTTCCAGACCCTAAATCAGAGCTCGCTCCCAGACACCACGCGCACCAGAGTCTGAGAGGCCCAACCGGGAGCCCTGCTTCTCAGAGTAGGTGTCTGGCAGCTGCGGGCTCACTTGGGCGCTGGTGAGGCAAATCTGAGGTTGCCCTACCCGCTCTGAGTCAGAAGTTCAGGCTCTGTGCAGCAGCCTGCTGTGCCCTGGCCCCGGAAGAGGACCCTGTCCTCAGCCTCTCCTCTGCCTCCTCTGGGCAGCTTCCAGTTCGAGTGTTTGCAAGTCAGGAATCCTGGGAAGAGGCCCAGGGCAGAGAGACCAAGTCCAGGAAGCTGGTCCTACGGCCCAGGGATCCTCATGGTGCTGGGCCTCAGGTCTTCCCTACAAGATGTCCCTTGGTGGGCACGCTGAGGCCTACAGCTCTCTACAGGGGAGACCAGAAACCTGGAAAGCTGCCGGTGTTCCTGGCAACATCCTGCCCATTCCCAGGCCCCCACCCCCTTGGACAGCCCTGTTCCAGGGGGTGTCACGAGCAAGAGGCCTTCAGGTGCTTGTGACATTGTGTACCCAGGGCCTGGGTACTCAGCCAAGTGGTGGCCAGCCTCCAGAGGGCCAAGTGACCAACATCTCCAAGATCTGAATGTACATTTACTGACCTAGGGCCATGTCCGAGGTTCTCTCCTCACACAGGTGCATGGACGAGTACCTTAATGCAGGGCATGTGGGCCAGGTTTATTTGGTGGGTACACGGACACTGGAGTCCCCAAGACCAGGACGCTCACACACCTGACAGCTGGTGAATCAGGTCCTAATCAGGAGACAACCTCTCACCACCAAATGCCCAGGTCCCACCAGGCTGGCCACAAAATAGGGCCCCACCTGACCTGGAGGCAGGTCCACACCCTTCTCGAGTCCTCTTCCCATATCATGTGCCATCCCAGCTTGGCCTCTCGTGGGTGTCCCTCTTCACCGTGGCCACCTGTCAGTGGAGTCCAGCTCAGACGGGCCTGAGTGGGACAGGCTCTGCTTGTGACTGTGGAGGACCAGGAAGACACATGGAGGAGGTGTCACGAGAATAGCCTCCTTAGGGACATAAATACCCTCCTCTGGATGGCGAGGCACCCTGCCCTTCAGCTCCTTAGGCAGTCCTTCTCACGTCTTAGCATCCGAAGCTCAGAGTGTTTCCCGGCTTGAATAGAGAATGAAGCGAGGGCATAAATCAGGAGCGAGGGCCGGCCCTCCTCCCCCGGATCCCTGGGCTGGGCTGTCCCCTGGTTCTCTGCCGCCGAGCTAGTAGTTATTTTAACTGCTGCTTGGTTTAAAGGCCCGCTGATGTATGGGTGGCTTTTTTATATGTGGTGGGTCATTTGTGTGACTGATTCCACAGCTCACTCCACCTGCTGAAGGACACCCCTGGAAACCGCTCAAGCAGCTTGTTCTAGGCGGGCAGCGGGTGGCAGAACCAGCTAGGGAGGAGGGGGAAGAGGGCGGCACAGTGTCCCTCTTGGCTACTACAGCCCAAGACATGTGGATGGAGCAGAAATAAAAAGGGGATAGAATTCAGGCAGGGAGCTCCTTCCTCACATGGTACAGATGAGAGGACGTGGCCCAAGCAAGCAGCGGCCGGCGGCCAGAACACGGAGATGGCTCACGCTGCCTGTCGGTGTCCCCACAGCGGTATGCCCTGGGCGAACTTTTCATGATGATGTGGGGAAAGGGAAGAGGGAGCCAGTGTTCAGTCTCTGGGACCCAAACGACCCAGCGGCTCCGTGGGGAGGGTCTCCGACTCTTGGTCGCCCTCGGGGCAGGTCCCTGCCTGGTGCTGGCCAGCGCGGCTCCCCATGGGAGTTGATCTATCAGGTGCCCCGGTGTGGGGGACGTTGGCCGGAGGTGTGACACGGGGACACCCAACTCACTGCAGAGGACACTCCCCGGCTGGGGTCTGAACAATCCAACAGAGGTGGCTCCGGTTCTGGTCCTAAGGTGTCCCCTCCTCTTCTCTTCCCCTCCCTCCCTTCCTCCCCTTCTTAAGAAGTGTTCAGCATTATTTGAGAAACGAAAAGTTTTAAAAACAAAGGCAACAAGTACATGTAAGTCACACGGCTTAAGAAATAACACACCGCAGGTGTGTGAAGGCCACCTGTGTCCCCACCGGCCGCCTCCCCGCCCTCCACGTGCTGCGACCTCTCCCACACTCACCCACATGCCACTTCCTCCTGTACATTCTGTGACATTGAATCCTCTGCTCTCTTGGCTGAAACTGTGTTTATAGACCGTGTCATCCGTGTAGTACAAATGCTACCTTTCTTCTGGAGCTGGGTTTTCCCTTCCGACGTGGTTCGGGGATCTACCTGGGCTGACAGGTAGCTCTGGTTCGGCCTCCTCACTGCTCTGGACACTCTGCCCCTTGCTAGGGGTATCTGCGCGGGTGCAATTGCACAGGACTGCAAGCCTGCGTCTCCATCCCTGGCCACAGGGTGGCAGCAAAACCACTGCCAGCAGCCCAGAGGGACCGAGCATCCAGAGAAGCCCAGCAGCACCTCAGCTGGCTCTGCCTTTCAGAGAAATGCTCTGAAGGTCCACCCAGGGGGCCCTGCCCTCCACTTCCCACAGACGTCCCGTCTGAGCTTGGCCCGTGGGCCCTGCCCCTGGGTGGGCTGAGCACTGAGCCCTCCAGCCCCCAGTAGTTGACCGGCTCTGGCCAGGAGAGGAGGTCTTCCCCAAGTCCAGCTCCCATCTCCCTCAGCGGGGACGAGATCACAGGTGGGACGGGGAGGGAGTTGACCACTGGTAGGGTTCAAGGCACAAATGGCCCAGGCAGCAAGAGGACCAGTAGAAAAAGACGCCCAGGCAGAGTGCAAAAGTGCTGGCGGGGTTTTTCTAAATGTCAAACTTTTAAAGTATCTGCATTGCCCAAGAGAACGAGCACGTCGTGGAATCCCAGTGCTGGAATATTAGACAGCTGTGAAAGTCATGGAACCAGAACCACACGCATCGACTCAGGCAAACCCCAGAATGGAAAGCCCTCGCAAGGAGGAACGCACAGAGTTCGATGTCGCGGTAGAATTTAAAACCTAGACAGAGGCCTCGCTTTGCAGGGCCAAGCTGGTGACGTCACGCAGCACAGAACTGGAGGGGACAGGGAAGGGAGCAGAACGGGGGTTTGAACTGTGTTCTGAGCAGCCCCCTGGGGCCCGGGATGGGGCTCAGCCTGTGCCCTGATTTCAGGCAAGCTGGCCCCTCTGTCTAAGGGGATCACGGTTCTGTCTCTGCGCCCTTGGGCAGATTCCCTGACTCCGGGCTTCCGTGAGCCCCTCTCTAGCATGGGGCTAACAGTGGGCTTGGGCTGCAGTGAGGGCTGAGCTGTCCTTGGAGAGCCAAGCACAGGGTGCAGGACACGGTACCCCCCAAATTCACGAGGCCTGTGGCGATCACATTCACCATCACCTGATGCATTAGCACGGCTCTCCAGAGAAAGCCCAGGACACACGCAGATACGGTTCCCCTCAGTGAAACAAAGATCAGCGAGTGATCCTCCACAGAACAATGGTATTCTGGGGGACAGGGGAGCACTGCAATAGGGACCCGCATGCCACAGTAACCGGGCTGGGGCAACGGGGAGTTTTAAGGAGAGCAACGAGAGGATCACGTCAGACATTTGAGGAAGTACTTGGCCACAACGATTAACTAGCATGGTGCAAGTCTGAGGTCTGAACGACGGTGTGTGGGTCCCAGGCTGCAGGTGTCCCCTGGGCAAGCCTGTGGCTCTGGCACCCTTTCCTGGTAGTTACTCTTAGGTGGCCATGCATAAGAGCCCTCCTGTGCCACCTGCGGCTGCATTTAGTGTTGACATTGACACAAGCAACTCCATTTTGATTTTGTTCGCTTTTGTATTTCCTTCACAGAATGTAATAAAGACTTGTTAGGGGAATTGGCTTATGCACCTGGGGGTGTGGGTCTGCCCATATCTGCCATGTGCACCCTGGAGGCCCTGGAAGCCTGAAACTAGGAGGCCGTGGTGGGACTCTCAGCCCCAGGCCTGAAGACGCAGGGTGGGGTCAAAGATGGACAGTCCCAGAGCCTGACGGCCCAAGAGCCTGGAGTTCTCCTGTGTGAGGGCAGCCATGTGTCCCAGCGCCAGAAGAGAGAAGCCACCCTTCCTCTGCCTTTTCCTCCTCTTGGGATTGGATGGACCGAGCTGGCGCCCTGGGTGAAGGGGACTCCTCTTTACTGGGGCTACTGATTCCAAGGCTTGTCTCTTCTGAAAACACCCCAGACACCCAGGAGCAACGCCGTACCATCCAGCTGAGCTTCCCCTCGCCAGTCAAGTTACACAAGATCGGGCAGCACATCAGCTTTATACCCTGGTCTTCCTCTAAGTTCTATATTGAACAAAAATTTTCAACTTCTCAAACAAAACATTGGAAAACTCCTGACCTTGTGGGACCCTCGTGAACAAGAGAGGGCACAGAGACCAACGGCCCAAGCCTCAGCCGGGGCCAGCCCTGAGGTGGACCCAGCCTGGCTGCCCACGGGCCCTGGGTCACTCCCCTTCTTGGGGCCCAGGCTTCCTGCAGCCTGGACGATCTCACCGGCTGCCGGGAGAGGGGAAGCTGGAAACCAGAGTGTGATCTGGGACAAGAGACCCAAGAGGACCTGCCACGGCAGTGCCCTGCACGCGATCCCCAAGCTCCAAGACCACAACAGGCAGGAGCCGAGGTGTGGGCAGCACGGCACACAGGGCGTCAGCTCCCACCATGGGCACAGCCTCAGGGCCATCTTGAGCCTGAGAGGTGAGGACCAGGTCTCTTGAGCAGAGGAGCAAACACCTGGACTGGCCTGGAACTTCTAGAACAAGGATGAGGTCCCCTGACTGTACAATAGCTCCTAGGGAGGTGAGACCTGCACCCCGAGTCTTCCGGTCCTGGGAGGGGTCTTTCCCAAGACCTCTGTGACTGGGAGACGGGAGAGCATCCCAGGTGTTGGGTGTGGATGCGAGGTGTCCCCAGGCTCGTGCGTGGGGCAGTGCGGGAAGGCCTGGAGGAACCGCCGTTGGGTCCTGAGAGCCTCAGCCCAGTTCGCGCCTCTGGCCCCTGACAGGGATCAACCAGGCGGCAGCAGGCAGGTGGGCGTGGCTGGGGAGGCGGGTCCTGGGGGCGTGGCTTTGCGGAGCAGAGCTCTCTCCGCCTCCTGCTGTGATGTCCTGGGCCACTTTCCTCTGCCACCTTCTGCTGCCAGGATGTCCTCACCTGGAGCCGCAGGGAATGGAGCCGACCATCTGTGGACTGAGACCCCTGAAACCATGAGCCCCAAATAAACCTTCCCTCCTCTGATTGCTCTTGTTGGGTTTTGGTCCCAGCAGTGGGAAAGTCGACTAAAGCCCCAGGTGCGTGGGGCCCAAGACCCTCCCCGACCTGGACTGATTCCTTACTCCTCAGAGTCCATGGGACCAGGGACAGAGGCGGCCCCTCCTGCAGCACAGGGCCCCTCGCAGAGTCCTGGGGAGGCAGGCACCTGTCCATTCCCGTCACCTCAGGCACCTCCTGGGTCCCCAGCAGAAGTGCACATGCTCGGGGTGCTGTCTCCGGGTGTCATCAAGGTCTTTCCTTGACTGTTTCATTATTCACCAAATAATGTGTACCGAGTTTCTAAGTCCTGGAGACAGTGAATGAAACAGACCCAGGGCGCTGTTTCCCTGGAACTTATAAATAAGAAATAGTAGACTCCGTCCTCTCAGGTAGTGATAACAGGGGCAGGGGAAGGAAGCAGGGAAGGGTGAGAAATGAGGGAAGGGGCCACATTAGATGGGGTGGAGGGTCATGAAGGAGGTGACCTGTGAGTCAAGATGTAAAGGAGGGAGGGAGCCACACCAGCATGTAGGGGAAGAAAAGTCCAGGCAGAGAGCACAGCAGGTGCAAAGGACCTGAGGCAGGACCTGCCTGGCCTGCTTGGGGAACACCCAGGAGGCCCGTGTGGGTGGAGCAGTGTGGACCAGCATGAGTGGCACAAAGAGAGATCTGAGGGTCATGCAGGGTCTTGGGAACCGCAGGGTGCTTCAGCTTTTCCTCTACTTGAGATGGCACCATTAACGTTTGGAGTGGTAGTTAGAACAAGAAAGTCGCAAGCATGAGCGCAGGCAGGAGTTTGGTTATTCTGCTAATTTGATTTAAAAACCCATTCAGTATCGTCGGGGGTTGTGACTGATCAGAGAAACAGCACAACAGAGATGGGGAGAGAGGCAGGGAGAGGGGTTTATTTTAGGGAATTGGCTCGCACAATTATGGGGCTGGCTGTAAGCGCAAAAGGACGGGAAGCAGCCCTCAACGGATTCGTAGAGGCCTTTAGTCCTCCACGGATTTGGGCAACATCGGGGCTCATTTTCAGGATGCGAAAATGGCCATAGGCTACAGAGGGGATTTTGGTTTTATCAGATAGGAGTAATTTTGCACGGGAAGGTCAAGTTTCAGGGCTCAGCATTCAGTATCCGCCCCTTCCCCTAGGGCCCAGCCCCCTCCCCTAGGGCCCAGCCCCCTCCCCCAGGGCCCATCATTAGCAGGAAAGGATCTGCTGGGAGGTTGGTCCTTGGCTCCTTTCCCCTCCCTCCTCCCAGCCACACGCTCGGGGACTGTCTTGCAGGAATGTTATTTTCCGTAACCCTTCACTGACAAGTCCCAGGATGTGCCAGCAGAGTGTGAGCTCGGACCCAGAGAGCTGATGTCCTAGTTCCTGTCCAAGTTCAAGGCTGAGCCAAGGGGCTACGGTCCAGGCCGGTGGGGAAGGTTCCACTCTAGTCCAAAGGCAGGAAAAAGCCAATGGCAATGCCAAAGCAGGTGGGCAGGAGGCCGCTCTCTCCCAGGGACATGCTCCCGCTCTCTTCAGGTCCTCCACTGAGTGGGAGGAGGGAGGGCCACCTGCTCGTGTCACTCAGGAACACCTCCCAGACACACCCAGGGTGATGTCTGACGAGTGTCTGGGCGTCCTGCAGCCAGTTGAGCTGAATTCACCATCAAAGGAGCTGCACCAGGGGTGAAATCCCACCTCCACCGTTTCCCCACTGCACGAACCCCGGGGCCCTTGCTTCGCCTCTTTATGCTTCAGTTTCTTCGTTTTTAAGATGAGTTCAGGGCCAGACTCCCAGGCTCTACCCTCCACAGTCAAGCTTAGAGGGACGCCAGGCTTGGCTTAACACTCAGCCTTGGAGATTCTCAGTAAGTTTTTAAATAATTCTTAAATCTTCAAAAGGGGTTCAGCATTGATGTTTTTGCCGCACCCCAGGCATTTCGTGGCTGATCCTGGGTGGAGGTGACAACATGGCTTCTCACCAGGTGCTGGTGAGGATCTCAGGAGGCGGCACCAGCGGGGCACCAGCTCCCTGCCCCACACTCAGTGTGCGCCAGTAATGCCAGTCGTGGACACGACTGCCCCACCAGAGTCCCTCAGGCCGGGGTGAGGGACGCAGCTGCTGCCCTGGAGGGGCTCCTGGTCCAGGTAGGGCCTGAGGCCAAACGGGGGGTCGGCTCCCAGGTGTGTCCCACCTCTTCATCCCTGTTGGAAACTAGGGAGGCTGAGAGGCTCCCGGGGAGGAAGAGGCGAGGCCAGAAGGGGGAGAGGAGCTGGCAGGGGTGAGGGGGAAGCAGGAGGCCCAGTGGGGCACGGGAGCCAAGCCCTCTGGGCCACAGCCTGCGAGGCCACCCCCGCCCAGCCTGGCCCCTGGGAATGGAGGCCACACCCACCAACCATGTCCCCCAGCAGGCCCAGGTCCCCTGAGCTCAGAATCCTGCTTTATCAATGGGGGACATGGCACAGGTGGGGATGAGGGGCCCAGGGTTCACAGATTGGGCCCCGCTGGGTGGGCTGCCTGCCATCAAGAGGCCCCCGGAAGGGCTTCTGGAGGCCTGAAGACACAGTCCCCCCTCACCCCAAAGCCCCCGTTAGAAAGGCCAGGGAACCCTGGGCTGTTCACAGCTGCAGGGCCCCACCCAGCCTCCCCTCCTGGCCTCCCCACTTGGCCTCCCCACCCAGCCTCCCCACCCCCCCACCCCTCAGCAATGAAGAGCTCAGGAAGAGCCCGTTAAGTGACCCCTCAGTCCTGAGCAGCCCCTCTGCACGACCCCCTGGGGCTCCCCACGTGAGACAGAAGTGCCAGGTCCTCCTGCACCCCTCCACTCACCTCTGGGACCTCATCTCCCACCCCCTCCACAGCCTTAACCAGGAAAGCTGGCTTCTGGGGAGGAGCCTCTGCATGCGCCCCCTGCAGTCTTCTTCCCTGTGTCCCCTCTGGCTGGGCAACTGCCCCGGAGCGGCTCCCCTCCATGGCTCAGCCCAGCACTTCCTCAGGACCTGCTCAGGTGCCCGGCCCCTCTCCGGTCCCACATATACCACCACTCCTTTTTCATGTGGCTTGGTCATCTTTGGCCATGACCTATTATGAGTCCCTCGTTTGTCTCCCTACCAGAATACAAGCTTCACAAATGTGGGACTTTTATCTTGTTTGTACTGTACCCGTGTCTCCAGTGCCTTGGATAGTGCCTGGCACGGGATACTTGTTGAACTGGTGTGTTCCATTTTACAGATACAGAAACTGAGGCTCAGTGAGCTCATATGCTTTTCCAACCAGCCCTAGCTCTGAGGATCTCGGAAGGGCCCCTGGGCAGTGGTGTGTTGGCAGATGTTTGAGACCCAGATCTCCAGGGGCTGGTCCGGGTTGCATTTGCTGAATTCCACATGTAAATACTTCCAACGTAACTGATTTCAAGCCACCAGCGTGACGTCACTGGACGCAGAGTTGGGAAGAGACGTGACCCCTGGGCTCTGGACCTGGGGTGAGCTCACTTTAGAGCTCGCTCACCGTCATCCGTTCCCTAGAGTCTGTGTTCAATAGAGCAGGTGAAATTTTTCTTCTTTACTTTCCTCCTGCAAATACCACCTCTCATTCAAAACCTGACCGACTCGGGGCCCTGGGTGCACCGTGGGCCTCGGTTTCCTCATCCCTACCATGAGATGCTTCAAAGTGCCGGGTCACCTCACATCATCCCTGTCTTGAGTCCTGGTCACATGCAGTGCCCCTGGGTAACACCAGGGGGCAGCCTTTCCCCACCAAAGACACCTGGCCGCGCTGCTGCTGGGTCGGCACTGAACCCAGCCTGGTCCTGGCTTGAAGGGTCCCTGCCCACTTTGTCAGATTCTGCCCATTCCTGGGCGGGCACCCCAGAAAAGATCCATGCCTGCACTTAGGCTAAAGGGACAGCTGACCGGGGCCCGGAAGCATCTCCAGTGGCCCCTGATGGGTGGAGGGAGGACCCAGCAGAACCCATAGGTCCCTGGCTCTCACGCCCCCTCCCAGGACGCCTGGACAGGCGGCCCTGCTGCCCGTGCTCCTGGCTCCTCACCCCTGCGGCCAGCTCAGCCTCCCGAGGCCTGCAGCCTCCGCCTCCTTCCTCCAGTCTGTGGCGCGTCTCCTCACTCATCCGGCTGCGAGCGGCTGGGCGAGCGCAGGAGTCCTGAGGGAACTCTGGCTCCAGCGTGGCTGCAGCAGCCCCTGCAGCGGGGACATTTCTTGGCAAGCCCAGGTGTCAGGCCCTGCCCTGGCCCTCAGCAAGGCGAAGCCCCACCTGACCCCGTAGCGCGGCTGAGCTGGGGCCTCAGCTGTGACCTGGGAAGACAGTGGGCTCGGAGCTCCATGGCCGAGCCTGACCCCGTGGCCAGGGCTGTGTGGGCCTTGCCTGGCTCAGTTCCACCACCGCGGTGAAGCCACCGGTCGCCCGAGGCCCAGGGCCTCCTTCTCCACGGGCAGGAATTGTCACAGAGCCTCTCAGGGCACAGTCCTCGGAGACTACGGAGGCCCGGCACCTGCGAGGCCTGTGCCTGCTCCTCTGCTCCCGCCTGGGCACCTCCGAGGGCCTCCCCCTGGGCACTCTGAGGGCCTCCGCCTGGGCACTCTGAGGGCCTCCACCTGGGCACCTCCGAGGGCCTCCGCCTGGGCACCTCCGAGGGCCTCCCCCTGGGCACCTCTGAGGGCCTCCTCCTGGGCATCTCTGAGGGCCTCCACCTGGGCACCTCTGAGGGCCTCTACCTGGGCACTCTGAGGGCCTCCTCCTGGGCACTCTGAGGGCCTCCGCCTGGGCACCTCTGAGGGCCTCCTCCTGGGCACTCTGAGGGCCTCCGCCTGGGCACCTCTGAGGGCCTCCCCCTGGGCACCTCTGAGGGCCTCCCCCTGGGCATCTCTGAGGGCCTCCACCTGGGCACCTCTGAGGGCCTCTACCTGGGCACTCTGAGGGCCTCCTCCTGGGCACTCTGAGGGCCTCCGCCTGGGCACCTCTGAGGGCCTCCTCCTGGGCATCTCTGAGGGCCTCCCCTGGGCACCTCTGAGGGCCTCTACCTGGGCACTCTGAGGGCCTCCTCCTCGGCACTCTGAGGGCCTCCTCCTGGGCACCTCTGAGGGCCTCCTCCTGGGCACTCTGAGGGCCTCCTCCTGGGCACCTCTGAGGGCCTCCCCCTGGGCACCTCTGAGGGCCTCTACCTGGGCACTCTGAGGGCCTCCTCCTGGGCACTCTGAGGGCCTCCGCCTGGGCACCTCTGAGGGCCTCCTCCGGGGCATCTCTGAGGGCCTCCTCCTGGGCACCTCTGAGGGCCTCCTCCGGGGCATCTCTGAGGGCCTCCGCCTGGGCACCTCTGAGGGCCTCCTCCGGGGCACCTCCGAGGGCCTCCACTTTGAGAAAACTTGAATGCACCTGTGCAGCCCCAGGACAAGATCAGGATCCCGAGGGAAGAGGGACGGGAGGCTGGACTGTTCGGGCCCCAGCTGTTCTGGCCACGCGAGCCTGGGAAAGGCCCCAGCCCCTGGGAGCCCCGCTTCCGCCCCTGTGAGATGGAGACAGGAGGAGCCTGTCCTCGGGAGCCTCTGACCAGCGCAGCCGGGGTCGCATGAGAAGCCGTCTGATGTTTTATCAGCAGAGAAAGCATGGTCTACAATGGGTATACAAATGTCACCTGGCCGTGCCTTACCCCGTTCTTGTCACATCAGCTGTGACAACCAGGGCAGGACGAGGGAAGTCAGCTTTCCAGCTCCGCTAATCCCGTAAAAACTGAAGGGCATTATTCACTGCAGGGTAAGGATGGATTGCTGGTGCGTTTACCCCTGGTGGCTAAGAATACAGGTGACATCTCTGAGCTCGGTGGCTTTACAGTGCTACGCGGTAACGGCGAGCGGGAGCCTCTTCCCGGCCCTCAACCTGAAGCCCAGCCCCACCTCTGGTGACCCTGTGACGCCCAGCCTCCACGTCCTGGGGAGGGAGTCGGCCTGGGGCTCCCAGCTGCTGGGGTTCCGGCTCCTTCTCACAACATCCCCATGAAAACACGGTGCTGCGGCTGAAATGGCAGTTTTGGTTTTTGCTTCGCCCCTTTACTGGGTGGTGGCTCTGGTGAGGCTTTCTGAGCACCCGGGTGGCAGTGCGGGAGCACCGTGGGAGAGGAGGAGGGAGCCAGGGCCCGTGCTCTTGCAGCTGATGAGGGAGCTGGAGAGAGCTGGGCGGCGGAGCCCTGGTCAGGTCTGTCCCTTCCCAGGCCCCAGACCAGCACCCTCCGGACCCCCTCCACCGCCCCCGCTCCCAGCGCCGGCCTGCTCCCGAGATGCCAAGGGTCAGCGAAGCCTGCTCTTCTGCAGGATGAGACACAGGAGCCCCTCCCTCTGTGAAGCACACCCCGCCTACCCCCCCATGGGGACAGGTGAAGCTGGCCCCGGGACCGAGGGCTCCCGTCCCTTCCCAGGGCTGGAGGTCAGGGGGGCCGCGCTGAGCCACCGTCCAGCAGGAGAACCTGCTTTCTGCCCGGCGGCTGCATGTCCCACCACTGCCTCCCGCTTCGAATCTTGTACCTGTCAAGAGTCCAGGCCAAAGCCCCAGCCTGTCCCAAAGAGGCCCTGATACCGCCATTTGCCGGTGACGAGTTCTGCTCCCTCTAATGTTGAAGATTGAACACTAGAGAAGCAGCCAAGGCAAGCAGATTAAGCAGGTTTTATTTAAAGGTAATAATACAGACTTCTCCCGGCAGGAAGAAGGGGGCCATGGCTGATGTTCTAAAGTCCCAAGAAGTGAGCGCACCCTACATCTTTTATAGCTTAAGGTCTCTTGTTCTCCAGTTCCCCCCCCCCCCCATCTCTCCTTCCTGCCTGTGTGACTAGGCCTGGGTTTGCAGTTGAGATGTAAAAAGTGAGAAGCGGCTGGGGCAGGGGGAGGGTCAAGGTGATTCAGCCAGGCAGGGCCCAGGGCATTCATTAGCAGCTCCTTGCTTGCAGTCCTTGATAAGGGCAGGGAAATTCGGTAACCAATGAGCTCCGGGGATCCTTGACATCCCATCCTCCCAGGGGCAGTCTCCAGCTTCCAGAGGCAGATGGCTTCATGGCCTCCATTTCCTCCATTTGACCCGATCCCCTATTTCTACACTAACTGCCTGTCCCCAATTCTGGCTTCAGCCCCATGAAGGAAGTCACTGCCCCAGATCCCATTTCCTCCAGGACTCCCGGTGACAACTTAGGGTGAACACTGGAAGCAGGCTGGGTAGCTGCAGGTGAATGGGGACTAGATGGAGCCCCGGAGGACCCCCTTGGGGCTCGCGAGGGGTGGGTGTGGTTTGTCCCTCAAGGGTCCTTGTGCTGGAGGCTTGGTCCCCAGTGGGGGTGGGGGTGAAGTGGTGGAGATTTTAAGAGGGGGGATCTCGAGGAAAGGGGCTCGGTGAGGGGACCTACCCTCCTGAGCAGATCAAGGCTGGCCTTCGGAGGGGGTGGGGTCACGCAGGAGCAAAATGGTTCTCTAAGGGATGCTCTGGAACCTGGGGACCTGGTCCCCCGAGGTGCCCTGTGCTCAGCAGTCAGCAAGCCTAGATGCTCAGAGACCCGAGACGTCGCCCGTTGGGGGTGTGGAGGGCAGGGCAGACCCCTGCAGAGCCCAGGCCCTGGAAGCCAGGCGGGAATTCTCACGGTGGACCAGGGTTCTTGGAACGTCTCAGAAGTGTGACTCCCACTTGCCCAGAGTGAGTGGGAGCCGGGACTCTGTGCACGACCCCCCAACAGAGGGAGGCTTGCAGAGCAGAGGGGAACCTGTCCGGGGCCTGGGTACCGGCAGCTGCAGGGGCCTCGCCTGTTCCAGTGCTCAGGACGTGGCTGGTCTTCCAAGGACTCTCCCAAGGTCTGGATACGCTAGCCTCTCTGCCTCCAGAAGGGCTGGCGGTGTCGTGGGCCCCGACAGGGTGGTGAATCCGTCCAGTTACAAAGACAAAACAGTCCTTGGCCCCTTTTCCTCCTCCGTCAAAGAAGCCTCTGGCAGGGGAGGCTTGTCAGTGTCTCTGGGGACCCGGAGCCCGCTCGCCTGGTCACAGCCCAACCCTGACCCTGAGCCCGAGGCAACAGCACGGGTTCGCACACCGAGGCCAGCACAAGCCGGCCCAGTGCCGCACGGCTCCCTTCCTGCCCCGTCCAGCTCTCCTCCTCCCTCTGCACCTCGGCTCCAGAACTCCCACCAGGTGCTTTTCTGCGAAGTTCTCTGGGTCCCTGATGCCAGCCTGGGCAGCACTGCAGTGGGCAGTCAGTGGGCACCAGTGCAGGACAAGCCACCAGCACAGCTGGGCCACAAGCAGGTGGAGAGGTGGCTTTATTGTCAGTCCTCGAGGTGAATGTGGACACCCCTCCCAGGTTGGAGGGAGAGGGACTTCCGGGCACTCTGACCAGAGACGGGGACAAGCAGAATGGGGACCGGCACCAGCTCCTGCCCCCACCAGGTGGCTGTGCAGGGGAGAGACTGGCCCAGCTACGATTTCAGGCAGGTCCAACGCAGGGCGGCAGGAGCTCGGGGCTCAGCCGCGGGAGGCAGCCCGTCTGCTCTGGTTCTGCTGCAAACCCAGCTCCACGCTCGCCAGCTGGGCATGGGGCACATTGCGCCACCTTGGCAGCCCCTCTGCAAAACACCCCCTAGGCCACCGGACTCGGTGCGGCACACCTGGCCTGAGACTAGCCTCTGACAAACGCCAGGGGCCCTGCTCACTGCTTTGACTGCCCGTGGAAACTTGCTCGGATCGAGCGGAGAGGCGGGAGGTTGCCCCTGGCGTCACGTCGCCTTCGTCTGAAACCCTTGCCTTGCTCTTGGGCAGAGGCTCGGTGCAGCCGCCGGAGCTCAGGCCCTGGAGTCCCACAGCTCTGCGTCCTGAGACCAGCGCTCCCAGCTCGTGGCTCTGGGCACATCGGTCTTGTGTGCTGCATTCCCTGTGCCCAGGACAGTACCCGGGTCTCTGCAAAGCCTCCGGGCACGTGGCTAAGAATGCAGGCCGCTCAGGAGATTCCTCGGGCTCAGGTCTGGGGGCAGCCCAGGGCCCCCGCAGGAGGCCCACGGGCTCCCAAGTCTGCTGCGCCTACAGCTGGAGTCCCTTTGATGGAGAGCTTGGGAGAAGCGAGCCAGCCCGGGGCTCTTCTCCTCGCCAATATCGAAATCGCCCTCAGGACTTTCCACGGGCGGCTAAGCCAAGTGATAGAAAGAAAATTGAGGGTTTATGTGTTTTTTAAATAAAGGAATTCTAATTCCAATAAAAAATAATGCCCTTCCATGGCCGATTGCCGTCCCCTCAGCTTCTTCTTCCTTTTTTAATAAAAATTTTTATCGTGCACATTAGGTTAACCAGACCCAAGCACAGCCTCTCTGTAACTCCGGGGCAGTCAAGGGGAACCGCTCCTGGCTCGCGCCCGGACTGCGAATCAGGACGGCGCCCAGAGCAACCAGGCTGCCTTCTAAGCAGAGGCTGAGGGGAGGGCTGGTCCTCAGGGACCAGGAGGCATTTGCTCATGTTCCCAAAGGAAGATTTTAATATACCCAAGTCATCACATGCCCCGTCCCCTGGGCTCTCCGATCAGATTCCCAATACCCAAAGCCAGGAGGAAACATGGGCTGGGGGATGGAATTGGGGTGCCATGGGTTCTTGAAGGCATTTTTCATGGGAATATTCCCTTTGCATGAATAGACGGGCTTGGTTCTGAATCTTGGTACTGCCACTTCTTATCTGTGTGACCTCAGGCAAATTAATCAACCTCTCTGAATCTTTTTCATCATCTATAAAATATGAGGAAATAATAGCTGCCTCAGTGTGGTTGATGCTCAATGTGTGGCGGGCATAAGATGTTGGGGAGGATGCTGAGGAAGGTGGTGGACATATGCTGGAATGTCCTCGGTAGCAAGTGCCACCATTGTCCATCACTCGGCCCAGGGTTAAGCGTTGACGGGGGTGTGTTCACAGGGTGGGTCGGTTGGCGGAGACCACGCTGTGAGGGTACGGGGCTGGGTGTGGCTCTGCCTGGGGGCCTCCCGGGTTTGGGGGTGAGCATCGGGACTGCGGAAGGGCTCGGGGTCAGTGAGCCCTGGGATCCAGGCTCAGTCGCCACCGTGAGCTGTGTGACGCGGCTGAGGCACTGTTCCTCTCGGAGCCGCCTGTCTGAGGATGGGAGCCTGGCACCGCCCACGGCTCAGAGCTGGCAGGACTCCAGCAAGCGTGGGCTACAGCCGGGCACCACGCTGGGTGCACACGGCACCTCGGAAAGGGCAGCGGGCCGTCACCATGGCTAAGCAGAGCGGAGGCAGAAGGAAGCGCCTGGAACCCAGCGAGCCTCCTGGGGGCGGGAAGCAGAGCGTGAGCGGCTGCCCGGCGGCCGCCCTGAACACCCTCTTTCTGCCTCTGCCCTTGGATTAACCTCGCGACCTTGAAAAACCCAAACCAGCTCAATTCAGTCTTGTGCTCCAAGCCTGCGGTGGCTTCCCAAACTCTCCCGCCTACAGTACCACCCACACTCCCTACCGTGACCTGCACGGTGGCCCCGGCCCTTCTCCAAGTCCATGGCTCCCTCTCTCCCTGGCTCTCTGGGCTCCAGGCATGAGGCTAGCTCGATGCTCCTGGAACATGCCAAGCTCCTTTCCACCACAGGACCTTTGCCCCTGCTGTGCCCTCTGCCTGGAATGCTCTCCCTCTGTACACAGCAAGACTCGCCCCTCACCCTCTGCTCCAATATCTCTTCTCAGACGAGGCCTGACAGCCGGCCCTGCCCTCGCCTCCACCCACTCTGCTTATTGTCACATGGAGCGTCCATCACTCTCAGAAGTGGAGTGCTTGTGGACCACGCCCAGCACCCAGGCAGCCGGGCGCTGATGTGCGGGTCCGGACACAAGCACGTCCACTTGACTACGGTCCAAAGGTGCCACCTTGCCCGTCCTCATGAGAATCCTCTAATGCAAAGAGAACCACAGCCCCAGCTTACAGGTGAGGACAGTGTCGCTCAGAGAGCTGAAGCCACGTGCCTGGTGCCACGCAGCCAGTGCACCAAGGATGTGCCCCTAGCCGGGTCCAGTCCCTTCCCACTGGCTCCCTGTGCGCCTGCCCAAGGAGGCAGCCTGCATGAGCCACAGAGACATGCCCCGGCCTCGACCTCAACCAGGAAGGCTCGGTGGCTGTGATTTCAGGACTCCAGAAGTCCCCGTGGGAGCCGCCGGCTGCAGTCAGTACCCGAGCCGCCATGAGTGTGTGTGGGCGAGGCCGGCGGGAGGACGGAGCCTGGAGAGCTGGTGGGACCCACTGTGAACCGCAGGCCATTTTCACAAACTCTAGAACTGAAACAGGACCTTTCTCTGGAGCAACCCCGAAGCCTCCACCGCCTGTGATTCTCCCCTACCCCTGTGATCGTCCCACGTTCGAGGCTCGAGAGTGGCACAGCCGCCCTGCGGGAGCACCAAGTCAACAAGAGCATTGATGGGGGACGGTCTCGGGGCTCTCCCTGCACCGTGGGATCACTGACCCAGGTCCTGCAGCAGCCCCCGCCGCCCGCACTAGGGGCTCACTGGGTCTGCAGGCCGGGGAGAGGCGGTGGCCAGCAGAGACTGAGTTTTTACTGCGGAAGGTGGGGGAGACCACTGGACGCCAGGGGGCTTCTCCAGGAACCCGTGGGCTCCCTGAAAAGTGTCCTGGTGGCGACCGAGTGAGTCAGCCCAGGTCTTGTGCCACCAAGTTCTCCCAGTCTTGGATCCCGGCTCCCTGACCTTCTGGCTGTGACCTTGGGCACGTCAGTTGACCTCCCTCCATGCCTCAGCGAGCACGAAGGTCTTACTGCTCTGTGCACCCCCACTGGGGTGGAGCCCTGAGGAAATGAGCCCACCGATCCAGTGCTGGCCGACGCGCTTGGTTCTTCGAGAATCCAGGTGAACTTGCGTCGTGCCGTTCTGGTGGCAGAGGGGTAACTGGCATTGTGACTAATGCGGAGTACGTGGTGCACGCATTGCTGGACAGCGACGCAAAGCACAAGAGGTGTGGCCCTCCCTGGAGGAGCTCCGGGCACTGAAGCGGGTCCTTGGAAGCCGGCTCCATGCCTGGTCCAGACGAGACCACCGTCTGGGGAATGCAGGGAGGCTGGGGAGGGAGGCTGGGGAGGGAGGCCTCAGGCTGCCCAGAGGTAGTGATTAGAGAGTGCGAAGGGCCTGCTGTTTTATTATCATTATTATTGCTAACACCTCCACTGTACAGACATCAGAATCAAGTCCTCGAGAGTTTGGTCACATGATAATAAAGGACTGAGTTGGGCTTTGAGTCAGAGTGGTCAATACTGGTGGTGTTTCTGGGACTTTAGTTGCTAAAACAGAAAAGCCCTAGGATGACCAGCACGGTCGGTCACCCCACGAGGGCTAAGCACCCTTCACCTGAAGCGGAGTCGAACCTTTCCTCCTGGTCACTCCCTGCTCCAGCGCTGGAGGCCCCTGCTCTCCAACTGGAGGCCTGAGGCTGGTCTCCTTGCTCTGCCTGAGACTGAATCCCACCCTGCGAGCGTCCGCCCGATCAGCTCTCCTGATCCTCGCGGCAGTGAGGGGACGTGGGGAGGTGTCACAGCAGGGACAGAGTGGGGACCGGAGCCCAGCGCCCTTGCCTGCTGCTCCCTGTCCTCTTCCTGTAGGGAAGACCCCAGGGAGCACGGGAAGAGACACAGGCTCTGGTGTGGGTTTGGGTTTGGGTGTGATGCTGTCTGGGTTTAATCTGGAGGTACAATGGGGACGAGCACCTGAGAAGGAAGTCAGACCTTAGAGAAGCTTGATTCAGACACAGGGACAGGGGACACGAGTGTTGGCTTTTCTGGCCCATTAACAACCTGGTGTGTTTAAGGGTGGCATCTGACTCCTGATCCCAGAGGGCTCAGAGGGGCAAAGCACTTGCCACACGGTCACACAGCGGCTAAGTGGCAAAGGCAGGGCTTCCGACAGGCCTGGCAGTTGCAAAGCTTTCCCGAGTCCCACGGTCTCCACCATTGGCACTTCCGCGTCAGGTTCATCTGGGCGCTAGTCTTAAATAACCGTCGATGGCATGGAGGGAGCCTCTGCACATGCAACATCCAATCACCAGGTTCCGAACACCGGGTCCCAGCTGGAGTGCCACGCGCCACAGATGAACAAGCCCGGCTTCCAGCCTAAGGACACGCGGTGAGCCAGAGAAGCCATGTGGAGGCAAAATCTTATCCCACCTCGAGGTTCCTGCAGGCGGGGCCGGGCGACCTGTGCTTTGCTTATTTCTATTTTACGGTTTTGTTTGAAAACATCGCCCATTGAACCTGTCAAGCTGAAGGCTGGCCGGGCATCCGAGGCACGAGTTCCTCAGCTGCTGGGGTGGCGTGCTCTCCTGGATGAGGGGAGAGCCTTCCGGTTTTATGGAACCTAAGTTTTTGGTTCTTTTCCAGGATCTGAGCTTGGGAAGAAGTCAATCATCTTTCAGAACCTTGGGGGGGGGGGAAATTTACTACAAAATCGGTAGAAGTTCACACCTGATTGGCAAGCTAGGGAGCTGATGGGACCGAGGTGACATCAGGCCAAGCCCTTGGAGTGATGGGAGAACTGGCTGCTGGGAAGTAAGCAGGGGCAGTGGGCTTGGGGGCCAGGCTTCTGCTGAGCCCCTCTCGGCAGGTCGACGATCAGTTAAGACCCAGCGGTGCTCGGGTCACAGAGACTGTAGGGAACTGTCACTGAGACGGGAGCTGCATGGCGCGGCTCTTTCCAGGGCACCCATGGACCTCAGAATTGTCCTCAGGGTCGCGTCTCCTCTGGGACCCACTCAGAGAGGGCGCTCCGGGCTGGGAGGCCCTGCGAGAAGGAGGGACTCCTCATGGCGCAGGTCCTGGGCGTTCTCCATCCTGCCCGGCGGGCTGACCTCTCGCCTCACAGCCGCAGCCCGCCCAGCAGGATGGACCCTTGACCTCGCCAGCCTTGACCCGTGACCGCTGACATCAGAGTCCTGTCTGCTTCTTCCAGTTCCACTGTCAGCTCCTACCACCCTCTGTTGGAAATAGTGCTTCTGCCCTGCTCGGCCATCGGCGGGCACCTCGGCGTCCCCTGGAGAGACGGCCATGTGGTCATTGCTGCACCTCCACCCCAGGGATTCTGATGTAGCCGGTCTCTGTGGAACCTGTGCTCCCAGGTGACAGGGACGGGGTTGGCTGGGCAGGATGCTTTGAGAGTCACTGGTTGGTTCTAACCAGGACACTTTTCTCAGCCCCATGGAACCTCCCTCCTCAGCTGTGAAACAGGCCAGTCCTGACTTGGCAGGATCGAGACCAGAGTCCCATGGGCAGCAACGGCCAGGGCGCCCTGACACCAGGTGCTGCAGAGGTTCAGCTGCTGGGAAGGCCCTTTCTTTCTCACTCGGCAGTGCTGACCGACGTGGGCCCGAGGTCTTCTTCACCCAGGGCTCAGTTTAAGTGGACGGTGAGTTCCTGAAAGTCACCAAGCGCCAAGCTTGTCACTGCAAAGGAGACTGCAAAAATGTCAAGGACGATTCTAAGAGGCAGCTGGACACTAGATGCTCGAAAGCCCATGAGGCCTCTTTAGCAGCGTCCTCCCCCGGGAGATGCCAGCAGAAGCTGCCATCCGCGAGCCCGCCCTTTCACCCTGGCCACCGCGGGGTTAAGTCCTGCTCCCCCAAAGCTCCCTCCTCTCTGCTCTGGGTTTTCTTCCTCTGCTCACATCCACCCATCCACCCCCGCTTTCTCTCCTGGTGCAAGTTTAATAAGCCAATATCAAAACCATCTAGGCCTGGAGCTTCCAAAGATTTAAGACTTTTAAATGTGAAGCACCTCATTATATCTGACTATTTTCAATAAAAAAACAGGCCTGATAAGCCATTGATGTGACACTGGTTATCAGTGGGATTTGTTGGACGTCGTTTTGAAATGTGTACCGCCTGCTTTTTGGGGTAATGGAATCAAACACTCGGGAGTTGCTTGGTGCTAGGAGATCACTTTTCAAGTAAGAACATTAAAATGGAGAGAGACCTTGCTTGGGGTTTATAAAGAGAAAGCACCATTGTACAGTACGGCCCAGAGCGGTGGCTACATGGACAATTGACTTCCTTCCTGTTAATCAACTACAATGTTTACCTTCTTGCACCAACCATTTCCAAACCATTAAAACTAAGAGGATTAGCATCGCATTTCTGCCAAGGTGTACTTTTATTTCAGCAAATACTACTTTCGCTGTCGGAGGAGATTAAAGGTCTGAAAGAAATGATTTCTTTATCTGGCATACTGTGTCACACAGGTTAAAAAAAATGATCTGGTTAAAAATGATCTAGTATCCTTGTCCTGTGAAACTGATCACAAAAAGAGTTAAATTTCAGGGCAACCTGCATAAATTGTGGAGAATAATCTGGTGTCAGGACTAAGGATTTCGTGCCACCTAAATAGTGTCCGTAAGGTACCGTTTAGCAACCAGCAGGACAGTGCAGACCTTCACCCAATAGGCCTCTTCAGGCCTGTGACTCTGGTGGAGTTTTGGAAAACACGGACGCGTTGGAGTTCAGGTGGGCCGAGTCACGCCGATGGGGATTTGCCTGTTTATGCCTGTTTGTGTGATTCCTGGGGTTCTTTTCTACCTTCTTAGTTTGAAAAAGTGTGAAAATTTTATAAAGCCAACTTGTAAAATTTGCCCTTGGTCACACCCCCTCGAAAGCACACTTTGGGTTTGGACGTTTCCTCTCTCTGAAGGTGTAGACAGCTCGTGATCACGTTCAAGTTCTGACCGAGTGTTTGCACGATACCGTCCCAGCAGATGAATGTCATCCGGGAATTTATCAGAAATGCAAAATCCCAAGTCCCACCAGGGGTGCTGAATCAGAAACTCGAGGGTGCAACTGTTCTCCAGCTGATTCTGAGGGTGAGGACCCCTGCTCTAGGGCCATTGTCTCCTGTGGACAGAACTGTGTCCCCTCAAAATTCATAACCTGCAACCCCCACCCACAATGCGATTGTATTTAGAGACAGAGATTTAACTGGGGTTAAATGAGGCGTGGCTGGGGAGGGGTGGCCAGTCCAAGAGGACTCTTGTCCCTGCAGGAGGAGGAGGGGGAATGGAGGTGTGCCCACAGAGGACAGGCCATGTGCGGACACGGCAAGCTACCTGGCTGTCTGCAGGCCGAGGAGAGCGATCTCAGGAGAAACCAACGCGGCCGGCCTGGGCCTTCAACCTCCAGACTGTTAGAAAATACACTCCTGTCGCTTAAGCCACCCCGTCTGTGGTGTTTTGTTATGGCAGCCCTAGGAAACACCTTTAAATTACTGAAAGAAGAAACTGACCTCCTAGAATTATTTACCCAACAAACACATTTTTTCAAAACTGAAGATAAAATTGGCTTTTGAAGACGTGCAAAAATTAAGAGAATGACGTTCAACGAAACCCGAACTGCGAAAAGTACTTCAAAGGGGAGGAACATACCAGAGTACGCGAAGAACTCAAGAGTACCAGAAATAGGGTTACGTGGGCGAGACTAAGTATTTTTTTCTTATTATTTAAAAATGTTTAGCTGGGTGCTGTGGCGCACACCTGTAATTACAGCGGCTCCAGAGGCTGAGGCAGGAGGATCGTGAGTTCAAAGCCAGCCTCAGCGATGGCAAGGTGCTATGCAACTCAGTGAGACCCTGTCTCTAAATAAAATACAAAATAGGGCTGGGGATGTGGCCTAGTGGTCCGGTGCCCCTGAGTTCAATCCCCAGTACAAAAAAAAAAAAAAAAAAAAAAAAAAAAAAAATTAAGATAATCAACTGTATAAAGCAAAAATGATAATAATGTACTCTAGGGTTTATAAAATACTTAGAAATAAAATGTATGACATAACAGCATAAAGACCCAAAAGAGAGAAATAAAAATATAATGTTGTAAATTCCTTGTCATATACTTAAAGTGGTATACTATCACTTGAAATTAGACTGTGATACACTGAAGATGTAGTCTCCGGACCCTAACTCACTCTCAGAAATGACACAACCCAAAGTTGGAGCTCATGAGTTAAAAGGGAAGTTACGACCAAGTCATCAAAGACAGTTCATCCACAATTAGGCAGAAAAAGAGGAAACAAGGAATGGAGAACAGATGGAAAAAATAAACGGATAGCAAAATAGTAGAAGTAAATCCAATATTATTGATAATCACATTAATTTACAATAGTCTAAATCCCTCCAAGTAAAAGGCAAACATTGTCAGTTTGGATTTAAAAATGAGACCCAACTAGATGCTGCTTACAAGAAACCCACCCTAACAAAACCAGAAATGAGTTAAAAGTAAAAGGGTAGAAAAGGACACACTAGTGTGCTAACACTAATTTCTTTTAAATCCCAGAGTGACTAGTTTAGTATCAAAGTAGATTTAGAGTAAATAATATTGCCAGGGATAAAGATTTTTTTCATAGTGATAAAGGGATGAATTAGTCAAAAGAACATAATAATCCTAATTAGTTTTTCACCGAATAGCAAAATTTCAAAACAAACAAACCTAACACAGGTAGAATTACAAGAAAAAATAGGCAAATCCATAACTCTATTAGGATGCTAATACCTTTCCTAACTGCTCAAAAATTGACAGAACATGTAGGCAGGAAATCACTGAGGATACAGAGCACTTGAACAGGACTATCAACCAGGTTGATCTAATTTACATTGATGAAAATGTTCTACACAATGGTAAAATACATTTTTTCCAGTGCCCACAGAACATCTATTTTGGACCATGAAAATGTGTCAATAAATGTTATTGGCACTTATTATACAGCGTGCTGTCTGACCACAAGAGCATTATGTTAGAAATCAATAACAGAAAATCTCCCAATGCTGGGAAACTAAAAACCACACTTTTAAGTAACCAGTGGCTCATAGAAAATTTTAAAAGGAAATTAAAACATATTTTACAGTATACAAAAACAGAACATACCCAAATCCGTGGGATGTAGCCAAAGCCACACAGAGAGGAAATTTTATAGCATTGAAATGTTGACGTTAGATAAGAACAAAGGTCTCAAATCAATGACTTCAGTTTCCACATTAAGCAACAGGAAAGAGGAAAATAAACTAGGCAAGCAGAAGTGGTGGGAGGATTTATAAAGATAAAATCAGAAACCAATGAAGATGAAAATAAAACCCTGTGCTCAAAATCCATGAGCCAAAAGCTGGTTCTTTGAAAAGATCAATAAAATGATAAATCCCTCTCCAGATGAACTAGGGGGAAAAAAGGAAGACAAAAATTAGAAATATTAGAGCCAAACGAGGTAATATCAGTACATGTGCTATAGATATTAAAATGATAATTAGGAAACATTATGTGAAACTTAGGAGCAATAAATTCAACAGCTTGTATGAAATGGAAAAGGTCCTTACAGACAGAAACTACTGCACCTCACTCAAGGAAAAAAAGGGGGGATAGCTTGGATTGTCTTAGACATGTGGTAGAATTTGAATATTCAGCTAAAATCCTTCCCACAAAGAAAACAACAGAATCACTGATGAATGCAACCTGAGGAGGGAGAGCGCTTTCGAAGTCATCTTATAAGGGACGCATTGCTTCAATACTAAAGCCACATGAGAACATGATAAAGAAAGAGAACTCAGATGAGGAGCCCTCACAATCACAGATGCGTTGGCAAATTCTAGCAATCAAACACAGTTGTACATAAAAAATAATAACACGATATAAAATACAAACAATTGGGCTTATCCGAGGAATCCAAGGTTGCTTTAACATTTAAAAATCAGTTAATGGAATGCACTAAAAAAGAGGTAAGACATGATCCTCTCACTGCATACAGCAAAAGCATTTAGCAAAATCCAAAATCTGTTCCAGATAAAAACACTTTGCAAACCGGGAATGGAAAGGAATTTTTATCAGCTTTTCAAGGGTACATGCATGAAAACTCACAGCTAACATCACAAGTAATGGCAAAAGATTGCATGCTTTTCCTGAGGCTGGGAACAAACCTAGATCAAACACTCTCAGCACTTCTATTCAACATCTTCTCGAAGGTTCTAATAAAGAGAATGAGGAAAGAAAAAGAAATGGCAAGAATCCAGAATGAAAATACGGAATTTAAAACTGTCTATTTGCAAGGTACATGATTGTCTTCATCAAAACTCAGATGGAATTTATAAAAATGCTGTTAAAATCTATGAGTGAGTTTAGCAAGGTTATAGGATACAAGATCAAATTACAAAAGCCAATTGCATTTCTATATGCTTCCAACACACTGAAAATTGAAAATATCATTTGCCTATGGCACAAAAACATGAAATATTTAGAGATAAATCTGATAAAATATGGCAAGACTTGTACACTGAAAACACTGCTGAGTGAAATTGAAGAAAACCTAAACAGAGAGCTGAGGTGAGCTCATGGATCAGAAGATTTCATATCTAGGCCAAATTGATGTATTGATTTAATATCATCAAAATTCCTGTGGGATGTTTCTGTAGAAATTGACAATTCTCAAATTCATATGAAATGCAAAAGCCTGAAACACTTTGAAAGAGGACAAAGAGAAAATTTGCATTGCCTGACTTCAAGGCCTATTATGAAGCCATATGAACTAAAACAGTCCGGTGTTGGTCGAGATAGACAAGCAAATCAAAGAATTGGTAGAGAACCCAGACTCAGACTCACACAAATATGGGCAATCGATTTTCAAAACAGATGCAAAGACAATCGATTGGAGAGAAGGTAGTCTTTTAAACAAGAGACTGGACCGATTGGGGATCCCATGCAAACATGAACTTTAATCCATCTCTTTACCACATTTAATTCAGGTGATACCACAGAAAATTGAAAATGTCATTTGCCTACAGCACGAAAACATGAAATAATAAAGGTAAAAACTGAAACTATAGAACTTCTAGAAGAAAACAGTAGAAAATCTTTGTGACCTTGGGTTAGACAAATATGCATGGTCTATAAAAGCAAAATTTAGTACATTGAACTACATTGACAATAAGACACTGAGACGATAAGATGCTGTCTTAGAGATCATATTTGCAAAGCACGCATCTGATGATGGAGTCTTATCCATTACGTGTAAAATTCAAAGCCTCTGTAATAAGAATATATCTCCATTTAAAAGATTTGCAGAATGTTTTTAAAAATCCAAGAACATATATTGATGGCAATTAAGCACATTAATAAAATGCCTCTTTAGTCATTAGGTTGATACAAATTTAAATGAACAGTGTGATACACTATTCGCTTATTAAAAGGTCTGAATTTGGTAAGACCGACCATACAGTTATTGAAGAGCCAACTCACACTACTGGGGAGGCAGAGTAGTACAGCCACGTAAGGAAAGAGTTTTTGTCTCTTTAAAAGTTAAACGTATACCTTCCATGCGACCCACGCATCCCCCTCCCAGGAATTCACCCAAGGGAAATGTAAGCATATGTCCTCACAAAGCCTTGAGCGAGAACGTTAATGGTGCCTTTATTTGGAAAGCTCAAACCTGGAAACAATCCAAATGTTCATCACCGTAGTATGAAAGCATCAGCAAATTGTGGTATACCTGTATAATGGTGCACTTGTCAGCGATTAAAAGGGTCCCACTGATGAGAAGCACAACGGCAGAGATGATTCTTGAAATAATTATGCTGGACAAATAAGCCAAAAACCACACAAATAAGGGCTCATGCTGTATAATTCCAAACAAAATTCTAGAAAATGAATTACCGTGACAGAAAGCAGACCCACGGTTTCCGGGGCACAAGGGAGGTAGGAAAGGAGCAGGAGGAAGAGATGGGAAAGGACGGGAGGAGAGTTTAGGGGGGAATTCGTGTATTTAGTATCTTGCTTGTGCATACATTCCTCAAGGGTATGTATGTCACGCCTTATCAATCACACATTTGAAACATGTATGGTTATTGTATGTCGAGTACACCTCAATAAAGCATTTTAAGGAAATCTCTGCCAAAGATTTATAACAAAAAAACTACCCAATAGTTTCTGGTCTGGAGTTGTGCCTTTTACATTTCTAATTTACAGTTATATCCCACCTTGTTCCACAGGAGTTTTAAGATATTCCCCAAGAAGGAGAAATTTCAGCAGCGTCCTTTCTGTTTTCTCTGATAAATAGCACAGAGGTGCACATCTCTGACCATAAAGCTTTTCTTTTGCATTCTGTATTACTTTCCTGGGATACATTCCCAGAAGTGGAACTACTCATTTAATGGATATGAATGTTTCAGATACTGCTAAATTGCTTTCCAGGAGAAAAGCCTGGGACAGTTTATACCAATGTAAGATTTCCTATTTTTCTGAACTCTTGCTAAGCATAGAATTCTCATTTTAAAATGTTAACTTGCCATGTTAAGATGCATTTCTTTGATGTTTTTGGTTTTTATTTATGTGACTGTTTTGGTGGAAAACTTTTTCAAAGTAGATACTATTTGTTTGCATTTTGGAGAGGGTAATTTTCTTTCCTTTCCAGGGGCCAGTTAAGATCATGGTGATTTCTTTTCAATTTGAATGAATTTATGATATATTAAATCTAACAACCATTTGTCACCTTTGGGGAATCTTTTTCTTATACAATTTTGGTTTGGTTTGCCCAAAGAGAAATTTTTGCCTTTTTGGGGGGGGGTCGTTAAATTTCTCAATCTTTCCTTTTAGTTTTTCCTCATGAAATTGAAATTTGGAAATATCTCCCCACAAAAAAATTTTGAGGTGTTTATTGCAACGAGTTCCTTTTTATGGTGGTATTAACTATTAATGCTTCAATCTTCTGGAATTTATGTAGGGGTATGGGACATATAGGTTGCACATTAAAATTTTCCCCTCCAAATAGTGACCCTCTGCCCAACAGGCACTTCTGCAGAATTCCTGAAGACAGGAGGGGATCCCAGGAGGTGATCATGGTGAGGGCCAGGGGCAGGGAAGCCGAGAGGGAGCAAAGTGTGGGTGAGCCAGGCGCCGGCTTCCTGCTCGAGCACAGTATGAGGTCTTTTCCTGCGTCAGCACTCAGCTTCAAGATCTGCCATTTCAGGGGGTGACTGGTTCACCAGGTTCTCAGGGTCACTGGCAGAATAGCAGGCTGCTCTCCCAAACCTCACTCCTTGGTCAAGGTCTGCAGGAAGTCAAGGTCCCCATTAGCACTCTTCAAGTTCAAGTTTATGGAACAGAAAAACTCAGAAGAGCAGAAGAGAAGTTCACTTCTTTCACGTAAAGTAAATCCAAAGCGGGGAGTTCAGGGCACTGAGTCAAGCCTACTGAGAGCCAGACTCCTTCCTGCTCTCCTCTACCCCATTCCCATTGGGGTGGCCCAGACCTTCTGGTCCAAGATGGCTAGAGCCGGGAGTTTCAGGCAGAATGGAGGCAAGTCAAAAAACCAAGAGGGGGCACCGCCCCTCCGCTCAGAGGAGGCTTCCTGGAAATTCTATATCTTATTTGTCAGCTTTAGTTGCATGACCTCATGTGCAAGGGATGCTGGGACATTCTGCCTAGAGGAAGTGGATACTGGAGGGAATCTAGCACAAATTGCCCTTCCCTCAGCCTCTCCTTTCCTAGTTATAAAAGGAACAAAGAGATGATCTCCAGGGGCCCTGCCAGTCAAGGATCCCTATATCCAATGGTAGGTTTAGGGAAGTACCACCCCCATGGTGCTTGTATGTCCCTTGTCCCATCCCCCAGTTATCTCTAGTTATTTCTCAGAGCCAAAGCAGCTTCAAGACAAGACAATTATACCTGCACTATGGCCTGAATATGTGTGTCTTCCTCTCCCGCCTCCAAATTCATGTGTTGAAATCTAATCCCCAAAGTGGTGTTATTAGGAAGTGCAGTCTTTGGGAGGAGTCTTAGTTTGTTGTGTGTTGTTATAACAAACTACTTGAGGCTGGGTAATTTATAAAGAAAGAAGGTTTATTTTGGCTCATGGTTCTGGAGGCTGAAAAGTCCAAGATAAGGTAGTTTTTTCTGTTGAGGGCCTTATGCTGCCTCAACTCACGGCAGAAAGAAGAGGAAGGGCAAGTAGGGGCCTGTGGAAAAGGCCAAACAGGAGGGGTGACCTCCTGTGACGACGACCTGCTCTGGAGGTAAGGAATCCAGAGCAGGAGAGACAACTCACTTATGCGAGGAAGGTGTTGGTCAATTTGCGAGGACTCTGTCCCTGTGAGCCTAACACCTCCCACGAGGCCCCCCTCCCAAAGAGGGACCAAGCCTCGACGTGAGTTTCAGGGGGAACAAACCACCTTAAAACTATAGCAGGAGGTGATGAGGCCGTGAGGGAGGCTCGGTGTGAAGGATGCTGTATCACAGAGACCCCGCAGAGGTACCTGTCCTTCCACCAGGTGAGAACCCAGCAGAAAGTTACGATGACCCGGGAAGGGGGCTCACTTGACTTGGAATTTACAGGTACCTTGGTCTTGGACTACCCAGTCTCTAGAACTGTGAAAAATAAATGTCGGCAGTTTATAAGGCGTCCAGTTTATGGTCTTTTGTTA